>NC_062545.1:253552000-253864143 GCF_016906955.1 Phacochoerus africanus | reverse complement strand
TAATTTCCACTAATCTGTCCTCCACCTTGCTTATTCGTTCTTCTGCCTCCTGTATTCTGCTGTTAGCTGCTTCTAGTGAATTTTTTATTTCAGTTATTGCATTTTGCATCTCTTCTTACTTATGTTTTATATCTTGTATCTCTTTGGTCAGTGTTTCCTGTAAGTTATCCATCTTTGCCTCCAGTTTATTTCCAATGTCTTGCATCTTCTTCAGTATCAACAGTCTAAAGTCTTTCCTGGAGGCTGAGAATCTCTTCATGGCTTAGCTGTTTTTCTGGGGTTTTTTCTTTCTCCCTCATCTGAGTTATAGTTCTCTGTCTTTTCATTTTTATAGGTTTTTGGTGTGGTGACCTTCTTACAGGTAAAAGAGTTGTAGCCTCTCTTACTTCTGATGTCTGCCCCCCTGAGGCTGAAGTCAGTATGGGGGCTTGCTGTAGGCTTCCTGATGGGAGGGGCTGATGCCTGCCCCCTGGTAGGAGGAGCCGATTCTAATCCTTCTGTGGGTGGGGCTTCATCTCTGGATGGGATTAGAGGCATCTGTGTGCCTGAGGGGTCTTTAGGTAGCCTGTTTACTGAGGGGTGGGGCTGTGATCCCACCTGGATTGTTGTTTGCCCTGGGGCTTCTCAGCAGCTGACTGATGGGTGGGGCCAGATTTTCCCAAAATGGCCACCTCCAGAGAACGGCACTGCTGCTGCTGAATATTCTGGAGAGCTTTGCTTCCAATGTCCTTCCCTCACAACAAGCCACATTCACCCCTGTTTTCCCAGGATGTCCTCCAAGAACTGCAGTCAGGTTTGACCCAGATTCCCTTGGAGACTTTGCTTTGCCCTGGGACTCAGTGCACATGAAAGTCTGTGTGCGCCTTTTAAGAATGGGGTCTCCATTTCCCCCAGTCCCGTGGAGCTCCTGCACACAAGCCCCACTGCTCTTCAATGCCAGATGCTCCGGGGCTCTTTCTCCCTCTGCCAGATGTCCACACATGAGAGTTTGATGTGGGGCTCAGAACTCTCACTCCTGTAGGTGAGTCTCTGTGAACTAGTTAGTTTCCAGTCTGTGGGGCTTCCCACCCGGGAGATATGGGGTTGTTTATATCATGAAATTGCCCCTGCTACCTCTTGATGTGTCCTCCTCTTTTTCTTCTGGAGTAGGGTATCTTTTTTAAGGTTTCCGGTCCATTTGGGTGGGGATTGCTCAGATTTTAGTTGTGAATTTTGTTGTTTTTAGGAGAGAAGTTGAGCTCCAGTCCTTCTATTCCGCCATCTTAATCCCATTTCGAGCGCTGTCTTTTTCAATCTTTTTGCAGGGAAGGGAGGAAACGTATGGAAGGTTTGATTATTTTAGATTCAAGAGTTCTTAGAGGTATCTTATTTTACAAATGAGAAATCAACACTGAGAGCAGTTAGGAGACCTACTGAAGGCCAGATTAGCTGGTGAGCATCAGGGTCGGGAGGAAGTTCACACCCACTCCAGTATTGTACTTTCACAGAGGTGGGAAACCAAAGTAGCTTGATTTATATCTTTTTACGGGTCCTTTTACCAGCACAGGTGAAAATCTCTCTTTAGGATGTCACTGGAATATATATTTGCATTCTTATCTAAATACTTACTAAACCATACAGTTTTAATAACCAGCTGGTGAGCTTGTGCTAAGTGTTCCCTTTCCACTTGGCTTATGACTATTTAGCTGTCTTTCGGGAGCTACCAAACCACACTGGATGGACTGTGCATGGCCCCATAGTTGGTGCCCGGGTGTGTCATTTTGTTTCCTTTCAAGGCACAACCCAGGGCAGTGCCATGGCCATATCTGGCATTCCAGAAGTGCTTGTGGATATGCCAGTTGAATGAATGAAGTGCATTGCCAAGGAGAACACCATCTGTGCCTCTTTAGAATTCAGGCTTGGCACATTTGTTATGACTTCTTTTGAGATCACATGATAGGGTGAGGTAAATTTCTGAGATTTGGAACATCCATTCTGTGGAGCAGCTAACGAGTTCTCCTCCATCTGCCCCCTTATCCTGAGATGTAATTGGTAGATGTGAAAAGGGCCTGAATGTGGACTTCTCTTTTTAGCCTTGAGGATAATTTATTTTTTGAATCATTCTGTTTTATTTATATCTTTGTTTCTTGGGCAGGGCAGACTTCTGTAACTTATTTTAGAGAAATTTCTAATTATAATGATTTGGATTTTAGAGTAATAGACTTTAAACAAATATTTATTGAGTTTTGTATGATTATGTTTTTGTTTTCCTCCAAATTTCTTGCAGCAAATACCACTTTTCTAAGGAAGAAAAGACATCATTTACAATCTTAGCTGAATACATCTCACAAATTGTTCTGACATCATTTATGTCCCCCCCTGCCATTTTTTACTCTATTTTCCCCAGTAACATGGAAAGTAGTCATCCCACTTTTAGTGTGTTAACTACTCAGTTTGGTGGTTTTTGAATCCCCATATTTAAACTTATTTTTGAAAATTATCATTACAGTTTAAATGAATGTTTTGATTCATACCTGAGTAGTAAGAGAAAATGAATGGATATTTAATACTTCGTTTCCATTTTTAAATTCTTATTGATACAGGGATTTTAGTTCTTTATTAAGTATACTTTCAAGAGTTATTTTTGATATTTGCTTTGTTTTATAACTATATGAAGATCGGTTGCTTCGACTCAATTAGGTTTTGTGTATTTTCGATGCTTGCTGCCAGTCGTTTTATTCTATTGTGTTTTTCATTTTTGTTTTTTTTTATGGCTTACTTGAATTTATATTTTTTTTAGGAAGGAAATATAGATAGCGATCTCTCCTATCTGTGGGACTGTTCTGTATTGTCCTCAAATGAGAACATCAGTATAGATGGCTGAGGAATTTGAATTTGAATCTCAGACATTTTCTCCACATAGCAGAGATTTTTTTTTTTAATTGAAGCATAATGGAGATTTTGATGTTTGTGTTCTGTCCTTTGGAATTCTACAGCAGAATCTTGGTGATACCTTATTTTCTTTCTTTCTCTCAATATTTAATTTGTTTGCTTTTTAAAAAAGTACTTAAAAATTTTTGAATGATACCCTTGAAATGCCAGAATCTAAACTAGCTGTATCTGAATTTCAGTTGATTTTAATTACCTCTTCTGTAATTTATAGAAACTTAAGCCAGTAACCTGAGGTCTTTCTCTTTAAGGAACAACTTTTCACGTACTTCAGGCTGTGTTCCTTAAGCTTCATCCTAGTTTTACTTGGAAAGCTAGTTACATTAGGGATTTTTCCTGTGCGTGTCTTCTTTACTTTTATTCTGATCTCTGACCTTCTCGAAGTGCTGAGTGAATTTCTTAACTATGTTTTCTACTTGCCCTTTCAGTTTTCTGGGATTTTTAAACTTCATTGCCTGAATTACGTTTTTTAATTCAGAAATTGTTTTTCACCTCTGGGCACAATAATGGAGTTCTAAAGATGTGCATTTCAGTGTACTTAATCTTGAAACCTGTGAATATGCTACTTTACATGGCAAAAGGGACGTTTCAGATGCAGTTAAGTTCAAGATTTTGTGATGGGCAGATAATCCTAAATTATCTGGGTGGGCTCATTGTAATCACAAGGGTCCCTAAATGTGGAAGATGAAGAAGTGTCAGTATTGGAATGATGCTATGTGAGCAAGACTTGGCCATTGCTGGCTTTGAAGCTGGAATGGGGCCAGGTGACAAAGAATATGGGCAGCATGTTGGAAAAGACAAGAAAGATTCTCCTCTAGAGCCTCTGGGAAGGAATAGAGTCCTGCCAACACCTTGGTGTTAGCCTTATGAGCCCCACTTTGGACTCCCGACCTCCAGGGCTGTAAGATAATGAATTCCTATTTGTAAGCTACTAAGTTTGTTAGCAATTTGTTGCAGTAGCAATAGAAAGCTAATATAATCTCTGTACTTTTTTTTAACTGGAGTTTTATTTATTTATGTTCTGTCTTCATAATGGCTTGTTCTGTTTTCTTTCTTGCCTTTTTTTGTCTTTTTTTTTTTTTGCCATTTCTAGGGCTGCCCCTGCAGCATATGGAGGTTCCCAGGCTAGGGGACTAATTGGAGCTGTAGCTGCCGGCCTACGCCAGAGCCACAGCAATGCCAGATCCGAGCCGCATCTGCAACCTACACCATAGTTCACGGCAACACTGGATCGGATCTTTAACCCACTGAGCAAGGCCAGGGATTGAACCCACAACCTCATGGTTCCTAGCCGGATTCGTTAACCACTGAGCCATGATGAGAACTCCTTCTTTCTTGCTTTTTAGGGCTGCAACTGTGGCATATGGAAGTTCCTGAGGCTAGGGGTCAAATTGGAGCTACAGCTGCCAGCTTACACTTCAGCCACAGCAGTACAGGATCCAAGCAGTGTCTGCAACCTATACCATAGCTCACAGCAATGCTAGATCCTTTAATCCACTGAGTGAGGCCAGGGATTGAACCCATATCCTAGTTGGGCTTGTTTCCATTGAGCTACAATAGGAACTTCCTGGCTTTCTGTATTTTCAGTGCTGGTGCCCTCACAAAACAGTTTGAGAAGACCAATCAGAAATAACATGTCATTTTCATTTTCCCTTTGTTTCCCATAAATCTGCTTCAAGGGAGCTGTTTTATTTATTTATTTTTAGAATGATCATCTCCTCCTCTGAGATTGCTTTCTTTCCACTGTGTTTGATATGTTTTTTCCTGTTTGCTGTATCATTATAGCCATGACTACCTTAAGTTGTTTATAGTCCAATCATTGTTGAATTAGATTCTCCCAGAGCTTGATGTAGGTTTTTGCCTAAATCCCTCAGGTCCCGAAGAAGTAAAGAAGCCCATTCAACCAGTCTTCTGACGGCCACATGACTCTAGATGCTGCTAGAGTCTCCCTCCCTTACTCTCCAGATCGGTTGCATTTTAGATGGTAGAAGAGGGGATTTAATTCTTCTTTCAGCTCAGTCCTGTTGCACTGAATCTAGCTAAAATTCCTCTGAATTTTTTCTCAAATGTATTCTACCCTTATAAATGTTAATTCCTGGTACATTTTCTACTTGATCCTTACCCAGAATTTTCTCAGTATAGGATTTTACCTACAAAAGACTTGATATATAGTTTAGTCCTGTTTTCTCCTTTCACAGATGGTGAAACCAAGGTTTAAAAAAAATCATGTAAGTTATATCATTAAATAGGGTACAGTTTTTATGGTATCACTACTCAATTTTTGAGAGATAAGATGGCATAGAACCAGGTCACATGCCATTTGCTAAGTAAACATACTGGATTCCTTCAGAGAAAACTTGTCAGTTTTATTCATCTTAGCAATTGGCTTGGAAAGATAATTTAGGAGTTCTCACTGTGGCACAGTGGGTTAAGAATTCAACTGCAGCAGCCCACATCACTGCAGAGGTGCGGGTTTGCTTCCCAGTCTGGCACAGTGGATTAAAGGATCCGGCATAGGTCACAGCTGCAGCTCGGATTCAGTCTCTGTCTGAAACCCAGGAACTTACGTGTGCCACAGGTGTGGCCATTAAAAACAAACAAACAAAAAAAGACAATTTATTTTTTATTTTTCCATTCTTAACTGTATAGTTTTTCTCAGTGGGAAAAGCGGAGAAGCTGTACATACCACTGCTTTTGTCAGCAGCTGGCATTCCACCTTTGGAATGCTGTGACATACTATATGCTTCATGTTTGATTAAGCAATGTCTTTGTCCAGAGGGCTAAAGGAAATAACAGAATCCTAATTTATGTCTATGTTTTTTTTTGATGTGTGTGTGTGTGTGTGTGTGTGTGTGTGTGTGTATGTGTGTGTGCATCCTTGCAGAAAGGAAACTTGTGAAATGTGAACGTTTTTGAAATGATCTTTAATTTATTAAAGCAACCTTTATATTTAGCATCTAATCTAGTCGATGGTGCAATACAACAGTGAGTGAACAAGAAAGCTAGAATCTCTGCCCTCACAGAGCTTACAGCCTAGTGTGGGGAGGTGGCAGTAGAAAATTAAGCAATTATTAGTGTGTTAAGTGTTGTTACAGGAGTAATGCAGGGAATTTTGGTTGGAAGCACCTTGTGTAGACGTGAGACGATCCAGGGAGAATGACTGGAAAGAGTGGTGTTTCAGCTGGTACATGAAGAATGAGTATACGGTGAAAATCAGGGGAAGAGTGTTCTAGGCCCGTGGTCCTCAAAGTACAGCATCAGCATCATCTGGGGCCCTGCCTCAAATCTGCTAAACAGAAATTTGGGGGATATGGCCACCAGTCTATATTTTACAAACCCTCTGGGTGGCTGCTGCACAACACCGCTGTTCTCACTGATGGCCAAGAACAAGAGGTGAGAGAGAACCCAGTACATTAAATTGAGCGAAAGCAGAGACCTTGAAGTCATTAATAGCTTGAGTTGAGGCCGGAGAGGCAGAGGAGGCCTGATATGACAGTCGGAGAGTTTAGATTTTTATCCTAAGTGCACTTGCTTACAAGCCACAGAAGCCTTTTTAGTAGAGGAGCAATTTGGGCAACTTTGTCTTCTAGAAAGATCCCTAGAGAAGAAATTGGTGCCAGACAGAAAGGACACTTAGGAAGCCTGTGTAGTAATACTTCTGGGGGCTCTGAGAGACGGAAGAGTAGATAGGTTGAGCAGATACTTAGGAAGGAGAATTTACAGGGGTTTGGTTATTGCTGAAATGATGAGAATGAGAAGAGAAGGAATTTCTAGGTTGAGCACACAGGCCCCTGGAAATTTCCAGGTTCTCTAGCCTCTGGAAACGAGAACATGGGAGGAACAAGTAGGGGCTCATGAAGAAAGTTATAAGTTTGAGCTTGATTTTGAGCAGAGGCAGAGGAAATTGTGGGGTAGTCCATTCGATATAACCGTGGGCAATTTGATATTTGCCTAGACCTCAGGTAAAAAGCAGGGGCTAAATATAGAAATGGGAATATTATATATATATATATATATATATATATATATATATATATATTTTCATAGAATTCTTAGAGGACACATAGAAAACTCTGTGCAATCGTGTTGAATGAGGATATAAACAGTGCAGAAACAGTGATGTTGCTCAGAGGATGGGGACCCTCAAAAATGACCGAGAAGGAGTTCCTGTCGTGGCGCAGTGGTTAACGAATCCGACTAGGAACCATGAGGTTGCGGGTTCGGTCCCTGCCCTTGCTCAGTGGGTTAACGATCCGGCGTTGCCGTGAGCTGTGGTGTAGGTTGCAGACGCGGCTCGGATCCCGCGTTGCTGTGGCTCTGGCGTAGGCCGGTGGCTACAGCTCCGATTCAACCCCTGGCCTGGGAACCTCCATATGCCGCGGGAGCGGCCCAAGAAATAGCAACAACAACAACAACAAAAAGACAAAAAAAAAATGACCGAGAAGGACTAGCCAGAGAGAGGGATCAAGACCAGAAGAGTATGATGTCATGAAAGCCAAAGAAAGAATTTTCTAAGAGTCTCCCCAGTCATGTGTCTAATGCTTTGAAGCCTTAGTTAAGATAGAGACTAAAACATTTCCACTGGAATGGCCACCAGATTGTCGTGACTTTGGAATGTTATATGAACGTCAAGAATTGACTAGAGTGGGGAGTTCCCATTGTGGCTCAGTGGTTAACAAATCTGACTAGTATCCATGAGGATGCAGGTTCAATCCCTGGCCTTGCTCAGTGGGTTAAGGATCCGGCATTGCCATGAGATGTGGTGTAGGTCGCAGATATGGCTCGGATCCTGCGTTGCTGTAGTGTGGGCCGGCAGCTGCAGCTCCGATTAGACCCCTAGTCTGGGAGCCTCCATATGCTATGGTTTCAGCCCTAAAAAGGGCAATAAAAAAAATTGGCAAGAGTGGATTTGATGGCAGAGTGGAGGGAGAAGCCATACCACAGGTAATTGAGAAATTTATGTGTCTCCAGTGAGACACCAGAGAGCAGTTGGCTGTGAAGGGAAAAATAATCCAGGCCTGAAAGGCCAACATGAGGTCCCATGGGGCTTTCTTGTGTGTCTGTCTTTGGTAGAGATTAAATTTATTTGAATATCGATAGGAAAGGTTCAAGGGAGAGGAGAAGGAGTGAGGGGGGAGATTTGAAGATACAAGGAAGAGAAAGGAAATAATTTATAGAACAAGGTTCTGGAAATAGTAGGAATAGATAGGGTTCAGAACACTTGGATGGCAAAGGAACACCTTTTCTGTTGTGATGGAAGGGGAAGAAAGGATGGATTCTTGGAGAAGTAATTGTAAAGATAAAAAAGTTGCAATCTGATGATACCTAATTTTCCTCTTCTGGCAACTGCTAATGGAAAGAGGGGAGATGGGAGCTCAAAAGGGAACAGTAGATATGTTTAAAATAGTCATGATGAAGAAGATACAGGATAATAATTAGAGAGGAAATTGACTGCATGTGGCATTAAATTCTCCGTTGAGGCCAGACATCATGACTTTATACCAGAATTGATCTTCCAGATAACTTGATTTTCTCTCACATTTCTCAGAAACCTTGGCATAAGTTTTGGAAGCGGGAACCAAATGCATTCATCCAAGACTGGTGTCATTCTAGAGAAATTGCCATAGAAATACAGTGGAGCAAGTAGCTTAAAAGATAAAGTCTCTGTTTACTTACCTGAAGTTAGGAAATTCAAGAAGATCTTAAACCTGAAGATTTTTTTTCTCAGTGGCAAAACTTGATCTGGATGACTAGCTGTGAAGCTACTTACCACCTTTATTTATCAAATTTAGTGCATACTTTTATAAGTTTTACCTCAGAAATTAATGTGTATCAATATGGAGTGCTGCCCCAAATTTTGATGGGGCTATTGTTTTACCTCATATATCAATTTTGTCCTCTGTAACTGTTTTTAAAACGAGAAGATTTTTGAATTCTGAAGAAAACGTGTTGCTGTGTTAGCAAAAAAAAAAAAAAGAGAGAGAGAGAGTGAGAGATTGAAAGGGTATATTATGAAATATAACCTGGCATAGTGGGTTAAAGGATCTGGCATGGGTGCACAGCGGCTTGGATTCAGTCCCTGACCCAAGAACCCCCATATGCCATGGATACAGCCATTTACAAAAATAATAATAATGGTTAGAACTGTCATATTTACTAAGTGATTTATTAAGTGCAATGTAAAATAGGTTGTGTGTGAGCTGTCTTCAAGAAATCTTCTCTAATTTTGGGAGTCACAGACAAACTTAAGGCTTCCTGAAGGGTGATTTATTCTATTTGCTGTATAATGTTCTGGTTTCTCCTTTATGTTACTTTTTCCTTTCTGCTTTCGTCTTAGTAGTTATTGATTGCCTATATTATTCTCTTATAAACTTCCTTGATCCTTTTTAGATTCAAGTGAGTATAAACAATTAATGAGAAAATTTATTCTAATTGGTGATGTTGAAAAATAAGAAAACACATAATGAAACATCACTCCATATTTTAGCAGGTAGACTTTATCTGAGTATACCTTGCTTTTTGTAGAGCAGTGTCATAAAGTGTCATCTGCTCTTTGGAGATTACCTTAAGCAACGTATTTCTTATGTGCTCAAAAAGAAAAATTTCTCACATGTCGTAGATTGGTTGACAAATGCTATTCTGGGGTAAGGAGTTGTGGGGATAGAGAGGGCTGACCACAGGAATGCCAAACAGCAAAGACTGGCTTTGGGCAAAGAAGCTTTGATGCGTAGTGACCTCGCTGAAATGTTGGGACTGATGGTCCACATGGGGACTTGGTTACAAGATGCCCAACACGGAGTGAACGTGCTATGTGAGAAGAGAAATGCAGAATAATAGAACAATAATACCCTATCTGTAAACCAACTGTGTTTACAGATGCCCTAAATAACAGGTCAAAATAGATTTACTATGGTAAATACTCCACTTGCAGTGCCCTGCAAAATTCTCATCTGTCTCGTGTATTTTAAGCAAGATTTCTGGGTCATGTGGCTTTTCCAGTCGGCTGCAGTGATGTGCAACCACCAAGCACAGACCTTGTCATTTATTTCATTTCAACTGTCTTTAATCTTGAAGACAGTAAAACAGTGAGAAACTTTGGGGTTTCGACATAATCATAGAACATTAGCAGGATCAGATTTTCAAAATCTTTGCTTTTAGCCTGTTTTTTTTTTTTTTTTGCCACATTTACCATAGAAGCCTTGTGTTATCTATACATCTTCAAATTTGGATCTGTGGTTTTTCTCTTTTTTTCATCTCTCTTCCTTTCTCTTTAGTTCACAGCCATGAATGAACCGCAGTGCTTTTACAACGAATCCATCGCCTTCTTCTATAACCGGAGTGGAAAGTACCTTGCCACAGAATGGAACACAGTGAGCAAGCTGGTGATGGGACTTGGAATCACCGTCTGTATCTTCATCATGTTGGCCAACCTCCTGGTCATGGTGGCAATCTATGTCAACCGCCGCTTCCATTTTCCTATTTATTACTTAATGGCGAACCTGGCTGCCGCAGACTTCTTTGCTGGGTTGGCCTACTTCTACTTAATGTTCAACACAGGACCCAACACTCGGAGACTGACGGTCAGCACGTGGCTCCTGCGTCAGGGCCTCATTGACACCAGCCTGACGGCATCCGTGGCCAACTTACTGGCCATTGCAATCGAGAGGCACATTACAGTTTTCCGCATGCAGCTGCACACGCGGATGAGCAACCGGCGGGTGGTGGTGGTGATCGTGGTCATCTGGACCATGGCCATTGTTATGGGCGCGATACCCAGTGTGGGCTGGAACTGCATCTGTGATATTGAGCATTGTTCCAACATGGCGCCCCTCTACAGTGACTCTTACTTGGTCTTCTGGGCCATTTTCAACTTGGTGACCTTTGTCGTCATGGTGGTTCTCTACGCTCACATCTTTGGCTATGTTCGCCAGAGGACTATGAGAATGTCTCGGCATAGTTCTGGCCCCCGGCGGAACCGGGATACCATGATGAGTCTTCTGAAGACTGTGGTCATTGTTCTCGGTGAGTTGTGCCTCGACTCTGACTTACTTTACGGATTCTCAGTATCTTAATATAAACCAGAGTAGTTTATTATGACAGGGGCGAAGTGCAATATGAACATCCAGTGGGTATGTGTGCAGGAATCAAGGAAGGACGGGGCACCTTTAGAGCAAATGTCTCTGCTGAAGTCAGCATCCAGATCTTTCTTTATTCTTTCTTTCTTTGTTTCTCTGGGACCCATATGGAGTTGATCTCCGGGAAAGAATATCTCAATGATGTGAGAGAAATGTTGGTGACGTGGATGATGTTGTGGATGAGTTTGGCTTTCAAATATTGAAAATATCTCCTTTGGAAAGGTTTCGTTACAGCCCAAATTGTGGCACTTTTGCCTGCGGTCTCTTTATTACAGATTCTCCGAAAGTGTTTTTACTGTCCTCTGAATATGCTTTCATATATAGTTACTTTTAATGAGTCTATTTCTACATCAGGTATCTTTCACACTGTGTAATTGTTCCCACATACATGTGGGTAAGTATATCAAGATTTTGCATATACATTTACTGCACAAAATGGGTTGGAATTGAGTACCATTCTGTGGTAGTCGTCTTCGTGAAAACTTTCTTCCATTCATTTTGTTTGTGGTGGTGGAAGTTAATTCATATTCAAGGTGAAAAGCAAGATTTTGTTCTTTTATGTGATGTATATACAAATAACTGGCCTTGAAATAACTGTTGTTTTTCCTGGATGCAGAATGCATGGTAATGATCATGTATTTATTTATTCATTTGTATTTTCAGCAAATAGTTAACAAACACCTCATAAGTTCTAGGCCCTGTGCTAACTCCTAGAGACGTGCCCACGACGAAGACGCTCAGAACATTTCTCTTGGAGCTCAGAGTGCCTGGCTGAACAGTTCTCCAATGAGCATTTTTCAAAATTTTCCTATCAGATTACGTTTTCTCCATAGACTGTATTCATCTTAATGTTTGATTCCATTTTAAAAAATAGTTAAAAAAATCATTAGTGTTTCATCTTTCTCCATGGAAAGTCAGTGGCAAGTTCCTCTATCACTGTTTTTTGTTTTTTGTTTTTTTTTTTGTCTTTTGTCTTTTGTCCTTTTAGGGCTGCACCTGCAGCATATGGAGGTTCCCAGGCTGGGGGTCTAATCGGAGCTATAGCTGCCGGCCTACACCATGGCCACAGCAACGTAGGATCTGAGCCATGTCTGCCACCTATATCACAGCTCATGGCAATGCTGAATCCTTAACCCACTGAGCAAGGCGAGGGATCAAACCCACAACCTCATGGTTTCTAGTCGGATTCATTTCTGCTGCGCCATGCTGGGAATTTCCCTCTATTGCTCTTTATTCCAGTTTGTAAACAGCGTTGGGTGGTTGCAACCTGGGATTGTGTGGCTCCTCTGAAACTCTGGGAGCTACTTTAATTGTAGCCCAGGGAGGAGAGCCCTAATTATGACTAGAAGAATAAAGACCAGGCCTGGGCATTGCTAACACAACTAAAGCTGGAGGTAATATCCCCACTGAGGCCAGCATCACCTCAGATGTGATTCCAATACAACAGCTTGGAAAGTCACTGGCCACAATGGCTGCTCTTCTTCCAACCAACAGAGTACAGGAGAAATACAAAAGTGCTTTCCCCTCTGTATTTACTTAGCAACCAAAGCCTTGAAGATACCTGGGGCTCAAGTATACATTCTGCACGATACAGAGGAAACCCATCTTCCATGGGTGTAAACCCATGGGTTTACCATGAGTGCTATTTTTACATCAAATATCATGAGATATTTTACTTCTGTATTGACTCAAGTGTTTGTTTGCTGCTGATCTGAATGTTGGTTGAAACTTTTCATATGAGTGCACTTTTAAAATGATCTCAGGTACTGCTTACAGCTCATAGAACCACCAGCAGAAAAATGACTATGGACTATGAACCTGCCAAGTTCTTGTTTTAATTTTGACCTTTGTATAATGCCTGGCATTTTTCTGACGTGTGGTATGCTTAATGGTTCCTATAAAATTAACTTTTGTGCCTCATTGGGTAGTTTTGCAGGTTAAAGAAGAAATATTTTGAGTTTCCGGAGCAACAGGTTCAGTGTTCTGCATCCCTAAGTGCCTCTTCTGCTCCACCACACCAACCCCAAACTTGACAAATAATGCTGCCCTCTGAGGTTAAGCAGTGGACTCTATAAAGATTGAATACCTGTAACTGTCTCTGGAATAACCAGGGTTATTTCTATAGATGGGTGATGGAAGAAGTGTTAGAACATGGAAAACTTCAACTAGGGTGATGGATGAAGAAAGTTGGTGAGGCGAGATGTGTATGGAATTGTAATATAGGAAGAAGAAATTGCGTAAGTGGATGTAACCTTCAAATATTTTTTTAAATTGAGGGATAGTTGATTTACAATGTTGTGTCACTTTCAGGTGTGCAGCACAGTGATTCAGAGACTCTTTTCAGATTCTTTTTCTTTATGGATTATTACGAAACATGGAGTATAGTTCCCTGTGCCATATATATCCTAGGTCCTTGTTGATTACGACTATAGCCTTTCTGAGAAAAGCAGCGAGAATGGGCCGCTGGGTGGGGGTCGGAATAGATAATTCTCAATCCTATACTGTCCTGTGGTTGTCCAGGTGGTGCCTGGCACCATTCATACCACATACGCCCCTGCTTGAATTCTGTGTGATCATAACTGCCTGGAAGAGATGGGTTGGTCTTGTAGGAAGAAGAATTCTAGTCTCCTTGAAGCTCTTCTCCTAGTAAATGAGTTGTTTGACGATTAGGATCTGGGGGTACGTGTTTGGTTTTTAATACGTCTTCTCTGCCAGATGGCAGCTTTGTGCCCACTGGCAGGGATTGTAATGCTGTTGTCCATTTTCTCCACATTACCTGGCACAGGGTCTGGCACAAAAGTAGGTGCTCATCAAATAACTGCTGTATAAATGAATGTGGTGACAAAACCAAGTTTGCGAGCCTTCAAAACTGAGGTCTGGAGAGAGCCATGGTGGATTCACTAACTCAGTGCCAGTTTATTCTGTCATGTGGCAGGAGCCACACTTACCTGCACTCCTGTCACATCTCGTGCCTTCCAGCCAAATATAACAACTTGGGAAGTGACTGGCCACAATGGCTGCTCAATAAATAATGCATATTTTATTCATTTATTCTGAGGATGATTACAGTTTGATTAACTGTCCGACCTTCAGTTTCTGTTTCACTGCATGGAAATGACCTCTGGGTTTTAGACCTATTTAGTCATCTTGATCAACAAAGAGATTTGTTAGCATAAAATCAAGGTTTTTTTTGAGATTTAATGGCGACAATAGCAATAGCATTTTGGAGGTGTCTTTTTTCTGTTTTTTTTTTTTTTTTTTTTTTTTTTTAGGGCCATACCCAAAGCATATGGAGGTTCCCAAGCTAGGGGTCTAATCGGCTACCCCACAGCCACAGCACCGCCAGATCCGAGCCGCGTCTGTGACCTACACCAGAGCTCATGGCAATGCCAGGTCCCAGACCCACTGAGCGAGGCCAGGGATCGAACTCGCAACCGCATGGTTCCTAGTCGGATTCGTTTCTGCTGCGCCATGACGGGAACGCCACAATAGCAGTTTTTAAGTGCAAGGTTGTTATAAGCTGTTTTTGAGTGAGGACTGGGTCTAAATAATTTTTTTTTATTTGTCAAATCCATATGGCATTAATCATGTGCCCAGCGCTACCCTACCTTAGAAATTAGTATTTATAAAGAGCAACCCTATGGAGTCTAGGTACCATTCTCTATTTGTTATCTTCATTTTGAGGTTGAAAACGAGGCACAGAGAGGTTAGGTAACTCACCTAAGGTCACACAGTTAGTTATGTATAGGAGCTGAGTTATGTTTCAGGCAGTCTGGTTCCAGAGCCCAAGTATTTTTCACCTCTATGCTATGCTGACTCTCTATAATAAAAACAGCTACCAGCACATGCGGGATTTTATTATAATGTTTGAACAGCACTGCGCTATTAAATTGAAACCTTGTGATTCCCTCTCCCCATTTTTTTTCTCTGTTGATAACTGCCTAGCCGCCTGTGCTTTATTTCCTGAGTTGGAGACAGCTTTAAGGGAGCATTCCTTTCCCCCTTTTGCTTCTGAGACTGATGCTTCTGACTCTCCTCTCACGGGCCCTTTTCCACTGGTTGGTGTTGGAGCACCCGTAACTGAATGCTTCTGATGGAGGGAGTGTTTAGTTCAAGGTGTAGTTAACTTGAGGTCTCATTGTCCCAGCGTGAAGTCATGTAATCCTTCCCCAGGCTTGAATTCTCCCCCCTTGACATTTTACCAAGAATTCCTTTTGAGTCTGTTCCACGGTTGAATCAGAGTGGCAGTCAAGAAGTTCTTCCTTATTTGACCACAGTCTATCTTGAGTTGCAAGTCCTTGCCTTTCTCGCTCTGCTCCTTGTGATGACACTCCTGTTGGGGATAATTAGAGAAGAGAGAAACCAGGATTTGGAAAGACAAAGCAATGGTTATGGTGTGGAGGTTTTTTGCATCTTAATCATGGGAGAGAATGAGGGACATAAAGCGAAATAAAACCAGGTGGGGCTTCGCTCTTTGGGAGAAGACACTGTTTTTCTAGTTTGATCTGTCCTGGCCAGAAATGATCACTGCTGAAGCTAAATTATTGCTCATTACCTGTGTGCCCTGTGCTAGGGTCAGTACCTGACACTGCCCTTCATGCACTGTTTCTAATTCCAAGGAAGAGTGTGTTTTCCCCATTGCATACTGAGGGAACTGAGTTAAGATAGGGTAACTTGTTCAGGAAAACTTATTTTGTAAGTAGCAGAACTGGTAAACCATGACCTCCCATCATAGGATGCTGTTCACAGGTCCCGCAAGAGACTGTGACTGGTATGAATAATAGTAGGTGGGGCCAAATGACTTTATGTTCACTCTGATGAAAGACAATTTGGCTAATAGCCTGTTAGCAAATCTTTATGTTCTTCTCTCTCTCTCTCTCTCTTTTTTTTTTTTTTTTTGCTTTTTAGGGCTGCAGTTACAGCATATGGAAGTTCCCAGGCAAGGGGTCAAATCAGAGCGACAGCTGCTGGCCTACACCACAGCCACAGCAACCCAAGATCCGAGCCGTGTCTGCCACCTACAGCACAGCTCACAGCAATGCCAGATCCTTAACCCACTGAGTGAGGCCAGGGATCGAACTCTCATGGATCCTACTAGTTGGGCCCGTTACTGCTGAGCCACGACTGGAACTCCCATGCACGTCTCTTTTCAATTTAATTCCGCAGACATATACGTTGAGTGCTAATTATGTGCTAAGGGATAAAAAGATGTATAAGGTAAACTCCATTCTTTTTTTTTTTTTTTTTTTGTCTTTTTGCCATTTTCTTGGGCCGCTCCTGCGGCATATGGAGGTTCACAAGCTAGGGGTCTAATCAGAGGTATAGCCACCAGCGTACGCCAGAGCCATAGCAACGTGGGATCCGAGCCGCATCTGCAACCTACACCACAGCTCACAACAACACCAGATCCTTAACCCACTGAGCAAGGCCAGGGATCGAACCTACAACCTCATGGTTCCTAGTCGGATTCGTTAACCACTGCGCCACGACGGGAACTCCTCCATTCTTTTGTTTCTTTCAATTGAGATGACAGTGGTTTATAACTTAAGTTAACATATATGTACAGCATGGTTTCTTCAGCCTTCTCACCACCAAAAATTGAGTCTCCTTCCATTAACATGCTGTTGATTTCCTTTATCCATTTCACACTCCTCCCCACCTCTCCTCTGGTAAGTATGACAGTGTTCTCTGTGTCCACATGTTTGCCTTTGGTTTATTCATTTATTTTATTTCTTTTTGTTTGTTTTATTTCACATATGAATGAAGTCCCATGGTACTTGTCTTTCTCGGACTTCTTTCACTTGGCATAATTCCCTCAAGGTCCATCTATGTTGTTGCAAATAACAAGATTTCACCTGTTTTTATGGCTGAATAGTATTCCATTGTGTATATATACCATATCTTCTTTATCCAGCCATCCATTGATGGGCACTTAGATTGTTTCCATATCTTCGCTATTGTAAATAATGCCATGATGAACATAGGGGTGCCTATTCCTTTTCAAATCAGTGTTTTCATATTCTTTGGATAAATACCAAGAAGTGGGATAGCTGGATCATATGGGAGTTCTGTTTTTCACTTGCTGAGGAATCTCCATGTAGTTTTTCTTTTTTGTTAGCACAATAGGTTTATAATTATATTTTACTGTGTTTTCTCTTCTTGAATTCTTTTTTTTTTAAATTATTTATTATTATTTTTTTCCCACTGTACAGCAAGGGGGTCAGGTTATCCTTACATGTATACATTACAATTACATTTTTTCCCCCACCATTTGTTCTGTTGCAACATGAGTATCTAGACAAAGTTCTCAATGCTATTCAGCAGGATCTCCTTGTAAATCTATTCTAAGTTGTGTCTGATAAGCCCAAGCTCCCGATCCCTCCCACTCCCTCCCCCTCCCATCAGGCAGCCACAAGTCTCTTCTCCAAGTCCATGATTTTCTTTTCTGAGGAGATGTTCAAAAATATGGAACGCTTCACGAATTTGCGTGTCATCCTTGCGCAGGGGCCATGCTAATCTTCTCTGTATCGTTCCAATTTTTTTAGTGTATGTGTTGCCGAAGCGAGCACTCCATGTAGTTTTTCATCGCGGCTGCACCGATTCCCATCACCACCAACAGTACAGGCGGGTGGCCTTTTCTCCCTGTCCTCGCCAGCACTTGTTATTTCCTGCCTTTTTGATAACAGTCACTCTAATAGGCGTGAGATGGTATTACATTGTGGTTTCGATTTGCATTTCCCTAATAATTAGTGGTTTGAGAATCTTTTCATGTGCCTCTTGGCTATCTGTATGTCTTCTTTGGGAAACTGTGTATTCAGCTCCTCTGCCCATTTTTTAAACAGTTTTTTTGTTTTTGTTGAGTCATGTGAGTTCATATATATATTTGTATGAACTCCTTATCGGGTGTATCATTTGCAAGTATCTTCTCCCATTCAGTAGGTTGTCCTTTTGTTTTGTGGATGGTTTCCTTTGCTATGCAGAAGCTTTCTGGCTTGTTTATTTTGGCTTTTTAAACTCTGTTCTTTACAGAGGTTATAGTGTACCAGGGGGGACTCAGAAAAGTTGCAAAAGCCGTCAGATCCTATGCTAGCTGATGTACAGGCAGCGTGGAGGGAAGGGAGGCTCGGTCTCCTCTCGGTGGTATTGAGTCTTGATGCCTGTGAAGGAGCTTGCCATCCTGTAGGGGGAGAGGGGGTAGAGGAGAGGCTAAGCACCTGCTCACCTTTGGGGAACTGAAAATAGTCAGGTATGATTACCATATGGTGGGTATGCTGGAGAAGGTTGGGCTTAAAGCCTTCATAACATACTAAGGAGCTTGGGTTTCTGCCTGTAGGTGACCAGAGATCCGAAGGATTCCTTAAGATAAAGAACACCAGTTCCTTTTAGGGGTCCCTGTATAAGTTATCATGCAAACGGAGACACTTTTGGGAGTGAACACAGGCACAAACCAGGACACTGGGACAACGCAGGACTTATCCAGAATGTATGGTCACCCTCCTTCTAGGCTCTCTTCCTGTTTGTTTATAGTCTTCCTACATTTTTTCTGTTTTTTTTTAAATGTAGAGCGCAACACTGGACTTGTTCCACTGTAGAAAGATAGTAAAGAACAACTTTTTTTTCCCCTCGTTAAACCAAGGATCTGTTCAGATTTAGAATTTTAGAGCTGAAAGGGTGCTTTGAAAAATCACACTGTCCAGGGAGTTCCCATTGTGGCTCAGTGGGTTACAAACCTGACTTGTATCCGTGAGAATGCAGGTTTGATCCCTGGTCTTGCTCACTGGGTTAAGGATCCGGTGTTGCTGTGAGCTGAGGTGTAGGTCTCAGACTTACTGCTGAGGCTGTGGTGTAGGCTGGACACTGCAGTTCCAATTAGATCCCTAGCCTGGGAACGTCCATATGCCATGGGTGTGGCCTTAAAAAACAAAACCAAAAAAACACCCCCCCCCAAAAATACCCGACACATGTTCCAATTTCCTAATGTTACAAATAAAGAGACCAAAGCTGCCAAGTTAAGTGAGAAATGCGGGTCTGAGTTAGCTGATGGCTCAAACCAAGAACTAGGCTTGTTACCTCCCAGAGGGTGCTATTCTTACTGCCTAGGCCTCCACCTTCTTCGGGTCCATCCACACTTTCCATCATTTTCTTCCTCGTGAATATCAACATGTATTTATGTGGCTAACCAGGATTAGGTGTAAACATTGTGGCTATAAAGGTACCTGGAACCCATCCAAAGGGTCCCCTTGAATCTGGCCTTGTTATAACTAACTGGTGATCTCTGAAATGAAGCTTTGACAAAAGTCATTGGACACTGAATTACTAATTATGTAGTTTTTGCACGTATCATCCCCTTTCCTTTCTTAATAGCAGTGTTGTATTAGTTTCTCTTTTATCTTTTTAAAATTAAGTTTATATTTTACCATGTGTGTGTGCATGCATGTTTGTGTGTGTGTGATGTGTGTTCCTATTTACATTCATTGAGGCAGGATGCCTGTGGGTCTACTTCTGACTCTACTAACTGGTGATTCTGGGCATGTTACTTTCTCTGTGCATTAATTTCTCTGTACCTCCGTCTCTAGGATGGAGTTGGCCGATTTCATTTCTAAGATTATTTAGAGTTCCACTCATAACTCTATAAATAAGATAAGGACATAACTACTGTGGATCAGCCATGTAGAGATTTCTAGTGGAAAGCACAGCAGGAGAACTGGAGTAAGTCCAAGGGCCTATGATTTTTCTCCATATCAGCTTCTTATTTAATAATTGGCTTGAGATGTACTATGCCCCCGTAAAGGGAGTGGTCCATTTAGGGTCTCAAAAAATGTTAAAAAAAAATTACTCTGAAATAGAGAGCTGTTTAGGGAGGGTTTCCCAGTTGGCCCTGTTGCTGGGGGAAGGGAGTAGACACAGGAGTCTCTTATTCTCTGGCCACAGGTGACCAGCTGCACCTCCTGGTGCTCTGAAGAGGAACCCAAGCTACCCTCGAGTCTCCTCAGGTCCCCGTGGCATCCTTCTGAAGGCCTCTTTGAGGAAGGACCTGGGAGACCATCCTGAGAGCCTCCATTGTTGGGCCAGCCCAGAGGCTGGTTGGCACGGCGGGTGTGGTCGGGAGAGACGCCCCGTGCAAGCCCCACGGTGCTGCCCAGACCCCGGATCCTGGGCCTGGTCAAAAGAGAAAACAACCCTCAAAGACCAGCTCTTTGTGCCTTTTTTTGTTGCCCGACTCCATTCAAATATTTTTACGCCGAAGAAACTTTGAGACAGAAACAGAAAACAAAAATACCACACTAACCTAACAGAGTTCCTTCTGAGGTGTGGACGGAGCAGCCAGAACATGAAGCTTATTTTAGGTCTGATGAGACAGATTCAGCCCTCGTCTCGCTGAGACGCCTGTCAGTCCCAGTGTGCATGTCACACAGTCATTTGTCCTTAGCCTTCAAGGTCACGAAGGATGCAAAGGTTTCCTGAAGGAGTCGTGGTCACCTCTGGGCATCACTGCTGCTCAGGGCTTGAGAGGTTCTGTTTGAAATAGAATCGGCCGGAGTTGAGAATTTGGATCCTGACTTTTCGCTTCTTAGATTCATTAGCCTTGAGTAAATGACTTAACCTCTCTGAACCTTGGCTTCAGAATTAATGACATAGAGAGACTAGGACCTTGCTCATCAAGTGATTGTGAGCGTCGAATGAGGTAATTCATGTCAAGCATGCTTGGCACAGGATCTGGCTAATGTCAAACACTGAATGGTAGCAAGTATTGTCATTACTCTGAAGTCTTGTCTGCATGTGCATTTTCTGCCCCACATCCCCCTACAACCCCCCCCCCCATCCTTTCTCTCTCTGACATGTCCCCACTGATCCACACCCCAGCACACATACAGTAGTGGATTTGGTGGCTGTGATGGCGCTTCATATCTGTGACGTGGCATGAAAATATTGTTGTGATTTAGCAGCTGTTGGTTCTAACAACAGGCTGCAAATTTTATTTTGAGTGGCCTTTGCTTTTCCAAAGATACATATGTACTGCAGAGTCACCTGCACTTTATTTGTTGAGCCTCAGCCCCATGTAGAAGAAGTCCTATTAGCACCATAAGAAATGATGGTTTTGACCTGGTAACTCTCTGGAGATGATCAAATAGTGTTTGACCATTAAAATGTATTCTGAGATGAGGCAGGCCACTTTGTCCATGTCTGTTAGAAGAGCTCATCCGTTTCTTCTGGCGGACCAGTCATGCTTAGGATGCAGCTGACAACCTGGTCACAGTTAAGGGCTCCATTTGATCCACAGTGAAGGGCTGTGTCTGGTGAAAATGAAAGACATAGCAAATGGACAGAGTCATGAGACATTATTGCTGATCCTTGTCAGTCCTGGCTTTACAGTGCGACCACCTCTGATTCCTTCACGCTGGGCACCATCTCTGTCCACCTGGAAGGAAAAGGAAAATTTCACCCCCCTTCTCTTCGCTCACTGCTACTTCATGCATCTCTTTGGAGTATTCTTATGGCCATTCCATGATGGCAAGGCTTTATCTTATTTCCCAGCATCTAGAACAGGGCTCCACACTTGGAAAACCCTTTTGTTGAATGAATAGATGAACTATACCTTTTACTCAGGATGGAGTTTTACAGGTTCCCTAGCAACAGTAGAAATATACCTGTGTAGCTTGAAATTCAATGGAACTTAGCAATGAGTCTCATTCAAAGGAGTATTTATTATAAGGTAGTTATAAAAAGGCACTTCCACGTCCCTCCTGTCAAGGGCATTTCTTTAGGTTAAGTTCTAATGTGAGCTTGTTAATAGTAGTCTCTTTTGTTTAAAAACATATATTGAGTGTCTCTTGGGTCCTCTGTTAAGGGGTAGGGGTGCAGAGATTAGTGAAAATAGGGACCCGGTCCTCAAGGGGCTTTCTTTTAGTAGATTGTGATAGATAATTTAAATAAATACAGTATAATTTGATAAATAAAATATGCACGGTGCTTATGGAAGCTTGCTCTTCTAATTGGGCAGTGTCAGTAGAGGCTTCATGATGAAGTGACGTCAAAATAACATCTTCGGTGATGTGTAGGAATTTGCCATGTGAACCCAGGTCAAGAAGTGATTTCTGTTAGATATTCTTTACCCTCTGAATTGAATTAAATACTCAGTTACTTCCTTGTATTGCAAGTAATACGTTACTTAGATATGGAATTAACCCATTAGGTTTTTGTGGGGGGTGGGGATGGGAAGGGAAGCTTGTGTGATTTTAAGACAGCATTGGGCTTGTCATTTTTTTTTGCCTGGATTTTACACTGGTATGATTCATTTTTTGACTTGACCACAGTTATTAGATTCACATTAAATTGGTCATGAAGTAAATGAGTTTGAGTGGCTACTGACCTATAAGGAAAGGAATGATTTTCTGCATATGCACATTAACATCTCATAGAAAGTAAGAAGTGCCCTATAGTAACATGTATATTTCAGGACTTGAAAGATCATTGACCACAGATGTGGACATTCTATACTTAGGAAAAATACATACACACAGGGAGATTCCCAAATTTAGAAAAATAGAAGTAATTGCATGGGACATACGTAAGTTAACAAAAGTATTCAGGAGTTCCCGTTGTGGCTCAGTCGTTAATGAATCCAACTAGTATCCATGAGGACAGGGGTTTAATACCTGGCCTTGCTCAGTGGGTTAAGGATCCGGTGTTGCCATGAGCTGTGGTGTAGGTCACTGACACGGCTCAGATTCCGCGTTGCTGTGGCTGTGGTGTAGGCCGGCAGCTGTAGCTCCGATTCAACCCCTAGCCTGGGAACCTCCATATGCTATGGGTGCGGCCCTAAAAAGACAAAACAAACAAACAACCCCAAAAGTATTTATTGTTTATCTGAAATTCACATTTAACTGGCATTATGTGTTTTATCTGGCAATCACAACACCCACAGCATTGGATGAGAAATGAAGCATTTTAGATGGCAGTCAACTCTCTACAGATTTTTTTCCTTGTCTTACAGGTCTCTGTATTATCCTGGAGATCAATTTAAGTACACAGGGATTTCATTTATTTAGTATTTCTGATTTTTGTGTTGTCTAGAAATAAAGGGGCATATCTGCTTTGTGGAATCTTATGTTTGTTTCACAAAACTATGTATGTTTATGAACAGGTAATATATACCTCCAGTTCAAAACTGAATTTTTCTCTTCTTTTGCATATACTTTGTCATGCTCTTTGAAAACAGCATTTTAGCAATTTGTTTTTCCCTATAAATATCTTTTCCTTGTGTTTGTACCTTTGATTTTTTTTTTTTTCCCCTTTGAGGTCTAAACTAGGGCCTTATACTCTGAGAAACTACTTTTTATTCATGTATTTTAGTGAAGATGATACTGTCTAGACTGAGTGTGGTCATGGCTTTACTTAAACCCTGGCAGGTCTCCTCTGCCAATAGAGGAGTTATTATAATGATCCAAAGCAAATACGAAGTTCTCATAGGGGTGACACAGCAATAACAGGGTCTTTTTCAAGAAGTGGGGTTTAGTCTGGCATCCAGAGACTGGAAATTCATGGCTTCACCTATTTATCCTGCCCGAGTAGACTTTTGTTGACACAAAGAACACTGCATTTTAAGTAGGGTTTTCCATGAGTTCATTCTTAATGGGTATTTCTACACTTCGGAAAGCTTCCCTTCATGTGGCAGGCAGGAATTCATTTGCTCGGGTTATTTTCCTTTCTTGGGGTTGGGGGGGAGACAGAAGATAGCTGCTTAGGAGCCCAGCCTTCCAGGACCTGCACAGGAAACTGATGAGGTGAAAAGCTGACAAGCTTTTGCTACAGCCAGCAAGTGATTCACCATGTTATGCTGGTGGGATTTGCTTCGCTAACCTTGCTGTGCATGCGATGCCCGGGAATGAACCTTTGTATATTGCCCCAGCCCCAAAGGAGGGGCCCAGCTATAAATCGAGGCACTGGAATCTGAGTTTCTGAACGAAAACAGGGGAAGCCTGTGTTTGGACATCCTGCAGAGCTCATATATAATGATCAAATAAACAAAAGTGGGAGAGATTAGAGCACTAGCTTTATTTAATTTGGCAGAGTCTTATGTCTTGAGGAGAAAATGAAGATGCTTTCATTAAAAAAAAAAAAAACACTATTTCTGGAGTTCCCGCTGTGGCGCAATGAATCGACGGCGTCTTGGGAGCTCTGAGACATAGATTCAATCCCTGGCTCAGCCCAGTGGGTTAAGGATCCAGCGTTGCCGCAGCTGCCGACTTAGGTCATAGCTGTGGCTCAGATCTGATCCCTGGCCCAGGAACTCCATATGCCATGGGGTAGCCAAACAAAAACAAAAATGCAAAAAAATCCCCCACTGTTTCTAAGGCACTGTGCATGTATATTCTAGCTTATTTACAACTATTAATGCATAGAACATTTTATTTAGAATGGAAGAGAATGCTGTAGAAACCAAATTGGAATAATAAGTCTAACTGCAGTAGAGATTATTACATTGCTAGGCTAGGATAATAAGGTTGATATAATTCCATAATGAAATTTCTTAATATATTAGTTCCATCTGAACTGGTTCTACTGCTTTTAAGGCAATAAATCTGTCACTAAAGCATACATACGTTTGCAAGACATCAGAAGCAGGAACAGAAAAAAAATTCAAAACAAGAAAATAATGTTTTGAACAAAGAATTCGAAAATACATTCGTCTGTATGCATTGATATTTCTATAATATATCAAATAATAAATAATTTACTGGCATTACATTACAATGCATTTGCGGTGTGTTATCCTTCAGCAACCACTGACTTATAAACTCTATTCGTAGTAGCTTATTGAAGTTATCGGATGTTTGATCCATTATTTTGAAAAGGCTTTGAGGATATTTTTGTGCCATCTTTATAATTTAACTGAAATTTTCATGGGAATCAAATGTTTTTGTATAGATTGTAAGACGAAGACTTAATTTATTGGTTAGTTTTTGGTAAATATATTAGATTGTAGCAATTTAAGTGTCTACCATTGTGAATTTTTATTTTTCCTCTCACATTTACTTTTCTTTGGCTTTATTTTACAAGCTAAGTTTTACCAAAAATATTTTACTTTTTCCAGTTTTATTTGTTTTGTTTTTTTTGGCCACACCCATGGCATATGGAAGTTCTTGAGCCGGGGCTTGAATCCGAGCTGCAGCTGTGGCCTACAGCATAGCTGTGGCAATGCCAGATCCTTAACCCACTGCACCACATCAGGAGCTCCTTTTAGGTTTTAATATATAATAAATTTTGTGTGTTTGGCTGTTAATTTTATTTTTAATTTTTTATACCAATTTTAACTTTTCCTAGGTCAGTATTTACAGTTTTGAGAGTGTCTAAAAAAGTGAGGATGATATGGTTAATACTGGAGTGTTTACTAGTCATCAGGTTTCATTAAGTCTTACTACTTTGCCCCAAATTTATCTAATATAAAAATTTTAGCACGAATCTTAAGCTCTCTACATTTCAGTTCCCTGCTATGCTAGATGTAGATAATATATTTTTATGATGATCATGTATGGTAATTATTGTGAGAGCTCTTTTTATAGGAATTGTCAGATAAATTTATGGATATTTTTGCAGCTACTGCTTATAGAGTAGTGACCCCCAAAAAAGGAATGCTAAGCATGAAATATGATGTAGTGTCATTGCAAAGGCATTAACTATGTTCTAACTCCACATTTGCCGCTTCCTAGTTGGTGTGACTTTGGGCAGTCCACTTAACCTCTATGGCATTTCTTCATCTGTACCAGTGTTTCTCCAAGTGTTTCCCAAGGATCGCCTGCATCTGAATCACCTGGGGTGCTTGTTTAACAGGTTGATTCCTTGGTCCCAGCCCAAACCTACGGAAGCAGAATCTCTGTTGGTTTCCAGATAGCCATAGTTCAGTTGCACAAACCTAGCAATTAAGCCTGTCCTTGCTCATTTCTAAAGTCTATTTTTCACCTTTCCCACCAAAATGGACATATGATTGGTATCATTTAAACAGTGGGTGAAGGAGATCCTGCTGTGGCTCAGTGGTAATGAACCCGACTAGTATCCATGAAGACACGGGTTTGAACCCTGGCCTTGCCCAGGGGCTAAAAGATCTGGTGTTGCCATGAGTTGTGGTATAGGTCAGAGATACAGCTTGGATCTGGCATTGCTGTGGCTGTGGCGTAGGCCAGAAGCTACAGCTCCGATTCAACCAGTAGCCTAGGAAATTCCATATGCCACAGGTGCAGCTCTAAAAAGACAAAAAAAAAAAAAAAAGAGACAAAAAAAAGAAAAAAAAGAAAAAACCCAAAAAAACAAAATGGGTGAAGACCTGCGATCTCCCTGACATGTGTGTGTTTGTATACCTGCTTTTGCAAGAGGATGAGGAGAAAAGGTAAAGGAAGGTGGAATTAGGGAGAAAATACAATACTACTACGATAAAGTAGTTTATTATTAAGGAAATTGATATTTTTACACTAAATAAGCTTTCCTCAACATATATGAAATATCCACGCTATTATTGTCACCCAAGGAAAGTTTGTCACCTTTAATTTAGTGCTTGAAAAATGTGGCTGACCTGTCATAAAGATACCTTGAGAAATCATGGCATAAAATCTAGGACTTTTTTCAGGTAGGCATGTGACTATATTATTCTAAGGAGGAACTTTTTATCCCTTGCTCCAAAGAGAGGAGATAGAGCAATAGTGTTTGTTTTTGCATTAACCTAGTACAGTTGTATCATCTACATGGAGATGTTCACAGAATATAAATCAGTCATTTAGTTCGTAGGCTACATGTCTCCCCTTTCCTTCCAGAGGCAGCATGCCATAACCTAAAGAGCATGGGATTAAGAGGTACATTACATGTACATGGGTTAAAAACCTCAAGTTGACTGACATAGACTTTGTTACCTTAGGCAATATATTTGACCTTTCGGAGCTCTGTTCCCCATTGATGACTGGGGAGAGCAGTATTTATTATCACTCTCCCCTCATATGGGGAGGTTGTTGTGAGAATTAAATATGTGTCAAAGTGCTTAGAATGCTGCCTGGCACTTGTTACAATCAACATGAACTTCTCATGCCTGACCTATTGCTCTGTGTTTATGAAAGTACCACCTTTGACCAGTAGCAATTAGCCTTTGAACTATTTTCCTAAGATAGTCATTTCTTGGAGCCATTTAGCCTCTTTTATTGGCATATATGATCAGTAGTGGCATTTTCCCACTGTTTGCTCATAGAAATGGAACTGAGTGTCCTATTATGGGGACTCAACTTGCATTACTGTGGTTTGTTTATTCATCCATCCATTCATCTCTTAATTACTCATTTAACTAATGAATGTAAAATCCTAGAAACCTGGTGTGGGATAAGATTATAAGGATTATGACATTCCTACCCTCTTCCAAAGCCAGGCTTTCTTATCTGTGCAATAGTAGGGCTCTCTGGTCTTCCATGGTCTTTCATCCTTTCCTCAAACATCTTGGGTGCAGGGAACATCCTGTCTCCCATCTCCCTAGAGGCCAGAATGTCTTCATGTAGATGGACCATCGTATATATTGAGCCAGCGGGTACCACCCACTTGATCTCGTGTTTTCCTTTTGGTGCCGTGAGGAACACTGCAACTATATACAAACCAATTCAGTTCAAGGGACATCTCATGCCTCTTATGTATTGGGATAACAAATACCAAAATGTACAGTCATTGCTAATTTACAGATGTGACTAAATTATAAGGTAGAATGGAACTAAGGGTTAAGGCAAATACGATCACAAAGCAGAAATGGCCCTGCCATCCTAAAGCCTGCAGTCTGGTAAGAAACATGCCATGTGTACAGAGATGATTATTTTGAAAGACCAGAGGTGACAAAAATACCAAAAAAGAAGTATGGATAAAGCTATCTGGGAATTTAGAGGAGAGAGAATCCTATCAGGAAAGCTTTATGTAAATGAGTTTCTTGAGTCTCCAGTGTTGAATCCTAGGTGATGTTTTAGGAATGAGGTAATCTGCTGGACTGCATTTACCCCCTTAAGTACTGAATCCTGTTCTAATCACCAAAGGAATGCATATTTATCAAGAGGAAAATAGGTGAAATTATGAAAGAAAAATTAAGAAAATTTAGAATTCTAAACCATTCAGAGAAAAACCAAAATATTTATTAAAATGAGTATGCTATTTCTTCCCAATCCTTTGTTCTGGTTAGTAGTTTACAATTGAGACCCGTATGGTACATACTTTTCTTTGGCATGATTTTTAAATCTCTCTTCAGCATGTTAACAACCATGCCATTAAGTAATCTTTGAAAACATGAGTTTTCCACACAAAGTTCAGTACAGCCTAGTGACGGGGTATTATATAATCCCTAGGCACTTGGGTTTTATCTTACTCCCTCTCTCTCTTTTTTTTTTTTATAAATAATAGCGAGATAAATATTACCTAGTATGAATCTCTGCCTTCTTCACTGAGACTTTGTAAATCTTGATTAACTCTTGTTTAATGTTCTCTAGAAAGTTTGTACCAGTTTACCTTCTTAGCACAAGAGAATGAGAATGTTTTGTTATAGTCATGCCAATATTGGTTGGGTGGCTTTTTCCCCCCCTTTCTTAATGGTGCCACATTGTAACCCTTGACATTATTTTTGTTTGTGAAAGTGGGTATTAGTAAACCTAGAAAAGAGGTGGAAACTTTTCTGGGATTTAGAAACTAAGACTGAACAAAAATAGAGATACATTTAGTCCCATTTAAATATATGTATGGCTTTGAAGTACTTTGTCCTATGCAAAAGTCAAGTATATTTATTTCTTTAGAATCTAAAAGCCTAACAGCTGAACAGTGCAGCACAGGGGTAACAGTGTTACCTCTGAAGTGCCAGCAGCTTGGTTCTAATCCTAGCCCTACTGCATACCAGAGGAGTCAGCTTGGAGTTCCCGTCGTGGCTCAGTGGTTAGTGAATCCGACTAGGAACCATGAGGTTTCAGGTTCGATCCCTGGCCGCGCTCAGTGGGTTAAGGATCTGATGTTGCTGTGAGTTGCGGTGTAGGCCAGCAGCTATAGTTTCAATTAGACCCCTAGCCTGGGAACTTCCATATGCCGTAGGATCAGCCCTAGAAGAGGCAAAAAGACAAAAAAAAAAAAAAGAGTCAACTTGGGCAACATATTGTTACTCCAAGCTTCCATGTCCCCGTCTGCACGATGAGAGGCAGGGCAGAAACAGTAAAACCTCAAAAAATTAAGTAGGGTTATTATTTAAGATGCCAGGCATGTAAGTACTTGGTAGATACTATTGTGAAATAGGTAACGTGGTGTTTTCCTTGAATGATCGTGTTGCCGTGATGAAACCCAAAGTCCCTGGATTAATCCTCTCTGTTGTAAATCTTCATTATGTTGTGAGAAGAAGGGTCAGCCCAGGAGGAACAGGACCCATCCTGCTTCTGGGATTCCATAAGACAGGTTTTCCTTGGTCTGGGCGGTGCTGCCATGTCAAGGGATCCAGAATGACTCTGAAAACCGAGACACAACTAACTTCTGAGAGCCCCACGTGTCTGTCTTCTCTGATCTAGATGTTTCCATAATTCCTCGGTGCCCTTATGATCTCAGTAATTTTTTTCACAGTGCTTTCAGGCCCAAAGAAATACTTAACAGTTTCACTTATTAAGTGGTTAAATAAACTTAATGAGCTGACAGGTCCTGATAAATGAGTAGCCATTTTAGAAAACAAAGCAAAAACCCATACATGAAAATCATACAAGAAACCCATACAAGAAAACAAAGCAAAAACCCAAACATGAAAATCATGTTTCATTCTTAACAGCAGTGACTAAGGGCCCCATGTGTGCCTCGTCAGGCCTCATCACAACTTCTCAAAACCTGGACTAAGAGTGGCCTCTGCCATCCCCATTTCCTGTTCCCCACGCTGATTTTTTGGCAGGATTTGATTTTTGTCACAGCAGACAAACTGTAGAGACGTGATGTCACGGAAAGGAATGTCATGCCATCTAATGTTGAAACGGTGAATTACTTCAAGCTCGCTGTTCAGGGGTTTCTGACAGATATTGATACCTATTCTTCTCCCCTTGATGTCTGTCTGTCTTTCTGTCCATCTTATCTGTCTGTCTGCTTCTGTTCTTTTAAATTAATGGGAACCCTCAGGTGCCATGGGGCGCAGTTTGGGAACTAGAGCCCCACTAGGTTCCTGCTTTCTGGCTGTACTTCAGTTCTGTTTTGTTTTCTTTGGGCAACTTGACTTCTCTTGTTCTCTGGTTCCTGTTTTTAGTCCCGTTCTTGGTTCTCGCTGTCTAGTTTCCCTCCCCTTTGCCCCGAGCCATTCTCTGCTTGGTCTCCATCCAGCCGCAGCCATCTCTGGAGCCGCTGCCCCAGTTCTGCCGCCCCGGAGGTCCTGGTGTGGTTTGGTAGCTGGCTCTGGATCAGTCACCATCCTCGAAATCTTGTCAGACTTCTGCCGTTCGAAACTCTCGGGAGCTTCATCTCCTCTGCAGGCTGCCCACTGGTATCCCCGGGAGGTACTGTATCTTTAGATCCGTCTGCAGAGGTGTCCCTGCCACAGGGGTGGGCACGCTCTCCACACCATGCCTCCCAGTTCACCAGAGCCGCTCTTTGCCTTAGAGCAACAAGGACCTGTTTGGTCCACGTCTCTCTCACTGTCCCTGCCCTCTGCATGTCGATCCAGAAAATGCGTTCAAAGCCATTGCGTTAACTGTGGTCTTTGAATGAGCCTGCTTGCTTTTGTATCCTAGGTTTACCACTTATTGCTTAATTTCCTGAAACGTCAGATTCCTCATCTGTAAAATGAAGATAATAATGGACCTGACTTTGTACAAAAAATAAGAAAATGAACTGAAGTAATAAAATAAAATAAAATCTGGTGCCTTTTAACACAATGCCTGACATTAGTAAGTGTTATTAAACCAGTTAATAAATATTAACCATTACTATTTTATTTTCCTGGCAGCAGCCATAAAATTTACTTGCAAGTATTTTGATTTTTGTTAGGAATAAAGTTACAAACCAGTCATTTTTAAAGTTATCTGTCTTTTTGCCAATTTCTGAGCGAGAACATGGGTATTAAAATGAGAAAATAAAACCACTTTACATTCCTATAACATTTGGTTTATGTAATTAAAGTATCTTAACAGACATAATCTCAAGATTTTCCTGACATAATTGGCATATACTTTATGACCTTTTGCCCATTTTAGAGATGATAAAACTGAGGCTTGAGAAATTATGTGTATTGCTAAAGGTTTGCTGGAACCAACACCCCAACTCCAGATTTGTGATTTCAATGCTGGAACTCCTTACTTAATCTCTTACTACCTTTAATATTTAAAACCTTAAAAATGAGTGAGGAAGGAAGAAAAGGAAAAGGAAAGATGATATTGTTATCTTCTTTGATTTTTTTTTCCCCTAAGCAATGAAAATTTGCTGTTTCTGCTGTGTCTAGAAGATTACGTTACAATAGTTTTATTAATTTAGTGTATAAGAAGCAATAACAGCTTGAAAAAATACTGCTGATGTTTTGTTAGAAATAATTCTGAAAGAGAAAGTACCTTGTGGCCTTGGTTAAACTACGTGTCAAAAACGTTGTATTTCCTTAGAAATCTATACATAGAACTTCCATATGACCCCGCAATCCCACTCTTGGGCATCTATCCGGACAAAACTCTACTTAAAAGAGACACGTGCACCCGCATGTTCATTGCAGCACTATTCACAATAGCCAAGACATGGAAACAACCCAAATGTCCATCGACAGAGGATTGGATTCGGAAGAGGTGGTATATATACACAATGGAATACTACTCAGCCATAAAAAAGAACGACATAATGCCATTTGCAGCAACATGGATGGAACTAGAGAATCTCATCCTGAGTGAAGTGAGCCAGGAAGACAAAGACAAATACCATATGATATCACTTATAACTGGAATCTAATATCCAGCACAAATGAACATCTCCTCAGAAAAGAAAATCATGGACTTGGAGAAGAGACTTGTGGCTGCCTGATGGGAGGGGGAGGGAGTGGGAGGGATCAGGAGCTTGGGCTTATCAGACACAACTTAGAATAGATTTACGAGGAGATCCTGCTGAATAGCATTGAGAACTTTGTCTAGATACTCATGTTGCAACAGAAGAAAGGCTGGGGGAAAAATGTAATTGTAATGTATACATGTAAAGATAACTTGATCCCCTTGCTGTACAGTGGGAAAATAAAAAATAAATAAATAAATAAAAAAGGAAAAGACTCAGCCAAAGCCAAGTGAGATTCTACCAAAGATATTCCACTTATACAAAATATATTGTAATTATAGTTAAGATTGTTAAATTTTCCAGGGTAGTTTGTGTCTTCATTTCCTTGAAAATAATCTAAAAATATGGATTAACATTGAGATCCTGCTGTGTAGTACCGGGAACTATGTCTAGTCACTTATAAAGGAGCATGATAATGTGAGAAAAAAAAGAATGTATACATATATGTGTACCTGGGTCACCATGCTGTACAACTGAAAATTGGCAGAACACTGTAAACCAGCTATAATGGAAAAAAAAACCATTATATAAAAAATAAAAATAAATAAAAATATGGAGAAGAAAATAAAGCTTTCAAATATAAAAAAAAACAACGTTGTATTTATCTCTCAAAAGATATAAATGTTTTTTAAGCTCAATCTCCAATTGACAAAAAAGTGCTTCAGAAAGAGAGAAGTGTTCTCTTCCCCCATTCTGCTTTTTTCTAAATGTTCACATGACTAACCCTTTCACCCATGTCAGAGCCATCACTGCCTAACCACTTTCTGGGCACAGTGGCATGGAAATACATCATCAGTGTATAATTTTGCACACAGCAGAGAGAACATGCTATTATGGAACTGAGGCTCAGCTGAATAGCCTGGCCTTGGACTATGTTTTGGTCTCAGTGTAAAAATGGAAAAATGAAACCCTGGCTTCTCTTTTCAAGTCTGTAGGGAGTTTGCTGGTCCTCTGCTTGTTTTGTGGTTGTCATGCCCAAATAGATGGTGAGGGGGCGGAGTTCCCCTCACGGTTTGGTGGTTAAAGAACCTGACCTAGTATCCATGAAGATGCGGGTTTGATCCCTGGCCTCCTCGTTCAGTGGGTTAGTGATCCAGCGTTGCTGTGAGCTGTGGTGTAGGTTGCAGACATGGCTTGGATCCCACATTGCTGTGGCTATGGTGTAGACTGGCAGCTACAGCTCTGATCCAACCCCTAGCCTGGGAACTTCCATATGCCACAGGTGCGGCCCTAAAATGGCAAAATGCAAAATAATAATAATAATGATGATGATGATGATGATGATAATAGGAGTTCCTGTTGTGGTGCAGTGGAAATGCATCTGACTAGGAACCATGAGGTTGCAGGTTCGATCCCTGGCCTTGATCAGTGGGTTAAGGATCCGGAGTTGCTATGAACTGTGGTGTAGGTCACAGACACAGCTCGGATCTGGTGTTGCTGTGGCTGTGGTATAGGCCGACAGCTGTAGCTCTGATTAGACCCCTAGCTAGGGAACCTCCGCATGCTGTGGGTGTGGCCCTAAAGAGTCAAAAGACGAAAGAAGAAGGTGAGGGGGGAATAGATGGTCTTGTAGCTTTGAGGTTGAAGGTCAAAGGCACTGACTTCTACGTACTGAGTCACTGTACGGATGTTAAGATGTAGCCTAGTTCTCTCTTGCATTATTAGAAAATTGTAGAAGTCACAGGCTAGCAAATTAAGCATTTCCTGGCCTACCAGAGGCAAGTCTCTTTGGGCAAGCAAGCACTCAACTCCCACAGTGACTCAGCACGGTGGTCCTCTAGTCAAGCATCATGGGCGTGGTGGCAGCAGCTTTAAGTATCTGGAGAATTTAACAAGAGAGCTTGGCTAGGTATGATGTGAGTAGTTAAGAGTCTGATGTCAGTCTTATCTCAATAAAGAGGTATAAAAAAAAATAGGTGTTCCCGTTGTGGTGTAGCAGAAACACATCCGACTAGTATCCATGAAGATGCAGGTTCAATTCTGGCCTCGCTCGTGGGTTAAGGATCCTGTGTTGCCACAAAATGTGGTGTAGATCACAGATGGAGCTCAGATTTGGCAGTGCTGTGGCTGTGGTGTAGGCTGGCAACTGTAGCCCCAATTTGGCCCCTAGCCTCCGAACTTCCATATGCTGCACCGGCAGCCCTAGAGAAAAAAAAAGTAGATCCTATGTATATAGAAACGCAAAAAAAAACTTCCATTTTTTTCTGTTACTATAAGGCAATGCTCATGCAAACTGACTATCTTTAGACGTTGCATTAATGTTCTGTGCTGTGTAGCCACTTGGTGGTAAAACACTCATTTACTCTCCCATAGGTCCTGTAGGTCAGAATTCCTTATTGAGTTCTCTGTTCAGGATCTCACCAGGCTGAAATCAGTGAGTTGACTGGACTCCTTTCTCATCTGGAGACCAGACCAGGGGACTGCCTGCTTCCAGGATCCTTCTAGTAGTTGGCAAAATTCATTTTCTTGTGATCGTGAAATCATGGTAGCTTGCTTGTTCAGAGTCAGTAATGGAGAGAGAAAGTCTATATAGCTTCTCTGACCTCTAGCTTCTTTTTGGAAGAGCTTACCTGATTAGGTCCTACTGCCTCTGGATAATTTCCATTTTGATCCATTTAATTACATAAATAATTATATTTATTTAATTACATATACAGAATCTCTTCACCTTTCCCGTATAACCAAACCATCAAGGGAATGCTGCATAACCATTTCTGTGTTCTGTTAGAAGAAGTTACAGGTTTTTCCCACACATGGTGGGGTAGGGGGGGAACTATTCAAGGCTGTGACTCATTGGGGGAGGTCACCATAGAGTGTGTCCACCATATATGTGCCATATTTGTTTTTTTATAGATCATGGTTTAAAATTTTTTCATTGAAGTATGGTTGATTTACAATGTTGTGTTAATTTCTGCTTTACAGCAAAGTAATTATTATATGTATACATTCTTTTTTCATATTCTTTTCCATTATGGTTTATCAAAGAATATTGAATATATTTCCCTGTGCTATATAGTAGGACCTTGTTGTTTATCTATTCTGTGTATAATAGTTTGTATCTGCTAATTCCAAACTCCCAGTTTTTCCCTTCCCCACCCTCCCTCCCTCCTGGCAACCAGAAAAGTGTTCTCTAGGTCTGTGAGTCTGTTTCTGTTTTGTAGATTTGTTCATTTGTGTCATATTTTGATTCTACATATAAGTGATATCATGTGGTATTTGTCTTTCTCTTTTGCTTAATGTGATAATCTCTAGGTCCATCCATGTTGCTGCACGTGACATTATTTCATTTTTTATGACTGAGTAATACTCCATTGTTTTGTATATAGACCACAGCTTCTTAATCCAATCGTCTGTCGATGAACATTTAGGTTGTTTCCATGTCTTGGCTACTGTAAATAGTGCTACTGTGAACGTAGGGGTGCTTGTATCTTTTTGAACTATAGTTTCATCTGGGAATATGCCCAGGACAGGGATTGCTGGATCATATCACGTGCCACATGTTTTAATATGAGCTCAACTGCAAGAAAAAAATTGGCTTTGAAAAGCACCATTTTAAAAGGAATCAACATTATTAGATGGACAACTAAAGGGTGGGAAATTCTGTATTTAAATCTACATTAAAAAATATTTGCACCACAAATATTTGTCTTTCCTTAAAGAATGCATCATTTAACACATCTTGAATTCTTCTTTTCCATTGGCTGCTAAGTTGTTACTCTGTCCTGTTTCTCCTGTCTCTTGCCTCATCATCCATCTACTGTTTTGGAAATGTCACATCTTCAGCCTGACATTTCCCTTTGTCTCTTCACTTCAAGGATAGCAGAAGTCTTGTATCCCTGACTACTCTCTTCCTGAGCACAGTGGCTTGGAAACACATAACCATGTTGGAATAGTGACCCTGCAGATAAGCCAGCAACTGTGTTGGGGTCACTTGTAATCTGTCTGCTGAGTGGCCGGTGACCTCAGACTGGACCTCACTGTTAAAATAGAAATGAAAACCTATTTTCTCCTTTTTGGTTTGTGGGAGACATGCTGATTCCATGCATATTGGGTGATTTTTATGACATAAACAGCCTCATAGGCTTGTGCAGAGTATCTGTCTATGTTTGTTTATATTTCACCTTGAATTTTAAAAGAAGGATTTAAGGCAGCTTAAAAAGATGCATACAGTTCAGAGGACAAAGTTGAATTAAAAATAAGCAAGAAAAAGGAGGGAAAGGGAAAAATAAATGTAAGAAAGTGACATGGGGCCAGGCAAGGATATACTTTCTAGTGCTTAAAGCAGACGTAAACCCAGTTGGATCCACGACTTGCTGGCTGTAAGGTGGAATCAGGAGCAATAGCACTTTTGGCTACTGAGTCCAGAGAGACACTGCTCTCATGGGTCTTCCTCTTTGATGGACACATGAGCCATGGTGTGATGGACCGGACAGCCCACCACGTTCAGCAGGGGCATAGGGCTGTTTTGTTGTTGTTGTTATTTTTTTTTTAACCAGCATTCCTTCCTGAAGGCCAGTGGTCTGCTGCCAGAATGCAGCTCAGGGAAAGCACCTCTGTGGGGCTTGACTCTCTAGTATGTTGGTTAATTCAGTCTAGAGTGAAGTTCATTAGAGTATTTCCTAGACTGTTTAAAACCTGTTATCCTGTACCTTGAACATTTAAGAAAATTGAAAATTTTCCCCGTACCTTGATTGACTGATTTTTAATTTTTATTTATTTATTTATTTTTTGTCTTTTTAGGGCTGTACCACCCACGGCATATGGAGATTCCCAGGCTAGGGATCGAATCAGAGCTGTGGCCACCACAGCCACAGCAACCCAGGATCCGAGCTTCATCTGTGAACTACACCACAGGTCATGGCAATGCTGGATCCCTAACCCACTGATCGAGGCCAGGGATCGAACCTGTGTCCTCATAGATACTAGTCAGATTCGCTTCTGCTGAGCCATGACAGGAACTCCGGATTATGTTTTGAGAATAAGCTTTTTAATCTTCCAACTATAAAGTTGTTAATAGCATTAGAACGAATATGCCTAGCACTCAGAATGCTGCTGTAATCTTTCCTGCAACAGCTCTTAAGATTCTTTATTTTACCTTAATTAGAAGAATAAATTATGCAGTGAGCCATGCATATTGTATTATATAGTTCTTTTTGCAAGGTTTCATTTTTCAGATTATATTACCTGATAGCATCTGAACCACTGTTATTTTAACATTTCGAGTAAGTATAGAATATTTGAAGTCAGTGGAGATTTTTTTTTTTCTTGGCAAGGGTGGGAGGTGAGGGCGGTAACTGACATTCTCTAGAGAAAACCTGAGGGGCTCAAGCAGATAGCTGTCTTGTTAGAAGACTGTACCACCTCAAGTGCAAGGCAGGAGGAGGAGAACCGTAGCCGTGGCCAAGTCCTGGAGAGTGAAGCATCCACACCTCTTGGCCCCCAGTCACAAGGGCTGCATGTGCTATCTATTTACTCTTCACTGATTTATGCCGATTAGCAAAGTAAATCAATCCAGTATCAGTGCTTTATAAAGGACTCAAACTTTTAAATAAGAATAGAAATCCATCCTACATCTGACCACCATCGTTTGGACACCTTTCCATCCAGTGTGTTTTTCCCTGTTGCAGTGTAGTCTTGGGGCTTGGAACCATGGCTTCTTCAGGGATTAGGATCTGGACTCTGATTCTAGCGCCACCATTTTTTCCCCCTTTTTTGGGGGGTGGTGGGCAGATGGTGCACCTGCAGCATGTGGAAGTTCCTGGGCTAGGGGTCAAATTGAAGCTGTAGCTGCTGGCCTACGCCACAGCCGCTGCAACGCAGGATCTGAGCCATGTCTGCAGCCTGCACCACAGCTCATGGCACTGCCAGATCCTTAACTCACTGATCGAGGCCAGGGACTGAACCTGTGTCCCCATGGATACTAGTCAGATTTGTTTCTGCTGAGCCACAACAGGAACTCTCTCAGCTCTATCTACCATTTCTTAGCTGGGTTGCCCAGAAAAGCTTCGTGAGCTCTCTGAACCTCAACTTCCTCATTTGGAAGACAGAGCCGGCGAGAGTGTCATCTCCTGAGGTTATTGAGAGAACTGCTGAGAAAGTACACGTGCTAAGCTTAGCATGGTGCAGGGCATATGGTGGCTGCCTTCAGTAGCTATTGCGTGTGTGTGTACATGCATATAAGCAGTACAGTCACGTTATAAAATTCATGTCATGCTTGATACTGCTTCCTTTACCTGTAATATTTAAAGGCTGCCTAGTATTTTCACCATAGGGTTTACTTCATTCTATGCCTAACCTGTTTGCTTTAATTTGGTCATTCATGTTGTTTCCATGGTTTGATGATTGATCATTTATTAAATTATTTTGATGACAGAGACCTGGACGTAAACAGGAAGAGGAAGGCAAACTTGTTCAATCTCTCCTCTTAGGGAAGGTGGTTACATCCTCCCTGATAATAAGTATAGAAAAATAAGCAAAAAGCTACATCTAAAGACGTTAAACTCTTTGTATCCTTTTCTGTCTTTGTACTCCTAAGAATTTATTCCGAGGAAAAAATGTGTACAAAGAAATGTGGGTGTGTGGTTAGATGTATATGTGTGCATGTACATATATTGATGCATAGATGCCATTCACAGGTTGGATCTCGGAAGGAATTATAAATTTTGTTACATATTTCATTTTCAAGGGTTCTACATTGTATAAAACTCTCATGATCACAAAATAACACTTAAATATTTTTAATGACAGAAGTTAAGAAAAATGATAAAATCCTAAACAGTAGTTTAAGAGTACAGTTCTATAGACTTTAAAAACCATCTAGGAGTTCCCGTCATGACTCAGTGGTTAAAGAACCTGACTAGTATCCATGAGGACGTGGGTTCGATCCCTGGCCTTGCTTAGTGGGTTAAGGATCCAACGTTGCCGTGAGCTGTGGTGTAGGTCGCAGACGCAGCTTGGATCCTGCGTTGCTGTGACTGTGGTGTAGGCCAGCAGCCACAGCTCTGATTGGACCCCTAGCCTGGGAACCTCCATATGCCATGGGTGTGGCTCTAGAAAGACAAAAAAGACAGACAAAACAAAACAAAAAAACCCATCCAACCTCTCCTTGAGGATGAAGTCTGCGTCTTAAACATATGTTGCATGTACTGCACATTGATGTGGTAGGCACAAAAGGTGCCCTCATCATCATTATCATCATCCCTGAGTTCAGACTTGTGTTTTTAACTTGTGAAATCTGTTTCACCCAAGTTCCTATGCCAGCCAGGTGGCCAGAGCTAAGAACAGATTCCATTCTCAAGGATTAGCAATGGGCTTTGCTGAAGAGGTAAAATATCCCTTCTTAAGGAGAAATGAAACACAGAAGTAGGCTCTCAGCAAGCAGAATGAAGCAAGTTTCATGAGTCATTAATGAGGAAAGAAGTGGAAAGAGAGAGAGGACTCTTGTATTCATGCTATGTGTAGGCATCTTCCGTGTAAGCATCTGGGAATATCCAGATAAGCCTCTGGGAGACTTATATGATACAGTCTGGGGAGGAAGAAAACCATGAGTTATTCTCTCAACCAGGATTGCTAGATGTTTGGTAGAAACATGTCTACTAAACAGATTTGTATACTCAGTGATAAAACAGTTTAAAAGTTAGGGAGGCAGCTACATAAGAAGACAAAGGGGAGTTTGTTTAGAATCCAGTGGGAGTTCTGTATGTTCTTGGGTGTGGAGCTTGCTTTACCCTAGGGAGAGGCAACTTTTGAGATGATAGCATCCTTTGTGGGCAGGAACCAAGGGAAGAAAGCAACGGAGAATGTCTTTTTGTTCCTCATCTCCTATCAAAGATAAAGGGCAAGGGTACTTGTCAAGCTTGGACATGTCCTGTTAATGCAATCTAGAAACAACCGGCCTCCCTGGGCAGGAGTGTAACAGGTACCCAACTGAACTCTGTAGCCATTTTGTGCACTTTCAGCATCTCACCATTCCTCTCCATCCTGCAAAATAGTCACTTTGATCAGCAATTCAAATGGGTCATCCCCAGTGTCTAAGAAGGAAAGCTGAAATCTCTTACCCTAATATTCTCATTCTCCCCGAATCATCTTGCAGCCCACTCTTCAGACTTATTTCCCATAATTCCCCCTCACTTACTGTGTTCCATCCAAAATGGGCTGTTGTTCCTTGGGTGTATCATGCACTTACCTAACTGGTCTAATCTCGTTATTATGTGGGTTTATAATGTCTAAAGCTAAAAATGGACATACTTAAAATGTATATAAAACACCTTTCATCAATACTTTTGTAAAACTGACTTAAAGACGTTTAGAATCAAAGGTGTGTGTCTGCCTGTGTGTATGTAATAACACATTGGTGCTAATTTTCATTTCAGGAAGATGAACCTTTCTGATTTGGCTCTAGGACTGACTTGTAATAGTGGCAAATATTACTTTTGCAAACCTGTACCTCATGTAATGGCTGCTCTAAAAGTCTGACTTTCCATGCAGCATGGTCTGGTAGAAAATTGCCTTGGAATGGGATAGTTCAACACTTTTTTTCCATACATGTAGGTAAGTAGGTAGGGAGGTAGATATATAGATAGATGGTACCTCTTACAGGCCAGATGAATTTCTGGATCTGGGAATACGTTAGAATATCTGGATTTGAACACACACATCAATTTGAACGGTGGTTTGCCACATTGATTACATTTGACTCTAGGTTCCTCATTGGAAATGAGACCCTTGATTCTTCTTAAAACACTGTGTCGAAGAGTAAATGCTGAAGGTTCTGCCATGGAGTCCTTGTTCCTGAGCCAGACCTTCTTGTGGCTGGAAATCGGACCTTCCCAAGTTTGACCAGTTGCTCAGTCCAGTTGAGGCCAGCCCTTGCACTAATTAGGGCAATCCCCAAAGAGGCAAGATTAGCAAGTGCCCTGTGAACTAAAAGGGGCCAGTCTCATCTGGAGGTTTGAAGAAGGAAGGACAGGGTCCTGGGGACATTTAGAGTGGAATTTCTAGCCCTTCCCTCTGGGCACGGTTCCTGAGTAATGCAAAACCTGTGATGTTGAGACATTGTCTTCAGCAAGCAGCATAGGGCTATATCATAATTATTCAGATTTAGACATGGCTAGTTTCTGTAGCTGATGAAAGCCTGAGCATCCAAACACTAGCTCCATTAATACAAGTTCAGTGCTGTCTGAATGATGAATTCTGAAAATGGGTTTTATTATGAACAGAGAGGCTCGCTTAATCTTGCCTCTTCTCTCTTTGCTTTTAGAAGTAGAAACAATTAAATGAGAACTCTGTAGTCCACAAACGGGCCTTTGACCTCTATTGATTCCCTCTCTCTCTCTTTTTTTTTCTTTTTTGTAAACTGTTATTAAAACACAAGCGTTTCCCCTTTTTGAGGTTTTATTTATTTTTATTATTATTAGTTGGTTTTTCGTTTGTTTGTTTTTTGCTTTTTATGGCCACACCTGTGGCATATGGAGATTCCCAGGCTGGGGGTGGGATTGAAGCCGCAGCTGCCAGCCTGCACCACAGCCACAGCAATGCCAGATCCAAGCCATGTCTGCGACCTACACTAAGCTCATGGGAACCCCAGATCCTTAACCCACTGAGTGAGGCCAGAGATCGAACCCGTGTCCTCATGGATCCTAGCCGGGTTCTTAACCTGCTGAGCCACAGTGCGAACTCCTCAAAGTTTTATATTTCATCTCTGAGTCTGGGATCTGACATTTGCATCTGCAAAGAGGTCAGAATGGCTTCTGAGGGTGGTGGATTTTGGCAGTGTCCAAGTTTCCAAGTGCCAGGGTTCTGTGACATGAATTTCTGCTCATCTTCGTGGGGGCAGAACATCACCGTGAAGAGGCCTGGCTTCATGGGTGGTCAGGAGTGGGTGTGTTTGGAAAGAAGCGGTGTTTTTTGTTCCATTTTCTATTATTCGGTTTTGAAGCCCGTGATTTAGCGGTTTTGCTTCGGCATCGCTTTTGTGCTCCCCTCTCTCCCTCCCCCGTCCCTGGTGACCCACATGGCTTTGCATCTGTCTGTCCACTTCCTCTCTCACTCTGGGTTTTCTGCCTCTGAGGTTTTCTTTAGACTGAGAGTCTCCCTGGCCTTTCTGCTTTCTTGCTGGCCCTTACTTGTTATTATATATAAGATACACACACACACACACACACTTTTTTGTGTATTATTAAGTGTTTAATTCCAATCTCAACTGAGAAAGAGACAGTACCAGGAATATGGGGAAGGTGTGAAAAGGAGTCCGGATCATGCAGCTCTGTACCACTCTGGTGTCTAGTCCGTGGTTCTCTTGTCCTTTCTGAATTGGAAACGCAAAATTCCATAGAATTTTCCCTAAGCATAGAGCACACCACCTATCCTCAAGGGATTCTGGGCATGCCTGTCCTTTCCTTCAGCCAGGGTCTTCCCGCCACCCTCAGGAGCCGCTTCTGAATTAATCAGGCTTTCTGGGAAGTTGTGCCCACTTTTGGGAGTTTCTGGTCCACAGAGGAAAAGGCACTGCTTCACCGTATCTACTTAACCCTACCACCTGATGAGTTTCTTTCTCAGAGACTAGAATGTTCTATTACCTGTGTTTATCCTCTTAGGTTATTATTTTTTAAAATATTTCCCTCTGGGTTTCCTTCAAAGATATTATGTGGTAAGGCATCCATTTATATGGGAGTTTCCTAGTTTAAGACGTTAGTAATTAAACTATTATATTTAAGGTATTTTATTAGTAAATTTAATGGTAAAAATACCCTTCTGAATAATAACTTACAAATATTTTATTAAGTATTAATAAATCATTGTAAAATTTTTTAAAGTAACAAAAATATTTTACAGTATCTAAGTATTCCTAAATATTTAAATTAAAATATTTAAATGTAATAGTACTTTAGTTTCTAGTTAAAATGGAAAATGTTCTTAAAACAAGCTTAAGGGAAGTCAGGAAAATAAGAAAAACAGACTGATTAGTTATTTCCTAAGAACAAATAAACAAGGTGCAATAGATGGAACTATTTAGACTGGAAAAGAGCTTAGCCCTTATCTACTGTAACTTTTTAACAAATCCATTCTGAAATAAGAGGTTTGGTGCCTGTGTGGTGTGTGTTTTCAGATGTCTTTTATTTATTTATTTATTTATTTATTTATTTATTTATTTATTTATTTTTGTCTTTTGCTAGGGCCGCACCAACAGCATATGGAGGTTCCCAGGGTAGAGGTCCAATCAGAGCTGTAGCCGCCGGTCTACACCAGAGCCACAGCAATGCCAGATCCGAGCCGAGTCTGCGACACCACAGCTCAGGCAACACTGGATCCTTAACCCACTGATCGAGGCCAGGGATCGAACCCTCAGCCTCATGGTTCCCAGTTGGATTCGTTAACCACTGAGCCACGATGGGAATTCCTAAGATGTCTTTTTGGGGTATGAAAATTTTAGAGTGATTAAATTGATATAAATCAGAAACCTTAAATATTCTTTGAAGAGTAAGCCATCCTTCTATCCTCTGTGATTCTTGCATCTCCTTCTTTTTTTTGGCTGAGTCAGAGTTGTGTGTATATTCCCAGGCAGGGATCAAACCTGCACCACAACAGTAACAACGCCAGACCCTTAACCCACTGAGCTGCAAGGGAAGTCTGGTTCTTAAGTCTCATTCTGCTTTAATCTCTAGTTGTTATTAATGATGTTTATTTTCTTCCATTGTAAGGTAATATATGATCAATACAGATAAACTGGGAAATATTGAAAAGGAAAGGAAATAGTCACTTATATAGACCTGTGATACAGAGTACCTGTCCTTAATCCGAGAGGATCTTCCTCTTGTCCTGACATGTAATGACAGGAGAAAATGTCGAATTAATGGATCAGATGTTTCCTACAAACCCTTAGAGATGTTGCTTTACTGAACCTGGTTTAGAAGAGTTTGAGGTCAGTCTGATTATTCTCCCTTTTGCAGATAGTCTGTTTATTTCCACGTAGGTAGGTGTGTGGTTCTTTTCATTGCCGTTATACTTCTGTCTCTGCTCTGTCTTCCACCAAGGAGCTGTTCATTGGAAGCCTAGAACCTTTTACCCCACAATGCCAAGGGGATCAGATCATTCTAGGTTGTCCTCCACCCATGTCTATTAGCCTAAGTTTCTCTCGACCTCCCCCTCGATGGTTCCATGATGATATTTGCTGGTAGAACGTTATCAAGAACATTGATTATCTGTGACATCATTGCCATCAAATTCTTAAATAAGATGGAAATCTCTTCTTAGATGGTGTTATTCTTTTCTCATATGCATGTCTCTTTGTGAAAGTGATATGATGAATGCATTTTTAATATTTTTAAACGCATGTTAGCTATGGTGATTCGCTATCTACCTTGTAATAATAGAAACTGTACAGATAGTTGTAGAAGTTCTTTTATTCCTAATTTTAAGGTTTTTTTAAGTTACAAAATTAAAATATTATTCCAAATTCATTTGGTGTCAGTAAAGGATTACTTCAAATCATAATTTTCAGAAACTTCCTTTATCCATAAGTTGGCCCCTTAAAGTTTATCTCTCAAGAAACTTTGGACTTACTTGTATTTCATATGCTATATCCATTATATTTTATATTTTCTAAATATGTTCGTTTGTATTTTTTACATAGAAATCATTTTGATTTAAAAAAATCTTTTCCTAGAGGAGGCCTAGAAGAAAAACAGGCCTTGTTAACTGTTTTTAAAGTACTTTGATAACTGGCTCTCAACTCTTATGGTTGTGAGGGTCAAATCCAAGGAAAATACTTAAATATGAAAAAGAATTCTACCACAGAATGATTGGAATGTATGCTTTTATTAGATCATTTTTTGAGGTGACTCTTTGGCATCCACTGGTTGGTTTTAAAAAAGGGAAGATAAGCATGTGTTTCTTGTACAGGCTAAAATCATAGAGGTGCTTTTTTATGTGGAGGTTCCCAGGCCAGGGGTCAAATTGGAGATGTAGCTGCCGGCCTACACCACAGCTCATGGCAACACTGGACCCTTAGGCTATAGAGGTGCTATTTTTAATGATTACATGTCTTTACTCAAATTTCTCTCTCTCTCTCTCAAAAAAAAAAAAAAAAGGCTTGAAATAAGTTTTTTTAAAATCACCAGTGTTGCAGTCATATGAATGAAGTATCCTATTCTATGGAACATGTTACACCAAGTGTGAGAGGAGGTTGCCATGATCCTAACATAGGAGACAGAGGGCTAGTCATGTGACAGATGTTCTCAGAGCCCCAAACAGGAACCCAGGAGAATTTTGGCTTCCGAGGTAACCTCTCTAAGAACTTGTTTTGTTATGTCATAGAGCTTACTGATCTGACCTCTCAAAATGCTTCATTTTGTTTCCAAAATTATGTCTACCTCGGACAAGAAAGTTTACTATATGCCAAGCACTTGGTGTCTGTAACTTCATTTGCTTCTTAGAGTAATCCTATAGAGGATGTGAATCTTTTTTAACCAGTGAGTCAACTGAGGCTCAGGATGTTAAACTAGGACACTCAGCCAGCAAGTACACAGATCAGGATGTTTTCTAATCCAGATACACCTGAGAGCCAAGGCCAGTCTCTTAACCACAAAGCTAGACAGCCTTGTTGAATGAGTCTATCTGATTGTCTTGAGGAACAGTAATTCACTCTGGGTCACAGAACCTAAGAGATTGAAAGAAGTTTATATTCTTTTGAATCTTTCCACATTACCAATAAGAAAATGGAATATTTTTAATCTTTATGATAAAATTAAGGTGTTTATACTTACCTATAAAGGCAAATTTTTTTGGCCATGGCCATGGCATGGGAAGTTCCTGGGCCAGGGATCAAACCTGCCCACAGCAGTGCCAACACCAACCAGATCCTTAACCGGCTGAACTACCAGTGAATGCCACTGAAAGTGTATTTTTGTATCAAATGTATTTCTTTGTCTAATGTAACAAACTGTCCACGTAGGATGCAGCATTTCCCAAAGGCAGATTGTTTATGGACCACTGATGCAGACTTGGAATAGGGTAGCATGGCCAGCTGAGGGAGAAATGAAAGCATGCTGAGTTGGTGTACTCTGATGGGTATCAGCCAGTTTTCCCATAATCCCTTTGGTTTCAGAGATTTGATACCACTTGATCTAAGAAGAATGCCGAGTGTCCAGCAGTAAAGAGATGAGTCTGCCTTGCTTACTTACTTTTCCTGCCAGTGGTGGGAAAGGAATGAATAATTCTTCTAAGTGGAAGTGGTCTTTGCCCCAATGGGAAGAAAATTACATATGAAATCTCTTCTTCCTCTTACTTCTTCTCTCTACTTTGTAGATACAAATAAAATAGCTTTTTCGCTGGTAGATTTTCTCACAGTTCTCAGAGCACTTTTAGAGACATCTGAATCATAAGGAATAACACAGGGTGGGTGATAAGATTGAAGATCCATAATTCATAGAATAATCAAATTTTAGCCCTGAAAATGCCCCAGATGGTCTTCTATACCTATTTCTCCAGCCACTTCTATTTCAGTGTAGAAACTGAGGCCCAGTATGTTCTGGCGATCTCCATTCCCAGGTACATTCAGATCATACTCTAGTCTAGAGCCATTCCAGAGTGAGGTAGCCCCCAGTCCAGGGCTTTTCCTTAAATGACTGTATGCTCTTGTATACCTTTAGTCCTTTTATACACAGATCCCATGTAGATATTCAGGATTGCTTTTAGGATTGCCTCTTGATTTACAGTGATTTTGAATATGTATAAATATGTATAAAATGCAACTTACCACCATCAACACCACTTTGAGATGTGGAAGCCTTGTTTCCACTTAGGTCCCTTTATTTGCTCTACTTTTAAATATAACTGTCTTGAGTATCAGGTGGTGTTTAGTGTTTGTTTCAGTCATCTCAGGCGTTTTCTAAAACCCGTAAGGAGAATTGTCTATTATATGTAGCCATATTTCTGTTCCTTTTGTTGTTCTTCCTTTTTTTCTGATGCTCTAAGATTCCTTCTTTTACTGTTTCTACTTTTCTATCATCTGAATATGTCACTGTTTTCCTTTCGTTCCTAAAGGATAGTTTTGCTGGATATAGAATTTGAGGATGACCAGTTTCCCACTCCCCCCATCCCAGGACTTGGAAAATGTGCCACTTCCTTCTGGCCATCATGGTTTTAGATGGGAAATTTGCTCTTATTTGAGTTAATGTTCCTGTATGACTAAGGTGCCATTCCTCTATGGATGCTTTACATATATATGTGTCTGTATATATATATATAAATATATATATATATATAAATATATATATATATTTCTTCAGTTCTCAGAAATTAATTGTGAAATGGCATATCTTGATGTGGATTTCTTTGCCTTTATCCTCTTTGAGATTCATACTCTTTCCTGAATCTGTAGGTTTATAATTTTTGCCAGATTGGGATATAATAAATCATTTTTTTTCTAATTTTTTTTTAATTTCACTTCCTTTGTCCTATCCTTCTGTGACTTTGATGATGTTGGGTCTTTTGTTTTGTCCTCCCTGCCACTCTGTTTTTAAGTCTATTTTCTCTTTCTTGTTCAGATTGAGTTGATTCTATTGATCTGTCCTCAGGTTTATTGATGCCTATCCTCTGTCACCCACTGTTTATTCTTGTTATTGCATATTTTAGTTTTAATATTCCATATGGTCATTTTTTATAACTTACAGTTCTTTGCTCATATATATCTGTTTTCTTTCTTTCTTTCTTTCTTTCTTTCTTTCTTTGTCTTTTTGCCTTTTTCTAGGGCCGATCTCACGGCATTTGGAGGTTCCCAGGCTAGGGGTCCAATCAGAGCTGTAGCTGCCGGCCTACACCAGAGCCACAGCAACACGGAATCCGAGCCACATCTGCAACCTACACCACAGCTCACAGCAACACTGGATCCTTAACCCACTGAGCAAGGCCAGGGATCGAACCCGCAACTCATGGTTCCTAGTCAAGTTTGTTAACCTCTGATGGGAACCTGTATATAAAATTTAGTTCCTCTGATGGGAACTCCAGATATTTCTCTTTTCTCATTTGTTCTAAAGAATTTGCAATTGTATGTTGAAGCATTTTTACAATGGCTGCTTTAAAATCCTTGTCAATAATTCTAACAACTGCTTCACTCAGTGTTTTCTTAATCAGGTAGTGATTTTCCTAGTTTTTGATGTGATGGGTGATTTTTTTTCATTGTATCCTAGACATTTTGGCTATTATATTTGGAGATTCAAAGTGCTATTTAAATCTTTTATCTGGCAGCCATCCCATTTAGGCTTAGCCCACAGATTCTGTCCTAACTTTATAGGCTATGCTTCCAATGACAATTACATTTTCAGAGATTTGTGGTGCTATTTTGGTAGACTTTAGTTTATCTGGGACTACCTGGGATCCCACTGGATGAGATGGAGGAATTTCTGTGGGTTTGGCCTCCCAGTGTCTCGGATGGGGTTTGGGAGAGGAATTCTTTGGTCAGTGAGAACAACACACTTACTGTGCTATAATCCTCTTTCCTCTCTCTGTTCCCCACTTTGCAGGGAAGGAGAACACTTCCCAGGTGGAGCTTTTTTGGTGACAGGATCCTCCTTGAAGATGCTTCCAGCTGCCTGGTTTCTCTCACTAGGGGAGGGGAGTCTTAGGCCTGGTGAGAGTACTGTCCCCAGCCACGTACTGTCAGTGGAGCTCCTGGTCCATTCCTTCTGCCAGTGCTGCTGGCTAGCCTGGTTGGGTTGGTGGTACCTCTCCCAGGTGGTACCTGGTGGAAGGAATGAGGGTGGGCTGCCTTTTATTGCTAGGCTGGGGAATCTGGGCTTGGCTTACCTTATTTTAGGACTGGGATTGCAAGATCATTTAGTCCTGGGGTCTCTAGTCGACTCACCTTCCTTTGTTTGCATTTCAGCCTCCTCTTGGTTGCCTCTTGTGTTTTTTCCAGGGCTTATATTTGTACTTGGCTGGAGCTGCAAGGAGAAAGTAATCTACACCATCTTGTCTGGTCCAGAAGTCTTATTCCCAGATTTTTGGTAGAGGGAAACCCATAATAGAAAAAAACAAATTTGGTCTCTGGCTGTATTTCAGCAGAAGGTAGTCTGTTCTGGTACATTTGTACCTCGCGTAGTTCCCCATAAACAAAACAAGAAGACAGTCTCTTCCCCAATCTTCCCTCCACTTCTGTAATCGTGCTGCCAACCATAGGCTTCTATGAATGGAAGTTCTTGTGTCTTTCAATGTGCAGAAGAAGAGTTAAAGCCTCAGTTTCAGTTTGCCAGCTGCTGTGGTGGGAAAGTGAGTCAGCAAATACTCTATCCTTGGGCCACCACTTCTCCCTCCACCTTCCTCCTTATCGCCTCTTGTCAACCTCACCAAGCGTAATTTCCCAAGACTGGGAAAATGGGCTTTTAAAGACAGTTTGTCACATCTTATACATTCAAACTCAAAAAAGGGAAAGACACCTTAAGTATAGCTGCCATCTGGCTTTATTTCCTCTTCATCGCCCATCTCCTTCAGCAACTGTTGAACAGATGCTGCCTTTTACTCTAAAGAGCAGTTTATAGGAAGAGATTGAAGATTGTTTTCAAGGTTTTTTTGTGTTTTTTTTTTAGGGCTGCACTCACATCATATGGAGGTTCCCAAGCTAGGGGTCGAACTGGAGCTGCAGCTGCTGGCCTACGCCACAGCCAACAACAACATGGGATCTGAGCCGAGTCTGCGACCTACAGCATAGCTTGTGGCAACTCTGGATCCTTAACCTGCTGAGCGAGGCCAGGAATTGAATTTCATCCTTATGGATACCAGTCAGATTCGTTTCTGCTGAGCCACAATGGGAACTCCTCTTCTCAAGTTTTTGAACAATAATTTGACCTAATTAATGTAGTCACTGAAGATGCCCTTGCCCTTGGCCCATATGAGCAAAAGTCTAAAAAATGCAGAGAAGCTGCTGATGAAGATACTGGATGAGGGTTTGGAAAACCAAATTCTCCTTTCATTTCTAACTAAGGGAAATAGTAAAAAAAAAATTGAAAGGAAATTTAAACCATTAGTAAATATAACAACTATAATCTGAATGTGTCCCCCTCAAATTGAGTGGTTAAAACCTTACCCCAAGGTGATGGTCTTGGGAGGTGGGGCCTTTAGGAGATGTGTAAATCCTGAGAGTGGGCCCCCCATAAATGGATTAATGCCTTTATGTAAGAGACCCCCACGGAGCTCCCTAGCCCCTTCCATCATATGAGGATACCATGAGAAACTGGCCGTCTACAACCCAGAAGAGGGCTCTCACCAACCCCTGACCATGCTGGCACCCTGATATTGGACTTACAAGCTACCTAATCAATTGTATTTTATTATAGCAGCATGAATGGACCAGGACATGTATAGATGGAATTCTCAAATTCTCAAAAGAATCCAAAGAGCTAGAAAGCAATGGTATTTTCTCACTTGTTGGGTGTTAAAAATAATACAAATAAAAATTTTATACTAGTGATCTCAGCAGAGTTGGGGAAGCATGGGAAGTTCATGAGAACTGTCCTAGTAAAAATCAAAAAACTGGATTCTTCCTTCAGTGAATTTATGTGTGAATGGAAAATGCAATAAAACGTTTTCAGGTAGAAAATTACTTGCAGCACAGAATAAAATAATTTCTAGAACTGTGGGGAACAATTTTAAATTATTTTAGGTATGGAATTATTTACTGCTTTAAGTTTTCCTTTTAATATTGGAGGAGTGAGAAAAGTAACCCATATAGGATATCCATATTCTTATCCCTGGAACCTGTAAGTCCCCTTACATGGCAGAAGGGACTTTGCATATATGATGAAGTTAAGGACCTTGAGATGGGGAGATTTTGCTGAATTGTTGGCTTTGGAGATGGAGGAAGGGACCGTGAGCAGTGGAACACAGTGGCCTCTGAGAGCTGGAAAAGTCAAGGAAATGGGTTCTCCCTGAAACCTCCAGAGAGATATCCAACCCTGCCAACTCTTTGAGTTTAGCCTATCTCTAAATACAAGATAATAAACTTATTATCTTGTCTTAAGCTCCTAAGTTTGTGATTATTTGTTGTTATGACAGCAATAGAAAACTAACACAAGTTCCCATTGTGGCTCAGCAGGTTAAGAACCTGACTACAATCCATGAGGATCTAGGTTCGATCCCTGGCCTCCCTCAGTGCATTAAGGATCCAGTGTTGTTGCAAGCTGTGATGTAGGTCACAGATGTGGCTCCGTCTGATCCCATGTTGCTGTGGCTGTGGCATAGGCCTGCAACTGAAGCTCTGATTTGACCTCTAGCCTGGGAATTTGCATATGCTACAGGTGTGGCCTGAAAAAGAAAAAAGAAAAACACATACACAAAAAAACAAAAAACTAGTGCAAATACCCGGGTTATGTTTAAGGATATTTTGTTCTCCTCAAATGCCTTTCCATATGAAAGTATTCTCTAGACCACTGTCTTGGCCATCCTCCTCCCCCACCCCAGTTTGGCAGTGTCCACAGCCATTTTTTTATTTTCATCACTAGGGTTGGTACTACTGGCATCTAGCGAGTAGAAGCTAAGGATCCTGCTAAATAGCTTACAATGGAAAGACCAGCCCCGCGTCCAGAAAGCATTATCCAGTCCAAAATGTCACTAGTGACCAGGTTGAGGAATCCTGAACTAGGCTGATTTTCACACTCAAAGTTTGCAGGAAGTTGAGGCCAAGCATGCAGTTTGCTCTCAGTTAACTGCATAGTCTAGACCTGAACTCTCCAAAAGGATGGCTGTTAGACACATGGCTATTTAAACTTAACTTCATTAAAATTAAATTAATTGAAAAATGAGCAAAATACCCGAATAGATATTTTTCCAAGGAAGATGTACAGATGGCCAACAAGCGCATGAAAAAATGCTCATCACTGATTTTTAGAGGAATGCAAATCAAAACTACCAAGAGATACCACCTCACACCAGTCAGAATGGCCATCATTAAGAAGTCCACAAATAACAAACGCTATGGGGGGTGTGGAGAAAAGGGAACTTCCTGCACTGTTGGTGGAAATGTAAGCTGGTACAACCACTATGGAGATCAGTATGGAGATACCTTAGAAATCTGTACATAGAATTACCATATGACCCAGCAATCCCACTCTTGGGCATATATCCGGACAAAACTTTCCAAAAAAGACACATGCACTCACATGTTCATTGCAGCACTGTTCACAATAGCCAAGTTGTGGAAACAACCCAAATGTCCATCGACAGATGATTGGATTAGGAAGATGCAGTGTATATATACACAATGGAATACTACTCAGCCATAAAAAAGAGCAAAATAGCGCCATTTGTAGCAACATCAATGGAACTAGAGACTCTCATACTGAGTGAAGTAAGTCAGAAAGAGAAAAACAAATACCATATGATATCACTTATATCTGGAATCTAATATATGGCACAAATGAACCTTTCCACAGAAAAGAAAATCATGCACTTGGAGAATAGACTTGTGGTTGCCAAGGGGGAGGGGGAGAGAGTGGGATGGACTGGGAGTTTGGGGTTAATAGATGCAAACTATTGCCTTTGGAATGGATTGGCAATGAGATCCTGCTGTGTAGCACTGGGAACTATGTCTAGTCACTTATGATGGGCCATGATCATGTGAGAAAATAGGATGTGAACATGGATGTGTAACTGGGTCACCATGCTGTACAGTAGGAAAAAAAACTGTATTGGGGAAATAACTATTAAAATAATAATAATAAGTTAAATAAATTTAAAATGAATTTTCTCAGTCATACTTGTCATATCTCAAGTGCTTTCTGGTCATAGTGCCTGGTGTCTACTGTATTGGATAACTGATGTTGAACATTTCTATAGTTGAAGAAAGTTCTAGTAGGTAGCACGGGTGTTCCACATCCCTGCTACCTGGAATGTTCTGTATGGACAGGTAAAATCAGCATTTACCTGGGAGCTCTTTAGCAATGCAGATGCCCAGGCCCCACTGCTAATCTATTCAATCTGTATTGTAATACGGTTCCTATATGATTTACACTCACATTCAAGTTGAAGTCTCAATGACTTTCTCTTGCCTTGTCTTTTCCCTCCCCTTTGGTGCTCCTGACTCTTCTATTTCCCTTTTAAAGGCTGCACAAATGCCATTCTTCTCAACTTTAGTTTCCAGGCTTTTCAAGCCAGAGTTATGTCTTATTTCATCTCTGTATTCCCCATCCCCACCCTGGCCAAAGACATTTAGTACATTGTCTTGCACAAAATAGTTGTTGGGTTATTATTGTTTCTGGACTGAATTTTAGTGAAATAACTTCTGAACAATCTTAGTATAGGTCCTTTTGCTTTTTACCAAAAGGATGGCTGTTTTTTATTTTATTTTTATTTTTATATTCTATTTTTTGCTTTTTAGTGCCACACCTGCAGTGTATGGAAGTTCCAGGCTAGGGGGTCCAATCAGAACTGCAGTTGCTGGCCTACGCCACAGCCACAGCCATGCTGAATCTGAGCTGTGTCTGCGACCTCCACTACAGCTCATGGCAACACCAGATCCCTGACCCCCTGAGCAAGGCCAGGGATTGAATCCGCATCCTCATGGATACTAGTTGGATTCATTTCTGCTGTGCCACAACGGAACTCCCTAGGATGGCTATTTTTAATCTCTTATTTTATAGCTTAATTTGGGCGTTTCCTTGAGTTTTGATTATGAAAAAAAATAAAACCTTTGCAGATATCTGGGAATTTCATTGTAAATTAAGGGCTCCTAGTAATTCTATGACATGAATGAAGAGAATGCATCATAATATACCATATTGAGTCTTTTCTGTGTAACCAAATATGGCAGCACTTTTTAATTCTTAATGTTAATTGTGAAGCTCTCTGGAATCATCGTATATTCTAATAGAATAATTATCATTACACTAAAAAAAATTGCCTAATGTTTTTCTGAGTCACCTGAGAGGATTATCAGGGTTTTTTTTTGGGGGGGGGTATCAATCATAATTTGTTACTTTATATAATAGTTACAACTGCAAGGAAGTCAACCTGGTTCTTTCTTTGCACAGATGCAATGAAAACATTCAGAAAATATTTTGGCGTTGCGGTGACATACGCTGCAATGACTTGATATTCTGAATGTTGGAATTTTTAGCATACCGAAGAATTAACTGCCTTGGAAAATGGACAAATTAAAAATTGTAGTTTAAGTAACCATAGATTGTTCAGATTGTTAAGGATCTCTTTCATTTTGCAAATAAGGAAACGGAGACCCAGAGAAGTCAGTGTTGGGCAAAAAATGATCTCATTGTTTGTATTTGTGGAAAGGGCACCTTTGGAGACCTTTTTTTTTAGACTTTATGTCTTCATCTCATAAGTGCATACAGTGAACCAGAAGATCCTTGAGTGCCCCTTGCAACTTTGAAAACATTTTTAATCCAGTTCTTATTTTTAAAGTAATGTTCTTTTTATAGTTTCACACTGCCTCTCTGTAGACTATTTCTGTCTGGGGTGGAAACCCTCCCTTCAATACTAGTATTGAAGTTAGATTAAATTCATGTTCCTTTGCACCTATTAATCTCCATAAAAAAGTTTTTGCTTCATACACAGATGAATAAAAGTGCCAAATTATATTAATTCTCAGTCACAGTTCTGTAATTCCAAATCTACTAGACAAAGTCAAAGAGACCTTAAAAAGAATTCCTGAAAGCACAACTAGTACTGGAAAAAATAATTTGGTCCAGAAATTTGGCATGGATTGCCTAGAATTGTAAGCAAAAAGTTGTTTTAGGACACTTTTTCCCCCTAAGGACAAAGCATTGGCTTTCTTCGGACTCTGAGAGGGGCTGATGTCATCAAAATGATTAAGAAGCACCAACCTTTTCAACTCCTCAAATATACATTTATTGATATAATATATATCATATACATATGTATGTATATATGTAAAATCTGAAGGCCAGTGAGAACATGACTTGTCCAAGATTGCAAGTTTTATTAGTAGGATTTCTTGAATCCCCTATTTTCCCTTAAATGTTTTCTTTCTTCAAAAATTATATGATTGAGGACTTTAGGTAACTTTTATGAAACAATCCCCAAATGATGAAAATTCAACAGCAGTGGTATAGAGGTGACAGGGGCAAAGTAGGTATCTGCTTAGTTAGAAAAAAAATACTATATTTTTTTTGTCTTTTTAGGGCTGCACCCACGGCATGTGGAGATTCCCAGGTGAGGGGTCTAATTGGAGCTGTTGCTGCTGGCCTATACCAGAGCCACAGCAATACCAGATCCGAGCCACATCTGCGACTGACACGGCAACACTGGATTCTTAACCCACTGGGCAAGGCCAGGGATTGAACCCGCAAACTCATGGTTCCTAGTCGGATTAGTTTCTGCCGTGCCACAATGGGAACTCTGAAAAAAAATATTTTTAAGCGCTTATTTTAGTCAATACCCAGCCTCAGTGTTCCTCCCTATCTTTCCAGTTGTCTTTTTTCTTCTACTTCATGTCTTCTAATCTTCAGTGAAAGTATTAGGGGGGGGTGTTCTCATTTGGAGGACACAGGTGCCTGTAACTTATGCTAGAGATGACACTAATACAGAGGTTTTTCCCTATGTGATCTATCTGCAGTTGTGATCCATTGAAGCTTTGCCAGTATGCTCAGGGCGTTGGAGGGTAGGAAGGCAGGATGCAGGGAAACAATTTTCTGCTTGGTTCAAAAGTTGCATATTCTTGTTTATGGCTGAGTAGTATTCCATTGTATATGTGAACCACATCTTCTAATCCATTCATCTGTCAATGGACTTTCACGCTGTTTCCATGTCTTGGCTGTTGGGAATAGTGCTGCTATGAACATACAGGTGCATGTATCTTTGAATTTTAGTTTTGTCTGGATATATGCCCAGGAGTGGGATTGCTATCTCATATGATAGTTCTATATTTAGTTTTCTGAGGAACCTCCATACTGTTTTCCATAGTGGTTGTACCAATTTATATTCCCACCAACCATGCAGGAGGGTTCCCTTTTCTCCACACCCTCTCCAGTATTTGTTATTTGTAGACTTATTAATGATGGCCATTCTGACCAGTGTGAGATGGTACCTCACTGTAGTTTTGATTTGCATTTCTCTAATAATTAGTGATGTTGAGCATTTTTTCAAGTGCCTGCTGGCCATTGTATGTCTTCTTTTGAGAAATAATGGTATTTGCAGCAACATGGGTGTAACTAGAGATTCTCATACTAAATAAGTCAGAAGGAGAAAGACAAATACTATAGGATATCACTTATATGTACACTTATATGTGGAATCTAAAATATGGCACAAATGAACCTATCTGCAAAACAGAAACAGACTCACATAGAGAACAGAACTGTGGTTGCCAAGGGCAGGGCAGAGAGAGGGATGGAGTGGGAAGAACTGGGAGTTTGGGGTTCGTAGATACAAACTATTTCATTAGAATAGATAAGCAATGAGGTCCTACTGTGTACCACAGGGAACTATATCCAGTCTCTTGTGAAAGAGCATGTTGGAAGATAATATGAGAAAAAGAATATATATATATATGTACAACTGGGTCACTGCTGTACAGCAGTAATTGACACAACATTGTAAATCAGCTATACTTTAATAAGAAAAATTTTCTAAAAAGTTGCACATTCATATGCAAGTTACTGACTCCTACACCTAATTTTTAGGCCATCTTTAAATGTATTGTGTATGTGATAAATGTTTGTGTGGTGCTTGACTCTGGAAATCTTCAAGCTAGCAACCTGACTTTTTTTTATTATACTATTATAACAATCATAGTTCCATCTTACTGGAGCTTTCTAATTTTGTTATACTATTCCATCTAATAGGACAGAATGGTACTTTTTTTTGCTGATCCTTTGCTATATTTTCCTTAACCTACTTCATTGTAGGGTTACCTTCCACATTGTACCATGGGACACAATGAGGAATTTAAAAAAAATCAAATATTTAAGTGCAAAGTGCAAAATGAGCTGTCAGTAATCAGTCTTAAGCAACTACATTTCACACTTTGATAAGCCTTGTGTATGTACCATGTATGGGTTGCCCCTGATAAGTTCAATTGTACATTAAAAAAGATATCTTGTAGAAGTGCATTTAAAAGGGATAATTGCACTTTAAGACTTTAGATAGTTAAAAATATAGTAAAAAAAAAAAAAAAGCCACAAAAGACTGGAAGAAATAGCAGGTGTCTGAAAAATAAAGGTTTATTAAAAGGAAACCATCAGTAGTAATTTTTGAAAAATGACAGCCCTAGAAACTATCAGCAGGGTTTAAAATCTTAAGAAGCAACAGGACTAATTACAAATTAGACTAGAAGCTCCTCCTTAGCATCATAGCCTTTGATGAAATCGAGAAAATCCATTTCTTTCTCCAGTGTAGCCTGGAAGCAGATATTGTGCAGCTTGGAGCACAGGGTAGGAAAATTTGAACTGCCACAGCATGTATCTTCCCGAACAAAATTTTCTCTCTGTAAGTCTGGTCTGATTTTTTTTTTTTTTTTTTTGTCTTTTTAGGGCTGCACCCGCGGCATATGGAAGTGCCTAGGCTAGGAATTGAATCGCAGCTGTAGCTGCTGGCCTACGCCATAGCCACAGCAATGCCAGATCCAAGCCGCATCTGCAACCTACACCACAGCTTACCACAACGCCAGATCCTTAATCCACTGAGCGAAGCCAGGGATTGAACCTGCATCCTCAAGGATGCTAGTCAGATTCATTTCCCCTGAGCCATGATGGGAACTACAAGCCTGGTTTGATTAAGATCCTTGATTAAGAAATATATATATGACAGACTGAGTCTGATTTGGTTAAAATGACAGTGTTCCATCCCTGGAAGGACACAGATTATAGCGTCAAGCCATGTCCCACCCTTTGGAGGATAAATTGAACATGCACTGCAGCTGTCGTCATGGAACAGGTGCAGAGTGTTGCATAGAATTGTACCTTCACCAGAGAACACAAAAGAGGCAACTGATTGAAAATAGGTATGAAATTAAGCCCCTGCAGATCTTTTTTCAGATTGTTTGAATATGTTTGCACATCATTTTATTTATTTTGAGGAGTTTTCCAACCCTCAGTTTGGGATATAATAATAAATTATTGAATTGAATGGGGGGAGAGAGAGAGAGAAGAGAGAGAGAAAAAAAAAAAAAAGAAATGTATATGAAGTGGGTGGGTAAATGGAGCAAGAAAAACAAGAGAAATGTCCGGGGTAGCTAAAACATCCCTTCCCTGTTCTTACAAAAGCAAACACGCAGCTCCTCTCGACTTCATTTGTTCTTAGGAAAATTATTTTTTGTTTTATCTGTTTTCTTTTCCCCTTTAGCCAAAACTAGACTGTGATGGTATTCTCTCAGCCCTGGCCCTTTCCCAACAGCCCAAGTGTTTCAGGAGGGCAGGATCCCATCCTACAGAGCTGGCTGGAGCATCTGGAATGGCCGGCCGACCACCCACCTTCAGTGCTTACAGGGCCTGACCTGTCCCCCCACCCCCCAAGCTGTAACTTTGTGAACAGAAATCTGAGGCCTGTGTCCACTCCCTGAAGAAGTTCCTTCCCCGCCTTATCTGTTTTCCTCGAATGTCTCAGCTGAGTCAGGCCTGTCATTAAAAACAAGTCAGCGTCACCCAGTTTCCCAGCCCAGAGGGTGACCTGGCCTCCACCTTGGGCCCCCAGTGCTGCATGGCAGGTCCCAGTGTCTGTCCCAGAGAATTTTGGAGCAAGCTGCTTGGAGACCCCACTGGCTGTGCCAGCTCTGAGCAGGCTCAGCGTGTCTCCATTCCCAGGCTCTCCAAAGCCAGGAGGGTTTCATCCTTTTCCAGAATGCCAGAGCAGCAGAAGGGGCTAAAGTAGCCCCTTACTCTTTAGAAATTGGTCCCCTCTGCCTGCAGCATTGGAAAATCACGGCTCACGTAGACTGTGTATTAATTCATCTCTTACTGCAAATCCTTTTTCATATGAGGTAGGATCTGAACGTAAGAAATGAAAATAAACCACTCATTTTGTTTTCAACTGAAAGCAGAAAGGAGGCTGACCCTTGGAACTTAAGGGTTTGATGAGAGCTGGTCAAGAAACACTGGTGGTGGCTCAGAAGGTTCTCAAACTGAGGGAAGACAAGCCCGATGGTCCCTCTGTACCCAGACAGATAGCGTAAGCGAAACACAGCTCCTCAATTTGCTGTCTGTAGGTTGGGAGAACCAAAAGCTGTTTGCCCCAATTATCCTATCCATATTTCTTATAGATTTATCCCTTGGGTTTTCCCTGAAGGAGAAGGAAAGGGGAAAAAAATGCAGATGGCCCCTGCTTTATATTCTGTCTGCAGTGTCTCATTCTGCCCTGAAAGTATGTAGCACCCCCACTTGACAGCGGGGAAACTGAGGCTCAGAAACATTGACTAATTTGTCACACCGCTAGTAAGGCAAAGAAGCAGTATTATGTCAAAGACAGCAGGTGTATGTCTTTTCTCCTATAAAATATGAATGCCGTCCTTTAAAACCCTCCACTCATGCAGCCCGGGAGATTAGTAGAAATTTTATCTCCAAGAAGCTTCAATCCATCTTCTTCCTCATCCTGTGTGCCTGTGTGCCAGACTGAATAAGTATAATTGTCTATAACGCAATCATACTCCTTCTCTGCACTCACTGGGGACATTATTATATAGATCAAATCAATCCAAAATGAGAAAAAACAAGATCATATTTAAAGAGAAAAACAATCACAAAATAGTAAGGTAAGAGGTTTGGGTGTGATGTGGGCAGTTTCTTGTTTTAGGATATATGGATTTGTGTAATAATTGCTTAGGTTCTTTTTAACACTATCTGCTAGAGCCATGCTTCAGTGTTGGGCTGTTTCTCTTATTACATTATTTTCCTGTACCAGGTTAGTTAAAGAGGTAAGTAAAAGATCACTATCTCAAGTCTATGATGCATAGTAATATTGAACACAACAGTTTTCTTAACCCTTCTATACATATGTGTGTGTGTATATGTATGAATGTATATGCATGTATTTTGCATATATTTTACATTTTGTACATATATACATATGTATGTATATGTATACATGTATGTGTACACATATGTATGTGTATATATATGTTGGGGGTTTTTTGTGTTTTTTTTTTTTTTTTCGTCCCACCTGCAGCATGCAGAAGTTCCCAGGCCAAGGATCAAACCTGTGCCACAGTAGCGACTCGAGCCAAAGCAGTGACAACACCAAATCCTTAAGCTGCTGACCCAACAGGGAATTCATAAAATATAAAATTTTTGTAACTTTCTGAAACAGATGCATTACATTTTTGAAACAATTGAAACAATGTGCAGAAGCTTGACATTCAATTCCCGGGTCATTCTCTTTCTTAATCTCAATCACTCACACTCTCTCTAACCCCCTCTCCGTCCCTCCCTCCCTCACCCTTCTTTCTCCCCTCCTCCCTTTATTGAGGTATAACTGATATATAACAGACCACATGTATTTAAAGTGTACAGTTTACATGTAATTGATAATCATTTTCTGGTATAGCAATCTGAAGTCTGTACATATATGAATATATGTGTGGAATACACACACACACACTCACACAGAGTATAGACCTATTCTTAGCTTTCTCTTAACCAACTTGATTGTTAATGAAAGCTTTGTAAAACATCATAATTCATGCCCTTAGCCACTTTTATTTCTTTCACAGCAAAATTACCTAAAACCTCCAGTTTTTCTCCTTTTCACTCTCAAGTTGCCTGCTTCAGTCAGCCTTCCATTCTCAAGACCCACTGAACGGTCCCCCGTGACCTCCTGGTTGCTAAATCCTTTCTTTCAGTTGTTTTCAGGTTTCCTGACTTCTCTCTCCCCATCACCCAGTTGGTTAGCAGATGATATCAGCTTTATGATCCACCTCTATCTGTGATCACCACTTCCTCATGTTCAGAGTTCCCTTAGCTTTTCGTCTGGGTTACCCTCTGAGCCTCTAGCTGCCCTTCTCCTTCCTCACTTACTCTCCCATAGTCTCCAAATACTATCCCTTCTAAAAGACAGTTTACTAAAAGATAGTTTACACTTATTTTTTAAGTGGTCTTTCACTCTCTTTGAACCTAAGCTCAATGAGGGGAGAGAGTTTTTTTTGTTCAATTCACTGTGGTATCCTCAACACCTAGAACAGTAGCTGACATACAGTATACATTCATATATCAGATGAATTTTTTTTAAAAAAGGAAGGTTAGTAGACCCTAGTCTTAAGGCCAAATCATTCAGCTCTTGATAGGTACCAAGAATCAATTGTTTTTGCTCCTAAAGCCACCTGTGCGGTTATTATACCAAGAATGTAGCTAGATAAATATCACATTATCCAGTAAAAAATGAGTGCAACAAGAAAATGTCTCTGGCAAAACAAGGGGAAGGCTTTGTTCTTCAGCATTCAGTAAAGGCAAGTTGCAAAGAGAAATCACTTCTGCATTTGCTAGGGAGAACAACTGTCCCTGTGGGGAAAACCATGAAAAATCTGCAGGGTTTTTGTACTCAAGTTGCTTTGCAAGAATTTGAAGTTCGGACTCCACTTGGAAGAGCCAGTTTGGAATAGTTACTGTGTGATGCTTAGCAGTGTGGCTTGGCTTGGAAGGTGACGTAGAACTCGGGTTTACAGACCCATGTTCAAGTACAAAGCCTTGGCTCTGTGTTAAAGGATCGGCAAGTGAATACAAATTGGTGTTTTAAATTCAAAGAAAATATTGGAGGTATCATTTTTGTAGTTTTGTGTTCTAAATATTTTAAAAATTAATTGACTGTTAGCCTCAACTGAAGCGTATTATGGGATGTCTGTGTTTGTGTGTTCACACGCTATTTTTGTCCATATCGTTAAAGCATAATTGATACCATATTATACGTATTTTTAATATCTTGTTCCTTAACAGTGGATCTTGGAGATTATTTGGTAAGTATAGAATATCTTAAGAACTTTAGAGAGTTGCATAGAATTCCACTTTATGAATCCAACTTTACTTCTCTACTTGTGGTTACCTAGATTATTTCCTATTGTTAAAAATCATGCTGCAAAGAATTCCCTGCACATCCGTAATTATATTGTGTGTAAATATATCTATAGGGTAAATTCTGAGAAGAGAAAGTGTTACAGTTTATTTTGATGGCTTTAAAACAGATTGCCTTTGGTTCAGGATTTATATGTTAGAATTTGCTTTGTAATATTTTATCTCAGTTTTGAGCAAGTGCTATTTGACTCTGCAGTTAAACTAGCGAGGTAGAAAAATGTGTTAATGATTTGCATTTGGAACTTGTTAGCCGAAATACCCACTTCCCGATTGAATAATCATTTTTATAACTTTAAAAGAACATTTTAATGAAAGTTTTTGATAACGAGATCTTAGGCCCACAGCTCTCATATTATTGCAGAACAGACTGTACCTCCCTCCTACTCTGCCAAGAATCTGTACTTTATAAACATCAATCCAAGACATTTAGCAACTGTAACAGGCATAGCCAATCTCAGAGCAAGTCAGCATATTTACAATTTCTGTCATTCTTTGTTTCATGTCTTTCAGCCATCAAAAAAATAGATATACACACATATAATCTTTTAATATTTTTAGGTTGCAAAAATGTTTCTAAATTTGCTTTTGTATTAAATTTTGGTTTTCTCCCCTCATTTTGTTGTTAAAATAATTAATAATACATGAAATGTCCAGGAGTTTGTGCTGTAGCAGGTTAAGGATCTGGCATTGTCACTACAATGTCTTGGGTCACTGCTGTGGCACAGGTTCAATCCCTGGCCCAGGAACTTCTATATGCTATGGGTGCAGCCAAAAAGAAAAAAAAAAAATTCCATTATGTTTCTTTGTCCTTGAATTTTGTCTTCAGAATGACACATATCTTGTTGATTCACGCCAGTAGTTCATGAACTGCAAAGAGTATAATCCCCAAGATTCTGTCATCAGCTGTATTCTGTGAGCATTTTCAGCCAGATTTTAGTACTTGTGTAGACTCATACCATTTGGGAGAGTCTTAATTCATGGCTGAAAAATTAAATATGTTGCAAAACCAGTTATAAATTCCCTGATTATGTTGAGCTTTTTCTAGGGAAAGATTCTGGGGTGGGGCAGAGTTTCATTTATCCTTTAAAGGGATAAATATTATTCAAATCACCTTGGTAATAGCTAGACCACAGTCATGCAATAGGTTTAGTATCACTTTCTGAGTTAGATGGTGTTGGTCTGTGGTTGACAACCCTGACTTTCTATGAGATTTAGGATTTATTATTTTTAAACTAAGGGAGAGAAATCTGGTTTTTAGAAAATTTTGTAATCACTGTTTAGGAAGCCAAACAGATGTATTCTGAGAATGGTGAATTATCTCCTATGTGAAGAATATGTAAGTGGCGTTATCCTTTCTCGTTGGCTCTCGTGTGAGAGAAAGTAAATCTCATTGTCCTTTGTGAGATACTAAAATGCAGTGACAGTTTTGAATGTGAGGGGATATGTATATATATATTCATAGACATATATGTTGACATATATGTTATGTACATTTATATAATGCAAGTATGTGTATATGTGTATGTGCACATATAAAAATTATATTTGTGTTTTTAAGTTTAAAATTTATCTTTTCCTTGAAAGTGGAAAGGGCTTATAGGAAAATCCTTTGGCACACATCCTTTGGAGTACATTGTCTTTTAGTTATAAGTGGTATTTTTTGATTATATGCTGTGGTGAGCCAGCCTTAAAATCCAGTTACTTTGCTCCAAGACAGAGATGGGTGAAAAATCAGAAAACATGTTTAGGGAGGAAAAAGAGAGGCAGTGACCCATCTTTTAACATGGCTTCACACGCACTGGTTTTGTGGACAGTAAATTAAAGCATTTCCTGTTTTGTCTGCTTATACAGAGATCTGGGGTCATATAACACTCCAGGAGAACATTAGCTACTATTGGAAGTGGAGTGTGCGGGTGTGTGTGTGTGGAAGGACATGTAACTTAGTGCTTCTTGAGTTTTCTAGCTCTCTCTTCATTTCTTAGAAGTTGGAGCCAATGAGAATGGCCAGCTATTTCTGTATCATTTGAGCATTCCTGCAACTTCATTTTCTCTAGCCATAGAAACTTTCAGAGCATCACACCTTTCTCCATGTGATTGTCTAATATAGTATCTTGCCCACTCATGAGATGGCATCACCAGATGCTGGCTTTGGTGGCAGTTCACTGCCCTGTCATCTTAGCGAGTTCCCTATTCAGGAAGGTCTTCTGCACAATGGCCAGACAGTCCTTGACCCTTGGTGCCCCCTCCCCCAACCAGTGTATGTGTATGTATTGAATCATCTTACATGGAAACAAAGGTGGCATAGCTTAGAATAAATTGCAGTGAACATCGTCACAGAATCAAGGGGATATTGCATTGACCAAATTAGGACATATGGCTATATTAAAACCACCAAAAAACATTTCAAACACCAAAAACATATAAAAATAGGAAAAAAATTATTCCTGATGATAAAACATATGATCGCCTGCTCTCCCTTACCCATAACTAATAAACAGATCATCTTTCAGTGTTGATTTCATATGCAATTCAAAAAAGGGGCACGCATTTAGAATGAAGAGAAACACTTAAAAAGTGTGTAAGGTTGTAACTAAAATGTCTCAAGACAGCAGGATTATAAGCAACTTTTAGTTTTCCTATTTATAGTTTTCTGTATTTTCAAAGTTTTCTATAAGAAAGAAATAATAATTCAAGGCATTAGCTTCATACCATCATTCAGACATCTGTCAGTGGAAGGAAAGCAGCTGAGACACCATTCTGGGAAGAAAAATGAGTTTAAGAGAATTATCTTCTCATAAATTATAAATGTTCCTGAGTTAAGAGAACATTATTACAAATCATCAAGATGTAAATATATGAAAACAACTCACCAATTTGAGTCCCTACAGAAAATCAAAGTTGAAAAAAGTCTTATGAATACTTAAACTTAGTAGTAGAGATGGACATTGGTAATGTTTGATGAGTGATTAAAACTATGTATTTTAGAAAATGGTAAGATACCTGCTGGAGGGGATATATTCTTTCTAGCTGCGTCCTGACAGCTGGACCATTGATAAGAGACTACGTCATGGTGAGTTGGATGCCCCTGAGTGGAACTTTGAATTTTGAGAGAGTAACACAAAGGTATAGTGGGTCAGTTAGTGTGATTTTTCCTGGCAGCTATGACAGAATACAGGGTCTGATGGGGAGATAGCATCCTACTAAAATGATTCCTTATATGGAGTTCCTCTTGTGGCTTAGAAGGTTGTGAATCCGACTAGTATCCATGAGGATGTGGGTTTGATCCCTGGCTTCACTCATTGGGTTAAGGATCTGGTGTTGCTGCAAGCTGCCCTGTAGGTCACAGATGCGGCACGGACCCAGCCTACTTCTCCCCAGCTCAGTGTATTCTGTAGATAATCTGATACCCATCAGACTTAGAAACAACAGGCTAGTTTTTTGCTACAGTAACAAATGTGTAGATAATGAGACGTTTGCACATAGGGTCCACCTTGTGCCCCTTTGACTGCCTCCTAGCATCCACTTGAAGGCATTGCACATTGTGGGTGTTAATGTTTCTTTTCCAAACAGAATTGAGCGACTTTCCTGCTAATTAATTTTCCTTATTTTCTATGTGCCTACCAGGCAGTTAGCTGTGATTTGCCAATTCCTTCAGCAGAAGGTATGTTGAGTATCCCCTCTTTACCAGCCATTGTTCTAGATGCCAGAGATACTGACATGAAAGAGATACCATTCCTTCCTTTATGAAGCGTCCCTTCTCATGGAAGGAAGACAGAAAATAAACACAAGAGCCAGTAAATAAGATATTTGGGGGTCTAGATAAGAGATATGAAGATGATAAAATGGGATAATTCATGGGGGAGGGGTGCTACTTTAGTTAGAATAATCAGGTTTGGCTTTTGAGGACATGGTATTTAGTAGTAAGTAAGTAGACATGAAGGTCTACAGAAAGATGCTCAGATGAAGGAATTACACGTGCAAAAGTCCTGAGACAGAAATGAGGTTGGTGTGTGTGGCTAGAACCCAGTGGAAGAAGGGCGAGTGGGAAGAGAGACGGTTGAAGATTCTGGCAGGGTCAGTCACGTAGGGCATTATGGACCCCTATAAGGATGTCAAGTAGGAAGCCTTTATAGGACTTTAAGGGGGAAAGTGCTGTGATGTGAACTCGTCTATGCCTCTGAGAGATCATTCTAGCTGCTCCATACAAGCTGGACTTGAGGGAAGAAGCGTGGAGGAAGAGGACTTGGTCAGGAGCCTGGCACCGATGGTGGCCTTTAAGAAGTAGTTGTAGCATGCAAGCCATTTCAGCACGTGCCTTCCAATGTAGCATTGCGGAACATGGTTTAGAGTCTGTTGTAGAAAATGGAGCATGTGCATATATGATACTCACTGCTTAATGTGTAGGAAAATGTAAAATGTGAGAGGAAGGCAAGGTTAGCATTCTCTTATGTGTAGGAAAGCCAGCATTGTGTTGGTCGGGGCAGTATGATGGGGCTGAATCTTCCGCCCTGGAATAATGCGTATTCTACACTGCTTTGGAGATGTGTGTCCTGTGGGTGCCCTTCTATAAAAGATAAATGCTGCTCTCAGGGGTAAGTGATAGAAACACTAATTTTTTTTTAATTGTCTTTTTTGCCTTTTCGAGGGCCGCTCCTGTGGCGTATGGAGGATCACAGGCTAAGGGTTGAATCAGAGCTGTAGTCGCCAGCCTACGCCACAGCCACAGCAACGCGGGATCCGAGCCGCATCTTCGATAGGTCGTAGCCACACCGGATCCTTAACCCACTGAGCAAGGCCACAGATCAAACCAGCAACCCCATGGTTCCTAGTCTAATTCATTAACCACTGTGCCATGATGGGGGAACTCTAGAAACACTAAAATTTATCACACAGTGAATGAAATCATGAAACTTGAAATGCACAAAACATTTTCTATAGCCATGAAGAAGTAGAAGCGCTGGACACGAAATGAAGTAAAATTGATACGATAGAAATGATTCATTATGGAGCTATCTCAGTTGCATGAATAGCCTCTTCTCAATGTTAGGGAAAACAGAGATTTTAATGAATCTAGTGTATTCATTTAGAAAAGTTCTCATCTCCAAAAGCCATTCACATACATCTCTATTTACAGCGATCCCTTGACCATTGGACCTAGAGATAAGCTTTGTATCTGTGGTCTGTTACCTGTCAGTCTCTTTTAAGATTTATAGTTTAGAATTATTTCCTAATGAGCCCTATGTGTACCTTAAGAGCAGAAATCGCATTGTAACTGTGGCAATGAACCAAAATTGGATTGGATTCTGGGATATCAAGATGAAAGAATAGAAACTTTACTGGCAATAGAAAAAGGTAGTTTGTGGATTTGAACACTTCTTTTTTTTTTTTTTAACAGATTTTTCAGATATTTATTTATTTATCTTTTTAGGCCCACACCCATGACATATGGAGGTTCCCAGGCTAGGCGTCAAATTGGAGCTGTAGCCACTAGCCTACACCACAGCCACAGCAACACAGGATCCAAGCCGTGTCTGCGACTTACACCACTGCTCAGGGCAATGCCAGTTCCTTAACCCACTGAGCGAGACCAGGAATTGAACCTGCGTCCTCACGGATGTCAGTCAGATTCATTTCCGCTGAGCCACGACAGGAACTCCTGAACTCTTATTTTCCCATTTGATTTCTACCACAAGCCTCAGGGCTATTTCTGAGATCTGCGTTTGAGAAACAAGGAGAGGTTAACTGGGACACCGCCTCTGCATAGAATTGATTCACCTTGACTCATCTTAGATCTGTAGGATGTCTAACTTCTTTTTGTCAAAACACAAATTGGCCGGCTAGACTGGAAATACTTTCTGTTTTTTTCATTAAAAACCTTGGACTCCCTCCCTAGAGGTCTTCTCTGTCAGGCATTTGTTTCTCTTTAACTTTGGTTCTTGTATTCTATATGTAAGCAAAGTTCAAGGGGTTAGGAAAAAGTCATTCTAGGAAAAAAGCCTCTAATCGTGAGACCGGATGGTAAGCTTTTTTATTCAGCCTCATGGGGGTGTGTAGATTTCAGGGATGGTTTGGTAATCTGATCTTGGTCTGCAGCTGTGACCTGTCCTTCCAAAACAGCCTCCTTCCTCCCCACCTTTTGTATCTACATTCCAGCACCTCTCCTTCCACCTTCCTGCACAGTGGGGCCCTCCCAGATTGACTTGACAGATGTAGAAGAAAGGAATGAAGCTTGCTTGAGGAAGAGCGGCTTCTGCCCTTTATCCCAACCCACAGATACATTTGAATGTTCTCCTCCCCCATGGGACTTGTAATATTGGCAAACCATGCCGATCATAAGTACTCTTGTTCAGCCCACTGGGAGCTTTCCAGGATTGCCATGAGCCCTTCAGGCTGTCTTTAAGCCCTCTCTATTGGAAGTCCTGCAGGTGCCTCAAGCTAAAGAGCAATAAAACTGAGAGCACCATCTGTGTCATCACCTCTGCTCAAAAAACACCAAGCAGTGCTTGCCCCCGTGTTTCTTCCTTCAGCGAAAGGTAGCGCCGTCCTTCCTTCACCCAAATGGAAAATCTAGGAAATCATTCTAGACTCTTGCATCTTTCTCATCCGTTCCCTGCAGTCCATCTCCTAAATACTTTTCCAGTCCTTTCATACCTCTCTTCTCCTGTTGCCACCACCTCTTATTATTTCTCCTCTGGAATTTGGAAATATCTGATGGTTTTACCTTTATTTTTATCCAGATCATTTTCTTCTCCTTCTCTTATATTAAAGGAGACTCTAACCAAAAAGGCCAGTGAACTTACAGTCTCATAGGAGGAAGGGTAGATGAAAATTATCATTTCTTATATGCTCTGCAGGCTATTGTGGTATGTGGCTGGGGCTGAGAATCAACGCTAGACTGGAGAAATTTCAAATGTCTTAGCCAGGCTACATACAAGGTCCTTGTGAACTTGGGCATCCTACCTTCTGCCACTTCTGCGGGGACTTTACAATAAGTAACCATAAACTACTTGTGCTTCTTCTTTCTTTCATGCTGTTGCATATTATTTCTTGGTTTTATGCTTTGGACCATGGGGATTCATCCATCAGAAATGTTCTGGAAATATGCAAGCTACCTAAGGGACTGTCCCTGCTGAGTCCCACATGCTTTTTTATTTACCACCTTGGTAGGTATTGAATTGGCCCATGAGAAACTCCAAAATGGTTTGGGGCCTTGGTGCTTCTCTGCGTTCCTCTCTTTGCCTTATTCTCCTCTTCACATCTCACTGCGAGTCCTACCTAGAAACCTCTTTGGATGGTATCATCTCAGAGCTTTTGGAAATGCCGGGTCATTATGGCTCTGGAGGGAATCTGTCCCTGGTACTGTGCTCCACACTCTGCCACACTCGATGGCAGTGGGTAGTGTAGTCAGGTTGATGTGCCATGTCTTAAAGGGCTTTTTATGTTTTGTGGCTTAGTTTGAGCCTCCCCACACCCTGTGGAGTAAGCAGAGAGCTGTTACCTCTGCATTTCACGGATGTGGAGAGGAAAAGTTCTTTTTATTCTTGTCAACCTGCCTTAGAGGTGTGCACTCGAGTCTCTACAGGTTATGCGTTGATAATCTGTTTTCGGATTACAGCTTGAGGGTTCCCAGGGCACATCTCAAGTTCTGTGACCTGACTGGATTCTGGTCAGCTCCTCTTTGCTAAAGGAGCGTGGGTGTTGTTTTGATTTTTAGAGGCTTGGTGGTAAATGCATCATCTGAGCAAACTTGATCTCATCATGTTCAGTCACTATTGTTTTAAAGCCTGATCACCTTGGGATTTTCCAGGGCCCCTTTCCGCTTTCTTTCCTTCACTTGCTGCTTGGCAGTTCTGCGAAAGGGAAGGGCAGGGAGAAGGGGAAGCTCCAGGTGATTGGTTTTAGATGTTGATCTTTGAGGCGGGTCCCATGAGTCCCTTAAGCTACTCCATTACGTCTTGCAGATCCAAACACACAGTGTTGGGATGGTGTGGTTGGGCCTAATTATAGTTCTAGAAACAGTTCCTTTTAGTGAGGCAGGGAGAGGACGCAGAGTTCCACAGTGAAGTGTCCCTGTGTGTGAGCTCCTGGTCAGGCCCTGGTGTTCCCACTTCTGTCTCTAATCGTGCTAGGTCCCTTGTATGGTTGCTAAGGCCCACTGGGCCAGTTTCATCAGACCACGGCTTGTATCGCAAAGATTTTGCTCTTTCTGAACTGAAAAACCAGAAGAGGTTACAGACAACAGATGACGGTATTTGAATTCTGTCCCTTTTGAACAAAGTCACGCAGCTTGAGCAAAAGACCCTGAGAAGAAGCATGTTCCCTTCTGCTGCCTGGAAGGAGAGAAAGGTCATTTCATTTGAAGTTAATCTAGTCATCTATTGAGATGCATGTTGCTGGTATCTAATCAAGTTCTGAATTTGAGCTCAGTTAGAGCTTTGATAAAAGAAAGGGGACAGGAAACTTGAAAGAATGCTTGCCCATTCATGAGGGGCCTGAATGTTTTTAGTTTCCAAGTCAATGGAATAATGGCGCCATGCATTTTCCACCCAAGCATTTTCCACCCTGAGAATAATTCCCTTCCTGGCTTCTCAATGAATAATGCATTATTTCTGAAACTGAAGAGGCATTCCTTTGATTTTTCCTTTATGTTTAGCTTTCTGAGTGATTTTCAAGCAGGGAAATTCAAGGACTTGGAATGAATGCTTTATTAACATTTTTACTTGAAGTTCAAATATCTCCTTGGCCATTATCTTCTGACATGTGAAATATTTTTCTCTCTAAAGAAAGTCTAAGGTATTGTATTTATTGCAAAATGAAGCACCTTGGACAGTCTTCAAAGTGAACAGCAGTTTAAAATCAATACACATTTGTGTTTAGAACAAAGAGCTTTATGGGGGTAACTTCACTCCTTTCTTTATTTTCATTTCCCTGCTGAAAAGTTTCAAAAAAGAAAGCTCACATTCAAAACTGGGCTGTTTGGAGACTAAATCCCGTGTGTTTGCATTTTGTGAAACTCTTTCCTTGAGGCTAGGCAGATTTGCAACCCCATTCCAAGCAAGCCTGCATCCACCTAGGTCAGTGCCATTTAAATCAAAAGATTCAAATGCATTTCTGGGGCCATCCCTACTTGCTCTCTGCTCACTGTGTAGCCTGATTACACAAGGGGCTGGGAAATGAGATAGGGGATAGGATGGTGCCCACTGGTTCTCTTTCTCTTAATCAAGAATCCCCAGTTCGCCCTCCGGTAACACAGTGGTAGATTTTAATACTGTTTCACAACCTCCACTTTCCCTGGGAGTAAAATGAGTGACTTCAGAAACTAAAGAAATTAAGAATATAATCTGTATTTCAATTCCTTTACAGTTCTAGAAAAGCCTTAATGATTCTGAAGAGTTGGGGAGGAAGAGATTCTAAATAGGAAAACATCCAAAGCATAAAGTTTTTGGTTTAAAATATTTAATTTTATCCATTAAAGTTTAAGAAGTAGGAATATAACATAGTATTTTTTGGAGCGTGGACTCTGGAGCCAGCCTGGAAGAGCAGAAATTCTGAGGTCTCATCCTCTCTGTCACTTCCAAGGACCATGGCCTTGAGCAGGTTACTTTAATTTCCCAATTCTCAGTTTCTTCCTCTATGTGATGAGATAATAGTTCATATCTCATTATGGCTCTGTTGCAGCTTAAATGATTTTTGTAAAGTATATAGAAAAGCACCCTTTAAACGAGAGTTTGACTAAAAATAAAAGTAAGTATACATCTTATGGTTGGAAATTGCTATTTCCAAACAGGCCCGGGTTACTGAGCAGAGAATAACAATATTGTTATTATTGGTTCTGATAAGATATACTGATTATTTCCTTAGCACTCATTTACTCCTGCAACAAACCAAATGAGGTAAATATAAACGTTTCTGTGTTTCAGAGGAGAAAACTGAGGTGAGAACATTATTTGCCTAATGAGTTCATTCAGTTTATTAAATAGCAAAGCAAGGACTTGAGTCGTCCAGTCAACCTGAATCTAGAAACTGTGCTTTAGCTAATAAACTCAAAGGGCAATTGTCAACAATGCTTTTGCCTGAGAACAGTCTTGGGGGCCACTGGTGTTCTCACTGCGCTGACAGCAGAGGATCTGCCTGAAGGTGGCGCTCATCTCCTTGTCGCGGTAGGAGTAGATGATGGGTGGGGTTCATGGCTTGAAAGGTTTATCCGGGATGTAGGATGTCTCCGTTTCCTGTCTCAGTTTGGCAAATTCTGTTTTGCTCCAAGTAATCATCATCGGTGTCTCAGAAGTACTCGATTTTAGTCGGGTCCGAATTAATGAGATTTTATTAAATTGCTTATTTTATCAGCAAAACAGATGTCTTAAGAAAATGGACATTTTATTTCAAAGGAGGATCTGGTGGCTTTGAATCGCAACGTTTTTTTATTTTGAACTGAAATCATTTCACTTGCTGGTGGCTTGCTTCATCATTCTCTTTTTTTGTTCTTTCTCTTTTAATCTATCCGATCCCCATCCCCATCCTTGCAGGCGCCTTTATCATCTGCTGGACTCCTGGACTGGTCCTGTTACTTCTCGATGTGTGCTGTCCACAGTGTGACGTTCTGGCGTATGAGAAATTTTTCCTCCTGCTGGCCGAGTTCAACTCTGCCATGAACCCCATCATCTACTCCTACCGCGACAAGGAGATGAGCGCCACCTTCAGGCAGATCCTCTGCTGCCAGCGCAGTGAGAACACCAGTGGCCCCACCGAAGGCTCAGACCGCTCAGCTTCCTCCCTCAACCACACCATCTTGGCTGGAGTTCACAGCAATGACCACTCGGTGGTTTAGAAAGGAAACTAAGATGAGACGCAGCCATCATCTATTGAGCGATGAGCAGCCTCCGCTAACCCAAGGCCAGGGCAAGGTGGGGGATATGAGAGAGAGAGAGCAAGAGAGGAAAAATACACTCATGTACTTAATAAACACTAACCCATGGCAGTATTTCTTCGTAGACCCAACAAGACTTGATACATATTGAAAATTAGCTTCTGTGACAACCTTCATCCTGATCCCCATTCCTTTTGAAAGTAGAAAGTGGCGATTTCACGATGGAATTCATAAACAGACTCTGGAGTGTCCATTTACACTACACTAACTAGTCTTCAAAAGATTTTGTGTGGTTTGGTGCAAGTCGGAATAAATTCTGGCTAATGGAATCCACAACGTCATTTACATACAGGCTTCCCTTTTTTTTTTTTTTTTTAAAGGATACATGTCATTTAATAAACCTGTTTATGCTTATCAGCATGCTTGTGATGGATAAGACTATAGACTGTTTTTAAACTATCATAACTCCATTTTGTTCCTTATGTAGGAAAACTGTAAATTAGAATTACTTTTTTAGAAAGCATGCATGTAATGTATGTATGCAGTATGCCTTACTTCAAAAGATAAAAGGGTATTAATTTTAAGTCTTCTAGGAAATAGAAGAACCTAGATGTCAAAGCCAGTATTTGTTTGGGTTATGAAACAAACAATGATCTAATCACAATATTACCTTTTTTGGTTCAAGTGTTGGAACATGTATAAAACAAACAGGAATGTAAGTTTATTATCAGAAGAATATGTACTCTATAAAAGTTATAGAAGATGAGAGCACAGTGGTATCGTTCCCACATATTTATAATACCCAAGTACATTCTAATTATCAGTTCGTCAGAAGAATTTTTTAATAACCTGTGTTTTTCTATAGTATTATACATAGTCGTTGTAGAAAACTTGAAAAAATGCAGAAATGTATAAAACAAAAAAATACTGATGATATCACACCCCAGAAGTAACCACCATGAACAGCTTTTTCCCCCTGTATATGCCTATATGTATATTATATACCCTTTTATATAATTGGGATCATACAATTTTATAACTAGTTTGCTTTTTCCACTGAAGAATTGCTGCATTTTCCTATGGCATTAAAAATGTTACAAAAACATAATTTTAATGACTATATAATATTCCATTTAATGGACACCACTCAGTTTAACCATTCCCGTACTGTTGACTACTTAGGCTATGTCTCATTTTCACTATTATAAATAATGTTGTGAAAAATTTTATGTACATACAACTTTGTCCATATAGTTGATTATTAGGACGCATTCCCCTGAAGGATTTTTTTTTTTAATGTGAACTATCTTTGTATGCGCTTACTTTTTATAAAAGGGGATTTCCTGCTTCTGCCCTGCGTGGGTGGTAATTGTGAGGAAAGCCAATTACCTTTTTGTACAAAGGAAATGCAGTGGTTGCTCTAATTGAGAGTGACTTTTTTTTGTATCACAAGATGGATGAGAAACAGTCAGCTGTCACAAATTGTCAGGATACCCCAACCAATAGGTCTAGCAATTCCAGATTCCACTTGAGAGACGGATTATCCAGCTCTCGATAGCCACAACTGTAATGCAGAATTGAAGAAAATGCAAAGAAATCAAATCCACCGAGTGAATAAAGGATCATCTTCCTATTAAGTATCTTGGGACCCTTCGGTAGCCAGTGGGTTGAGTGCGTCAGTACGTGACTGGATACTGTGTATTCTCTAGGGTCACTCTCAGAGATGCCACCATATTAGATGATACCTGTTTCATGGTCCAGGAAACTGCACCAATTTTTCTAAGAAGTAACCGATAAAGTCCCGGTCACGAAGCAGGTGTGGGCAAGTCAGAAGTAGGTTTAAGAGAGAGATGTCCAGAAGAAGAACGGTTATTTCGGAAGGAGGAAGGCAGCGTATGGTCACCATTTGAGCGGAGGGCAGACTCAACAAGTGCCCCAAGTGGAAAGAGTCTGGGGAACCAGTTGGCAGAAAAGCGTTTGCACAGACTTTATACAAAATAGAGAGCATTTTATAGTGGAAATGAAAGAAAGGAAGTTGGGTCTTTACTCATGTGCGTTTATTCTGAAGGAGATATGGACTATTTGAAAATTAAAAACATACTAATTGGACCTTAATAAATCATTCTCAATCAGTGCTTGATAATGTGTGGTTCTGGTCCATGCTGTTTCTCTTGTTGAAGAGTCTTCCTTCTGGCTGGCACTGCCTGGTGCCTGCCACCTGTGACCTCTCTTCTGTCCCTGCAAAAAAGGGCTTCTGCACTCAGAGGTGAAGCTGCCATATGCTTCCCCATCTCAGAACTGCCTTTTTTTTTTTTAGCCTGAGTCATAATTCTTTGCAGTGTCCAAGAAGTTGTGGTTTACGTTGCATGAAAGGAAGAGATAACATCTTAGGACAGTACTTTACCTCAGCAGTATAACTATTCAGAGTCAGTTTCTTTTGGCAAAACTGATGCTATAAAAACTTGAAGACAACTTTATGAAAAACCCTCACTAGGAGTTTTAAAGGTTACAGTGGTCTTTATGATTTTAGATTTATAACTCACCAGGTAAAGATGATAGGTGTCTTCCAGGTATATGCTAGTTATATTCTTTTTAATATATTGCTAAAAGGTTGGGGGAAAAGAACAGTTTATTCGAGTGAATGTCTCAGTGAGTATTTGGAATAGAATTCTGAACCTTTAAATTTAGGTGGTTGTAAGATTGTTAGAATGCTGAATATCTCAGAATTCTTCGCAAATGAACTATCCTTCACATAGTACCTTTTTAAAAAAATGAAACCATAATTTCCAAGACTCACAACCTAAGCTAACATTATACAATTGTCAGTTTTCCCATCCTTTTTTTCCAGTTAGCTCTTGCTTTAGATTCCACTGTTCATCACCTTTCTAATTTATTCCATTAGTCTCTCATCATCTGAAATGGAATTTTGTGATATTGTTTCCAGTCCTTCTTAAGCCCAGAGAGTGACTTGTGCTGGATAGAAGCCATAGAAACACATCTTTGTCAGATCCCTTCATGATGCCAAACCAAGCCTAACATTTCCATGTGAAGACCTTTTGAAACAAATGGCTTATTTTTTTTAACACCAAGGGAGATTCACCTGATCCCATACCCTCAGAAGGCTTGGGGTTGGTTTGTGTGTTGGGATGGGCTTGAATTTAGGCACCATCTGACAGAAGATACGTGTGTAACTAGGAACCAGATTGGGTCATCAGTCTTGCGATGCAGGAACTATTTATTCTGTAACATTCATCTGTACTCTGTATAGTCTGCATATACATTCTCTAATCATGTTCACAGTCGCAGATTACTTACAGCTAATCTGTTTAATGATACGGCATTTACAAATCTAAGGCAGAGGTTGGCAAACCAAGACCAATCGGCCAGTGTTTTTGTATGACCTAAGAGCTAAGGGTGGGCTTTACATTTTTAAGTGATGGGGGCGGGGAGGACTATTTTGTGAAACATAAAATTATACGGAAGTCAAATTTCAGTGGCCGTAAATAAAGTGTTAATCGTACACAGGCACACTCACCAGGATATGTATGGTTTATGGCTATTATTGTACTGCAACAGCAGAATGGAATCGCTGCAAGAGAGACTGTGCCTCGAAAGTCTGAAATATTTACCATTTGATCCTTTACAGAGAAAGTGTGCCCATCCCTGACTTAGAGAATTGTATTTTCATTCACTCTCCTCATTTGACTCTGTGTTTATTGGAAAAGAAAGGAGAAATTGGACACACCATGATCTCTTGCGCTCTAGACTGCTGGGAAAATTGTCAATTGCTTTTTTTTAAAATAATAAATAATTTTTATTTTGAAACGATCTCAAGCTGAGAGAAAAATTTGCCAAATTTATAGAACATTCTTCTTGAACCGTTGTTTTGTTTTGTTTTGTTTCAGTTTGTTTGTTTTAGTGGCCACACCTGGGACGTGGAAGTTCCTGGGCCAGGGCTCGAATGGGAGCTGCCACTGCAGTCTACGCCGCAGGATCCATAACCCGTGAGCAAGGCCAGGGATTGCACCTGCATCCTCACAGAGACATGGAGTCTTTAACCCACTGAGCCACAACAGGAGCTCCCCCTGAACCATTTGTAAGTTGCCAACACAATGCCCCATCATTCTTGAATATTGTGTAATTCCTACAGACAGGGATATTCTCTCTTAAAACCTCAGTACAACCATCAACGTCAGGAAGCTACCACTGATAGATGAACTCCCCTTTAATTTACAGACCCCATTCCAGTTTAACTTGTCTTTCCAATCATGATCCTTATAAAAGAATCCAGTCAGGGGTCAGCAGGTGCATTGAGTGGTTGTCTCTCTTGAGTCATCGTCATTCTGGAACAGTCCCTCTGTCTTTTTTTGACCTATATGACCTTGTCATCGAAACATCACAGGTTACACTCATTTTCTAGTATGGATTTGTCTGATGATTTCTTCATAATTTGATTTGTATTATTTATCTTTGACACAACAACACAGAAGTGCTGCTGTGGTTCTCAGCCTCCTGAGAGCCCATGGTATTCACTTGTTCCATGACTAGTGCTGTTAACTTTGATTACTTAGGATGATGTCTGCCAGATTTCTCCATGGAAGAAGAACTAATATTTTCCCTGTGTAGTACACATTTTGTAAGAAATATTATGTTCCTTGCATTTTTTCTTTTTTTGTCTTTTTGTCTTTTCTAGGGCCGTTCCCGCCACATATGGAGGTTCCCAGGCTATGGGTCTTATCAGAGCTGTAGCCTCCGGCCTACACCAGAGCCACAGCAACACAGGATCCAAGCCACGTCTGCGACCCACGCCACAGCTCACAGTAATGCCAGATCCTTAACCAACTGAGCAAGGCCAGGGATCGAACCCACAACTTCATGGTTCCTAGTTGGATTCGTTAACCACTGAGCCACAACGGGAACTCCTTTGTTCCTTATCAAATTGTAACATCTAGTTTTAACATCCATTGATACTTCTTGGATGAATGAATCATTGCTCTGATGGTCACCAAATGATGAATTTCTAATTTTCTTTTCAAAATGTATTAATTCTCTCCTGTGAAAAGTCTTTGTCCTCTCCATTTTTTTATTCATTGATTTATGCCAGAATGGGCTCATGGGTCCTGTTTTTTTCATTTGGCTATAATGTTGCTATTACTTTATTTATGTATTTATTTTTTGCTTTTTAGGGCCACACCTGAGGCATATGGAGGTTCCCAGGCTAGGGGTTTAAACAGAGCTATAGCTGCTGCCTACACCACAGCCACAGCAATGCCAGATGCGAGCCGCGTCTGCGACCTACACCACAGCTCATGGCAACACTGAATCCTTAACCGACTGAGTGAGGCCAGGGATCGAACCTGCAACCTCATGTTTCCTAGTTGGATTCGTTTCCACTGTGCAATGATGAGAATTCCACTATTACTTTAGAATTAAGCTTTTGAGATAATTTTGGATACATAGGCAGTTGTAAGAAATAACATGGTGAGATCCTTTTACCCCGTTTCCCCCAACGGTGATATCTTGCAAAACCAGTGTGTGACATCACAGGTGGGATATTGACATTGATACAGGCTAAGGACAAAATAGTTCCACCCTCTATGTTGTTGGTGGATCCCTCCTGTTACACTATCCTGATCCCTAGATCTGATTTCCTGTTACACTACCCTGACCCCCTGATCTATTTTCCTTTTTTTCAATTACATTTAAACTTCTTTTTCCTACTGAACTTCCAAAAGAAAAGAAAAAAAAAAAACAAACCCTTTTATATAACAACAATGTTAGAGTATGGGGGCTGATACATCCAGAGAGAGAGAAGTTTTGTGATTATACAAGCTACCCAAACTTAAACATACTTCAAGGAATACAGAAATGAGTAAAGTAAAAAATAAGAATCTCTCCTGTAGGAGGGAAGCTAGACTACCCATCCTTGTTGAGCACATTACCCGTCAAACGTAGATTTTAGCAAAGGATTTTACATTGTGTTCTGTTTTGTGAAATTCTCAGTGCCTTTGCACTGGCATCAGGGGAGCCAGGCTTCAGATTTGCTGCTTGTTTTGCATCTTATCTCTTAACTTGCACCTTCCTTTTAGGAAAGGAAGCTTATTTCACTTTATATTCTCCATTTCACATAACACAACGCTAAAGAGTATTTAATACTTGCTTGTTTAAGTGAAAGAAAATGTGGGAGCCATAAATAAAGGCACTCTGGACCAAGAAATGCTCCTTACTTCCACAACCCTGATAAAGGTTTCCCTTCAGGTTTGAGAATATTGAGGTTGATAATATTAAAAAGAAATGATAGGATGTTTTATCAATATTAGCTTGTGCTCAGTGTGTATTGTTTAACTTATTTTGATCTTTAATCTTACTGTACGGTGAATCTAATGTTACCTACAGCTTACAGAACACATTCATATAATTCGTATTTTGATCTTTGCAGAGACTTTGCTACACATGAGGAAACTGTATCAGAGGAAAAATTGTGGGCCTAATATTTGTTGTCTATAGAGTTTTTTGGACCCAATTACGTCTTCATATTGTAATTCATAGTTCCTCATATGTGCTTATCTATCGCAGCTCTCCAAAAAAAAATGTGAGTTCCTTGACTAGTACGATGTATTACATTTAACAATTCTTTAAAAAAACCTAATACAGTAAAAGTCACAAATAATGTGGTCATGAGCAGGCACATGAATTGTTCTATGTGGAACTTAACGTTGTTGCAGGTGTGTCTACATCCTGAACTACATCATAGGAGAGTTCCTGTTGTGGCTCAGCAGGTTATGAGCCCGAATAGTATCCAGGAAGATGCGAGTTTTATCCCTGGCCTTTCTCAGTGGGCTAAGGATCTGGCGTTGCCATAAGCTGTGGTGTAGGTCACAGACAAGGCTCAGATCCTGCCTTGCTGTGCCTGTGGTGTAGGCTGACAACTGCAGCTGCAACTCGACCCCTAGCCTGGGAACTTCCATGTGCTGCAGGTGCAGCCCTAAACAAACAAACAGACAAACAAAAAACTAGATTATAAATTCTTTGAGAATGGGATAATCTTGTATTTTCCACCTCCTTTTAATGATTCAAATGACAGGAACAAAACCAAAACTATGGTGCCATTTACTAAGTGGTTCTTGACTGAGAACTGTAAGACCATGATTAGGTGTTGTCACTCATTTTTTAATTTATTCATCCCAAGGGCTTTTTTGAGAGCCCTCTATATACTAGGCCCTTAGGAAATTTGGAAGATTTTATTTTTTTTTTTTGTCTTTTTCTAGAGCCTCACCCGCGGCATATGGAGGTTCCCAGGCTAGGGGTCTAATCGGAGCTGTAGCTGCCAGCCTACGCCAGAGCCACAGCAACATGGGATCTGAGCCACATCTGCGACCTACACCATAGCTCACAGCAACGCCGTATCCTTAACCCACTGAACAAGGCCAGGGATCGAACCTGCAATCTCATGGTTCCTAGTTGGATTCATTAACCACTGAGCTGTGACAAGAACTCCAGGAAATGTGGAAGATCTTTAGTGGAGCTTAGAACTTAGAAAGAGCGAGAGAAAAAATGAGGAGAAATAAATAAGTTAAAAATAAAATTACAAATTGTATTAAAAGCCATGCAGGAAATCACATGACATAGAAATTAAAGGAAAATAAAAGGGATAAAAAAGATGGAGAGAGGAACTACCTTTGAAAGGATGGTCTAGAAAGGAAGGCTCCCTCTTAGGATAGGAATTGTCCTCTCAGTACCCTCACCTTGAGTTGAACTGCATGAAGGTCTCTGGTTCTGTCAAGCTCTTTAACTTGCACTCACTCTGGTCACTAGTACACATCAAAACAACCCATTAGAGAAATGGACAGGAATCCAGCACAGGCAGATAGTAATTCCAGGCAAGATGTGTCAATTCTTGGTGAGAGATTGCATGCGTTTTGGAAAGAAGTGCAATATGAACTGTGAGATTGAGGCTTGAAAGGCAACAGACATAATGTGTTGAGTGATTTTGCAAGTCGTTTTTATCCTGAAAAATAAGAGGAATGAGTTAAAGCACTTATGTAAAGGAATGGCATAGTCTGGTTGGTGCTTCAGAATAAGTTGAAGAGGAGGAAGCCTGGGGGCAAAAGACAAGCTCAGAGGTTGTCTCGTTAACTTAGGTGAAAGATGAAGGTGGTTGTGGAGGTAGAGAGAAAGAGATGGATGGATTGAAGAAGTGTTTGGGACCTGGTGATTCTGTGCTAAGGTTATACCTTGGGCTATGACCTTGGCCACTGGACAGGTGGGGATGTGATATGGTGCAATTATGGGACATAGGGTGAGGAGCAAGTCTGCAGGAGGAAGCTGTGGAGTACACTTTGAGATATCTATGAGCCACTCAAGAATTTTACAGTAGGGAGGCAGCGATGGGATACATGAAGCTCAGGGTGCATCTCTGAATCAAAAAAATCTAGATTTTAGGGTCCAAATTCTTCAGCTTTCATCCTGCCACATTCCTCCTTGGGATAGAAAACACAGAACCTTTGATGTGTTTGAATAAGAAAAAAAGGAAAAGGAAATGGGGAGAAATAAAGGAACAGACCTTAATAGCTGAAAATATTATCCAGAAAATGTGGAGATGATTCTTTTCAACCAAATAAGTGTAATTACATATATTTGGGGTTTTTTTTTACTTGATAATACATTATAGAGATAGATCCAAGGTTGATAAATATGTGTCTGCCTCACTGTGTAGTTGAGGTAGAGATGCTTAGAGCCTATTAATATCTTGTTTTTTTCTCCTTCCTGGACCCTGGGAAAACTAAAATTATGTTAGGCTGGTCCACGTGACTACTTATGGCCAGTAGAATATGAGTAGATGGGACAAGTGCCTTTGCTAAGCTGAGGAAGTGGAAGCCCCTGCCACTCTCCAGACTTTTTTCCCCCTAAAAGCCAGACACAGAGATGTGAAGTCCCCATTGGCCTGGGGCCTTGAGTGACTCTGTAGAGCCAAATCCCTGCCAACTCATAATGAATGTAAAACATGATCAAGAAATAAACATTTGCTTTGTTTTTGGTGAGATTTTGTGGTTCATTTTTTTTTTCTTTTTTTAGGGCTGCACCTGTGGCATATGGAAGTTCTCAGGCTAGGGGTCAAATCAGAGCTACAGCTGCTGATCTATATCACAGCCATAGCAAGGCGGGATCAAAGCCATGTCTGCAGACTACAACACAGCTCATGGCAATGCTAGATCCTTAACCCATTGAATAAGGCCAGGGATCAAACCCGCATCCTCTTGGATACTAGTTGGGTTCTTAACCTGATGAGCCACAGCGGGATCTCCCAGAATCTTGACTATTGTATTTAAGTAGAGTTTACTTATTGGCAATGTCTCTAACACACACATATGTTTTTCAAATGTTTTCTCAATTTTATTAGGTTTTAGTTCAACTTTCTCATCAGCAGAGGAGAGCGTAGTGCCAGTTGCTGTTCTTGGACACATCAAAAAGAAGTATGAAGTCAGTAGTCAGGCGAGTCCGTTTTATACTTAGAGTTTTCTCTGATGGAATGCTTGGAAAACATGTGTCATTATGTATGTCACACAGAGGAAAGTGTTCAGAGTTGAAACTTCAAGTAATCAAGATTATGAATATTATCAATGAATAATTATATTTTCTTATAATATGAACTTTCCAAAAATTCAGCATGCGAAGTTCTAAGTACCAGAAATGGGAATTTTCCCCAGCAGTGTCTGACATAGAGATTTGTAAATGTGAGGAGTCTTTTGAGTCACTAATAATTAACACTCAAAGTACGCATAAGCTATCATTTGACTATGAGCATTTGGATTAGCCAAAGACTTCTGACTAGAGCTACTCAACATTTGTGAAAGTGATTTAAATTTTTTTTGCCAGGAAAAAAAAAAAACCATATATTTGGGTAATATATAATGTAATTTTTTTGCCCCCCCCCAAAAAAAGTCATATATTGGAGTAAGTTATGGGTTTTTAAAAAATTAAGAAACATGACTTGTGAATTTAACTGTTCTCATTTTTTTAAGACTAAGACTAATTATTTTTTATAATGATTTTTATTTTTTCCATTATAGCTGGTTTACAGTGTTCTGTCAATTTTCTACTGCACAGCAAGGTGACCTAGTCACATATATACGTATACATTCTTTTTTCTCACATTATCATGCTCCATCACAAGTGACCAGACATAGTTCCTAGTGCTATACAGCAGGATCCCATTGCTTATCCATTCCAAAGGCAATAGTTTGCATTTATTAACCCCAAATTCCCAGTCCATCCCACTCCCTCCCCCTCCCAACCATGAGCCTGGCAACCATGAGCCTGTTCTCCTTGTCCATGATTTTCTTTTCTGTGGAAAGTTTCATTTGTGCTATATATTAGATTCCAGATATAAGTGATATCCTATGGTATTTGTCTTTCAAGGTACCTTAGAAAACTATATATAGAACTACCATATAACCCAGCAATCCCAGTCTTGAGCATATATCAGGACAAAGCTTTCCTTGAAAAGACTAATTATTTTGAATGATTCAGCCATTACTCTGAATACACCTTGCCCAATGTCATAATAAATTCTTTGGCTTTAAGTATTTTTTTGGCCTTAAGTATTTTTAAGGAGGATAACGAAGTTATTTCTTGACTTCCTACATCCTAACATCCAAACATACTCACTTGCGAGGGCTTTGCAAGTCATGTTTGAAACTGAACCTAATGGACATGAATCTGTAAGACCCTCTAGGGCATACATTCTGCCAGCCTACACCACAGCCACAGTAATGCCAGATCCCAGGCTCATCTATGATCTACACAACAGCTGTGGCAATGCCGGATCCTTAACCCTCTGAACAAGGCCAGGGATTGAACCTGCAGCCTCCTAGAGGCTAGCTGGGTTCTTAACCTGCTGAGCCACAATGGGAACTCACAGAATATTTTTATATGTATTTTCACCAATACTGGATGCTATCTGTCTTTGAAGTTTGAATTAAAAAATCCCCAAATACTTGGCAATAAAACATTCCTATATAACATATGAGTAAAAGAAGAAATCTCAAGAGAAATTTTAAAATATTTTGAAGTAAATAAAAATGAATACATAACTTATCAAAATTTGTGGGAAATTTTAAAATATTTTGAGGTAAATAAAAATGAATACATAACTTACCAAAATTTTCACTGCTTAAGTGAAAGCAGTGCTTAAGGGGAATTTATAGCAGTGAATGTTTATATTAGGAAAGAAGAAACATCTAATATCAATCATTTAAGCTTCCACCTTAGGAAACTAGAAAAAGAAGGGCAAATTAAAACCAGAGTAAGCAGAAGAAAAGAAATGATAAAATAGGGAAAATGAAAAAAAATCAGTAAAGAAAAATCTGTGAAAACAAAAGATGATTATTATAAAAGATCAATAAAATAAGCCTCTAACAAGATTAAGAAAAAAAAAGAAACAAGTTGCTAATAGCAAAATGAAAGAGGGGCATCAGTATAGATCACACTGATTTAAAAGGGATAATAGAAACATAGTGAACAATTCTATGCTCATAAAGGTGATAACTTATATAAAATTCAGCAATTCCTTGAAAGACAGTATGCTAAAACTCACACAAGCAAAAATAGACAATCTGAAGAAGTCTGTATCTATTAAAGAAATTGAACCTTTTAAACAGAGAGTGTCAGCCACAGATTGGTTTTCTGGTGAATTCCCCTTAAGGGATAAACTATACCAACTTTCTATAATCTCCATTCATGATAAATAACTCTCAGTAAACTGGAAATAGAGAGGAACTTCCTCAACTTGGTAAAGAGTATCTACAAAAAAGTTACAGCTAATGTGATACTTAATGACAAGAATGTCAAAGCTTTCCCACTAATATCTATGTACCAGGCAAGGATGTCCCCTCTCACCACTCCTTTTAAAGAACTTTTATAATGAAAGTTCTAGCTAATGTACTATGACAAGAAAAATTAAAGGTATGTAGGTTATGGAGGAAGAAATATAACTGTCTTTGAAGATGGTATGATTATCTACATAGAAAATCTGAACAAATCAACAAAAAAGCTAATAAGCAATTATAGCAAAGTTGTAAGATGTAAGATTAATGTGCAAGAGTCAATCACTTTCCTATATCAACAATTAATGAGTGGAATTTGAAATTAAAAACACCATTTACATTAACACCAAAGGAAAAGATACTTAGATGTAAATCTAACAAAACATGGAGAAGATCTATATAATAAAAACTACAAACTCTGATGAAAGAAATCAAAAAGAACCAAATCGATGGAAAGATATTTCATGTTTCTGTATAATAACTCAATAGTGTTGTGTCAGCTTTTCACAAATTGATTTATAAATTCAATGCAGTCCCAACCAAAACCCCAGCAAAATATTTTGTAGCTATTGGCAAACAGAGTCTGAAGTTTTTACAGAGAGGGAAAAGACCCAGAATAGCTAATGCAATAATGAAGAATAATGGAGAACTGGCACTATTTGACTTCAAGATTTACTGTAAAGCTATGGTCATCAAGACAGTCTGGTATTGGTGAAAGACTAGATAAATAGATCAATGGAACAGAATAGAGAGCATAGAAATAGACCCATGTAAATATAGTCAAACTGATATTTGACAAAGGAACAAAGTAATACAATGGGAAAAACTATTGCTAGCTGGAACAACTGGACATCCACATGCAAAAGCATGACTCTAGGAATAGAACTTATACTTTTTGCAAGAATTAATTCAAAATAGATCAAAGACCTGATTGTAAAATGCAAAACTATAAACCTCCTAGAAGTTAACAAAGGAAAAAAACTAAATGGCCTTGTGTTTGGCAATCACTTTTTAGATACAACACCAAAGTCATGATCCAAGAAAGAAATAATTGATAAACCACATGTCACTAAAATTAAGAGCATCTTCTCTGTGAAATTTACTATCAAGAGAACGAGAGGACAGACTGGGAGAAAATACTTACGAAGATGCACCTGATGAAGGACAGTAACCCAAAATACACAAAGAACTCTTAACACTCAACAATAAAAAAAACAATGCAATTAAAAAATGTGGACAAAGGACCTGAGCTGGTGCCTCAATAAGGAAGATAAATAGATGGAAAATAAACATATGAAAAGATACTCAACAACATGTATTATTAAGGATTATAAAGTAAAAGAACAATGAGATACCACTATGAAACTAATAGAATGGCAAAAATCTGAAACACTGAAATCATCAAATGCTGGCAATGATATGGAGCAATAGGAACTCTCATTCACTACTGGTGGGATACAAAATGGTACAGCCAATTTAGAGGATAGTTGGGTGGTTTCTTTTTCTTTCTCTCTTTTTTTTTTTTTTTTTTGTCTTTTTGCCATTTCTAGGCCGCTCCTGTGTCATATGGAGATTCCCAGGCCAGGGGTCGAGTCGGAGCTGTAGCCGCCGGCCTACACCAGAGCCACAGCAATGCAGGATCCAAGCTGTGTCTGTGACCTACACCACAGCTCACTACAACACCAGATCCTTAACCTACTGAGCAAGCCAGGGATCGAACCCACAACCTCATGGTTCCTAGTCGGATTTGTTAACCACTGAGCCATGACAGGAACTCCAGTTTGGTGGTTTCTTACAAAACTAAACATACTCTTATCTTAAGCAATTGAGATCCTTCTTATTTACCCAAAGGAGTTGAAAATTTATGTTCACACAAAAAACTGCACATGGATTTTTTTTATAGTGGGAACAAATTGTTTTGTTTTGTTTTTAATAAGCCTGTTATTTGAATGGTTCTCAGAGCCACCAACTTAGACCTTCCTGAAGTCTGAAGAAGATACTTTATAGTCACAAACTTAGCTTCATCTTTAGACCATGTTTTCCTGACAGTGCCCTCAATTTCTTCTTTGCTCGAAGCCATTTTTACTTAGCGTCCTTTAGCATTTTTAGAAAATGACAATTTTCAAACCAAACAGTTCCTGGATCGTTTATATTTAACAGTTCTTTCTGTAGCTCATTTCTCCTGTTGCATTTTACTATAAATGTCAAAAAACATAAGCAAACCTCTAACACTATACCTGAAAATCTCCTTAGTTAAACCACCCAATGCACAGGAGGAAAGAGTAATTCTTATGAATCAGAGGAATATTATAGGGGACTTAACCTTGTCTGAAAATGGGGATGAAGGCAGCAAATAAGGTTTCTCTGAGAAATAATTTCCAAGTTTATAGCTGAGGATTGTGTAGATGTTATCCAGGTAAAAGGAGGGCGTGGGAAGATTGATGGAAGGTCATGTGTAAAAGTTTTAAAAGCATGCTCTTAAGGTGCTCTTAAGTATTTGAAATATTAGAGAGCGCATCAAAAGGGGGGTGCTGGAGTTCCCGTCGTGGCTCAGCAGTAATGAACCCAAATAGTATCCACAAGGACATGGGTTCGATCCCTGCCCTTGCTCAGTAGGTTAAGGATCCAGTATAGCTGTGAGCTCTTGTGTAGGTCACAGACATGACTTGGATCCTGCGTTCCTGTGGCTGTGGTGTAGGCTGGCAGCTACAGTTTCGATTCGACCCCTAGCCTGGGAACTTATATATTTAGTTCCACAGGTGTGACCCTAAACAAAAAATAAAATAAAATAGGGAGGGGTGCTAGAATTGGGATGGTAATTAGGAACTGTATTCGGTGTCAAGGCAGGGAGGGAAACCATGAGCTATGCAGGTTCAAAAACTTGCTAATTGGACAATAATTTAGATGAGGGCATGAGTGGATGCTAGAAGACCAGTAGGATGTTACCAGTGTATCTGAAGTTAAAAATGATGTTAGCTTAGACTAGGGTGTTGGTGTAGATGGAAAGAAGTGGGGCTATTTTAGATGGATGTAAAAGAGAAAAACAACCAAGATTCAGTAACATGATGTGTGTTATAAGGGAAAATGAAATAATAAAGAAAATTATCTTGGAGTTCCTTTCGTGGCTCAGTGGAAATGAATCTGACTAGCATCCATTAGGTTCACGGGTTTGATCCCTGGCTTTGCTCAGTGGGTTACGGATTCGGCATTGCCGTGAGCTGTGGTGTAGGTCGCAGACATGGCTTGAGTCTGGCATTGCTGGGGCTGTGATGTAGGCCAGTGGCTACAGCTCTGATTTGACCCCTAGCCTGGGAACCTCCATATGCTGTGGGTGCATCTCTAAAAAGATAAAAAAAAAAAAAGAAAGAAAAGAAAAGGAAAAAAAAATTGCCTCTGCATTAAACATGGTAATGATGCCATTTACTAAGATTGGAAAACTTAGATAAGGAACAGATTTGGGGTGCAGGTAGAGAGAAGAATATGAATTCACTTACAGATGTGTTTGGTAGTTGCTACTTCTGGGCTATCTAAAAGGATATCTATTTACCCCTGACCACAGAACGGAGTGTGTATTGCTCCCCTTATTCAAACATGTCATGTTTGTACTGGTTATTGCACCTTCTCACAATACTAATGTATTGACATTTCCTCTATTTCTAGATTAGCTTTGATAGAGGTTGTCAAATGTATTAGTATTTTCCAAAGAACAGCTCTCGGATTTTGTTATTCCTCCTACTGTCTTTTTACACATGAATTCTTTATTTCTTGATCCTTTTTTTGCTCATTATTTTCTTCTCATATCCTTGTCTTTCGGGGAACACATGAGTTAAATGCTCTATTCATGTAAAAATTTATACATTTTGAAGATATGTATTTACCCTGAATCCTAAATTCAAATTTGGAAGGATCTATTAGATGTTCTTTTATTTAATATTAACTTATTGTGTAAAACTTAAAGTACCGGTTCACAGAGAATAATAGAAGAATGGTATATATAGAATAATTACATCCATATATATGGATAAATTAAGTGAGCACATTTTAGTTTTGGAAGTGCTATAGAAAATAATCATTAAGAAGTACACTAACTTTTCACTGCATTCATTTATACAAGTACATCAGAACAAAAATGGTATGATAGACTTCAAGTACCATCTATATCAATGAGAGAGGTATTGCTCCCCCCCCCAAGCCATTTAATAGGAAGAGTTCTAGGATCACCACTACGGTGAAGGCAAATCTAACTAAAGCCCAATGTCACTGACTCTACTGGAGATATTTTCTCTCTTTAATGACCAGAGCATAGGTCCCTAGAAGAAGCAGAATGAGGGCAATGCAGCAGCTCTCAACTTTATCAGAGCCATTACCTACATTTATTAACAATTTTTTGTTTAAAAAATTATTATTCTGAAATAAGGTTCTTAGATAATGCAATCTACTTAGTTCATAATTTAAAAAAATCAATATATGTAATTCTATAACCATAATATAATGGAAAACATATGAAAGGAAACAAATTGATTACAAGAAGTTGTTTCAAGATATAAATACCCAGAAAAACACTGCAGTAGAGGAACTAACGAGATAGATGTTTGCACTACTTATGTTGAAGAAGTTTAGATTTAAGAGAAATAAGACTTTACTCAACCAAATATCATAAATCTCATCAGTAATTTAATCACTGAAATCCAACAAATTTAATTACCTTAAATGCAGTATCATATTATTTAAAGGTCAATGAAATGATTAAGGCAAATTGCAGTGAGCCTTCTGAGATTTCCTGGGGTTTGCTGTGTAGACCAAATCTATCTCTTCCTTACTGTAGTTTGGAGCCTCCTGGTGGCAGCTGCCCTGCCCTAGCTTAATATTATTGATGGGAACAACACTTGGAATGGATAAGCAATGAGGTCCTACTGTATAGAACAGGGAACTATATCTAATCTCTTGGGACAGACCATGATGGAAGATAGAATGAGAAAAAGAATATATATATATGAATGACTGGGTAAATACGCTGTACAGCAGAAATTGATACAATACTGTAAGTCAACCAAACTCTAATAAAAAAATATTGAGGGAAGAATTCTAGATCCTATACTTTCAATTCTCCTTTGAACTGGATTATAATGTCTTCCTGGTTCTCTCATTCATTAATGAGCTAAGTAAAATCTTTGCTATGTATTCATTTTATTTTTGTGTGAGAGTCATGATTTTAGCTCCTAAAAAAATAAAGACTTAGCACTGTCATCCCTTGAAGAAACCACATTGTGTTGCACAAGTTGCTGAGCGACCTGGTGGGTGGGAAGAGACTGAGGGTCTAGGATGGAGAAGGTAGGATGCACAAGAACTCGTGGCGTAAGGTCACACCAGAACCACAGACAGCAGCAGGGCACCCTGCAAACACACAAAAGCGAGGCAGGACTTGCTAGGCCTTGTGCAAAAACCAGTGTCCAGTCTTTAGACACCAGGAGGGACAAACCTGAAATCCTTGCAAGTCTCAGAGACAGACCCACCTCCCCTTCCAATGCTGTGATAGCCATGAGCTTTCTCCCTTACCTAGATGCTTCAAGAGAGAAGTTTCAAAGATAAGATAAAATAGAGAAGAAAACTTTTCCAGAAGAAATTGAGTTAAGCCTCAACGAATTAAATTTTAAAATAATTTTCAGTGATCCTGCAGGAGTGAGATTGTCTTTTCCTACCACTGAATGGAAATAGGACCTCAGAAGATTGAGCTCTGTTATAAAGAAATAAAATTACACTTTTGCACCTCCAAGATGGAATTATAAATTTTGATCTCATCAGGCAGAAATTGGATTATGGAATATAGTTGCTTCTGTAATTTGTATTGCTGCCTTATTTTGGACAACTTTCATGCATATGCATGCACATCACATATCTCAGCTTTTAAATTGCTGCATGATAGTCCACTGTGTGCATGAACTGTAATTAAAATAATGCTCGGTGAACATGCATGTTTTTATAATTTTTCTCCCATCAAAAGTGCTGGATAAGACTCTTATGTATCTTTGCACACCTGTCTAATTACTTCCCCAAGATAAATTTCTAGAAGTGAAATTACTGATACAACAATTGAGTATGTGCATTCAATTTTTTATTCTACTTACTGGATGTCTTTGAAGATTTCCTGTTATTAAAGAGCCCGTTTCCTCCATACCTTCATTAATATTAGTCCTAAGCAATCTTTTGGTTCTTAGCCAAATTGGTATGTGTTTGACTATTTCTCACTTTTAATTTTGATTTCTTTGTTTACTGGTGAGATTGAGGTTTTTTAAAAATAGGTGTATTATTTTTCTTTGCATAACCTTTTTTATTTTTTACGAGTTGTTGGTTATTTTAATTTGGAAGTTGTTACACTAACCCTCTGTCTTTCTTTTGTATGGTGAATGTTTTTTCCTAGCTTTAAATATAATATCTTTGGCTACATAAATGTTTTTCATTTTCCCTTAATCAATTCTATACTGTTTTCATAGTTTCTGCATTTCATGACAAGATTAGAAATGCTTTATTCTCTCCCATTTTATAAATGTATCTACCTTTTGTTCCATTTATTTTGTGCTTCTATTACTCTTAGTGGTTATGTAGTTAACTCACTGCTGCCTATTAAAGTTTATGATAAGAAGTGAAGATGTACCTTTAATTTTCCCAAGAAGAAAGCCAATTTTTCTAACATCAGTTATGGAATTGTTCATATATGTACAGATATATGTGTTATAAATGTATGTGCCTATGAGGAAAGAAAGAGAAATGTAGCCTGTTGATCTTAATTCTTTTAACTGACTTATACATAATAATTTAATATTTCTTTTAGTTATTAAAATATTAAAGTTTTAATATGAGACATGGAAACTTATACTGTTCCCTTTTGTCAATATTTTTGTTGGTATTCTTCCACATTTGTTCTATTTACAATTTAGGATTAATGTGTCAAATCCCAAGGTAACTTGGAAAGTATGTGAGTTCTTTGCTTGATATACAGATCTATATTTCTATATAATAAACTTCATGATTGATATATTTAATTTAATATATCATAACCTATTCTCTTTTATGTTAGATATCAAATTAAGATTTGCCATGGTTTACCATTATGATTGTGATTTTGGCCAAATGCTTATGGCTTAGATGGACATTGTTGGACATTTTTTTACTTTCCAAGCCTATTGTTTTTTTGTTTATATATTTTTCATCTCTACGTTATTTTGTTTTGGGCATACAGTTTACAAATAGCAAAAAAAGCTTAGTTTTTCTTTATTAATCATTCCATGAGATTTTGTATAATAGAGTTACTTAGTTGATTTGCTTTATTTTTCTTTATTATGCTTTTGTATATCTTTTTTTTTCTTTATACTTATTTGTCATTTTGAAATGAATTTTTAAAATTTTTTTTTGGTCCTTTTAGGGCCACACCTGTGGCATATGGAAATTTCCAGGCAAGGGGTCAAATTGGAGCTGCATATTTTAGATTCCACATATAAGTGATATCATATGGTATTTGTCCTTCTCTTTCTGACTTACTTCAGTTACTATATTGATCTCTAGTTGCATCCATGTTGCTGCAAATGGCATTATTTCTTCTTTATGGCTGAGTAGTATTCCATTGTACATATGTACCACATCTTCTTAATCCATTCATCTGTCTATGGACATTTAGGATTTCTGAATAAAAATAACTTTATGCTGGGATAGAGCATGAAGAAGCACCTCCACTCTTTAAAGACAGAGCACTGGAAAGAGAAGTGCCAATGGGACTATCCAAGGCAGTCAAGTTCTGACTCTGAATTGCATTTCTAATTATTCACTGAGGATTTGTCCACACAGATATTCTTTCCCCCTTCTGGCCACAGGCCCTGATGCAGGGTGAAGACTCATTCCTTTGTGTAGACTGAGAGGAAGAGGGACATCTAGTGGTAGTCTGCAACCAGAAGGATTTTTACCAGATAGATCTTTGGTGCCAAAAAATCTGGGACAGAACTCCTGGAGTGACAGACACTCCATTAAATATTGAATTGACTGTGTTTGTTTCTCATGAAGTTGTCCATCTGCCAGCATCAAGTTTAGTTTGGAGCCTGGAGGGGGCTGTGGTTGTCCACCTGGAAGACACCTATAAGCACATGACAAGGGTGATTCCAGACATGCCCAGTAGAAGAGAGAGGGAAAGCTAGATTGTAAATAAAAACTTTCTGGGCTCCCCACTTAATACAAGAATTTTCTTGCCTGTGTGTTTGTGTGGGTGTGGGTGTGTGTGTTGGGGGTTATAATTTTTGACAAGAGGGGCAAGGAGATATAGTAAAAAATTATTAGTCTTTGTAAATCTTTTGAGCAACCTCTCTTGCCCAAGAGAAAGGTCTTATCCCTTTGGCTGTCCCTGCTCTATTTCTCTCTCTGGAGCACTTTTCTCTGCCTCACCAACTCCTAGAAGGAGTTAGCACAGAAAGCCCTAATTGGGGATGAGAGATGAAGAGGGGAGAAATCTTGGGGAAGAGATATGAAGCTGATCTCTAAGGTTAAGAGAAAAGACAAGGGTTTTGTTTATTTGAGTTGCATGTTAAAGATTGGAATTTTTAAAATTTATTAAGTTTGGCTGTTTTGAGTGTACTTCCTTGAAGGTGACATCATCCAGGAGCCAGATCCATTTGTACCCAAGATTCATGATAGTCACATCTTCTATCCTTGCTGCCATATCTCCATAACTGCTATTCCTAACCTGAATTCAGAATTCTGGCTCTTTCCGGAAATGATTCTCTAGGCCTTGGCATATAAGCATCTGACTCTGACTTCTCTGCCTCTGTCATAAGAAGAACTTGACCCTTGACTATCTAGCTTATCAATTTGGTCCATCTCCAAACTCTTCCTGGCAAATCCAGGCCCATCCCCTCTTTCCCGTATTCCATGCCTAGTGTTCTTATTCAAACACTTCTGTCTGATCTGCAGAGGAAGTGGCATGTTCTGATTCCATTTTTTTTTGTCTTTTTGCCTTTTCTAGGGCTGCTTCTGCAGCATATGGATGTTCCCAGGCTAGGGGCTGAATTGGAGCTGCAGCCGCCAGCCTACACCAGAGCCACAGCAACGCAGGATCCGAACCGCGTCTGCAACCTACACCACAGCTCACGGCAACACCGGATCCTTAACCCACTGAGCAAGGCCAGGGATCGAACCCGCAACCTCATGGTTCCTAGTCGGATTTGTTAACCACTGCGCCACAATGGGAACTCTTGATTCCATTATTTTGTAAAGCTCTATATTCCCTTTTATTTGTTCCCAAATAGAATCTTTTCTAAAAAAGCACTCTTGCTGTTTTGTTATTCCTACAGGAATCTCATACTAATTTCTTTGTTATTACAAGCTGGTTGTTCCACAACTAGATTATTTTTAATCTATTATTTGGAACAGATTTCTATCAGCACAAAAATTGTATTTGTTGCATAACAACATGCATATTTGTGATATCCTAGAAAAGAAGATATCTTTTCTTGCTTCCTCTCTCCATTGCACCCTACATCCTGCTTTATAGGACAGGCAATGCTGAGGCTATCTGCATATATATATATATATATATATATATATACACACACACACACACACACACACACACATATATATATATATATATTTTTTAGGGCCACTCCCACGGCATATGGAAGTTCCCAAGCTAGGGGTCAAAATGGAGCTGTAACTGCCAGCCACAGCCACACCAGATCTGAGCCATGTCTGTGATCTACACCACAGCTCATGGCAACACTGGATCTTTTAACCCACCAAGCGAGGCCAGGGATCAAAACCACATCCTCATGGATACTAGTCAGGTTCATTACTGCTGAGCCATGATGGGAAGTCTTATCTGTACCACCTCTGAGTATGGCTTTAAGGTATCTTCAATAGCAGGGGGGAGGTAATCACAGGTGTTCGGAAAAAAATCCACCCCATCCTAGAAAACAAAACCTCAAAGGTAAAGCCAAACAGAGCAGGTGAGTTAATTTGAACCAAAAGCTGGCAATTTCATCACTAAGCAGGTGAAGGGTTACCAGGAACGGGACTGGGACCAGGTGCTTTCACTCACACTTAATAAAAACCAGAACAGGCTTCAGAGACTGCGTGGGGCCACCAAACAGAGGAAGCCTGGGCTCTGGAGAGGCGGTCTGAAAATTTGCCCTCTGAAAATGAAATGGAAATGAATCGTCTAGTCTCTGGATATAAGCATAAAAGAGCAGAGTGCTTTGCTGATGAGATATTTCCAGACCTTCGGCAAAATACCCAGGTATGTCCCATGTTTAATCCAGAAAGCCGGTCATGAATTTCTCCCTGGCATATAATTGAAGTAAACAGTAATCTTCTCAATTGTAATGTGTTGGATGGATGGTAGTCTGTGTGGAGTCTAGAAATTGAGAGCCAAAGAGTGAGTCATTTATGTCCAAGTTGGTTTGGAGGAGGGGCCATGCCGACTGGAATGAGGAGTGGAGCCCTTTTGATAGCAGGATCTTTAGGGAGGAGACTCCAGGGAGTTTTTCACGCTGCTTTGTTCTGGTTCCGTGCTCACTGAGAAACCTTCCTTTTTAAAATTTCAATTTTTATTTGCAGATGCTATGTTTATGTGAGACATGTCTTATCTTTATCACAAAATTATGTTTTCACATTAACTGTTTCGAGAAATGGAAACATTTCGAAACCGAATTTCTCTTACCTAACAACTATTTTTGGCGTGTTATTTTCTTCCAGGCTGTTTTCTAGGAATATGGGCTATCACAATGGTGTGCAAGCCATTGTTTTCCTTTTTTTCCTTTTGAGATTTTGTCAGAAGCGTGCCTCGTGCAGCTAAATCGTATGCCTAATCACCATTTAAAATCTCACTGCACAAGTATTGCAGGGCTTGCGTGGTGTGTGCAGAGCACAAAAGAATTAAACACAAAATCTTTGTGCCACCACGTGAAAGTCGGACAAGAGATGTTGTCCATATGAGCATGACTCTTGCCCGTGCCTGAGGCTGCAATGCTCCCGAAGCAAGTGCAGCAATACCTTTCCGGGAGTGTAAGAATCGGGTACCCAAGGTTCTTGTCTCTAAACTCACATTGGAGTTCCCTGCCTGTCCCTTCATCTGGGTTTGGTGATGAGTCTGGATCGTGGGCTGGTCTTTTTGATTTAGCATCTCCACAACATGGTGCCTTTGAGATTTCTGCTCTCACTGACCAATCTCTGAGCTACAATCACCCTTGCAATGGTGTAAGTTTCTGGAATACTGAGGGCTCCAGCAAGCCCAATGCCCAGCTCCTTCCCTGATGGCAAACAAAAGCTCAGACAGAAGTACTGGGAAAATAAATTAATTTTATTTGTGAAGTTACTCCACTCTCCAAGAGAGATGGGCTCCCCAAATACTGAGGTTAAATTGGCTTGTTCATGGCAGAAAAACATGTTTCTTCACTTGATTGTCATCTATAAAAAGGTTTCTATATATGTGTGGCACTGGTCTTGTAAAAGTCAAGGTTAAAAGTGTTTTCATTAGGGAATTAATAACTTAATGGAAAGAGCTTTAGGCTTTACGTATTTTTTTTCCTTTTTGTCTTTTTAGGGCTGAACCTGCAGCATATAGATGTTCCTAGGCTAGGGATCCAATCGGAGCTGTAGCTACCTGCCTACACCACAGCCACAGCCATGCCAGATCTGAGCCACGTCTGCAAACTACATACACCACAGCTCACGGCAATGCCAGATCCTTAACCCACTGAACAAGGCCAGGGATTGCACCCACATCCTCATGGATATTAGTGGGATTGGTTACCACTGAGGCACAGCAGGAACTTCCAAAGCTAAATTTATGTATTTGGAGGGTATTGCCAAGCAGGATATTCTTGCCTTAAAAAAACAAAAAACAAAAAACAAAAACATAAACAGAATACCTAGAGGAGATTTTTCCCTTCTGGCTTAGTGGGAATACTGACAGCAGGGTCATTTTTCTTTCTCATTTGTCTTGGAGAAAAACTGGACAGAAGCAGGCAGATGCTGGAGGAGGACAAAGAAGAGGCAAATCACACTGGCTTATTGGTTAATCTAGTGCTATAATGCACTGCCTAATCTGTGACCACAAAATTTCAGTGCCACATAGTAGTAAGCATTTATCTTGCTTTTCTGTGTGTCCTCTGAGGGTTAGCTGATCCACAGACTCTGGTCAGTGTACTGGAGAAGTTCTGCTCATGTGTTTCTCTTGCTCCTGCTGGGACAGGCTCAGATGTGTTCTTTCTCACAGTGATGTCAGAAGCTCCTTTATAGGGATGGTGGAACTGGAACGTTATCATCTCTGCTTCTGTGCTATTGGCCAAAGAAGACACAAAGCTGACCTCAAAGTCAAAGTGTGGGAAGGTCGGCTTTGCCTGGGATGGGGCCATGCAAAGGTGTAAATGCAGAAAAAGGTGAAGAATTGTAAGCATGAATGCAACCTGAGGATAAAGGGAGATTTATTGGGAAAGGGATGGATGAACTGATCCCAGGATGAGAGAAGAATAAGTTTAGTGGTTTGGAATGACCCTCTAACAGAAGGAAGGAGCAGCTGGTAGACAAGTGTTTGTGGAATGGCATGATGTGTTTGGGGAAATGGAAGTAATTAATTGAAGTGCAGGCAATATGGAAAGGTGACTGGAGATGACGTTCTGGAGACAGGATGAGGCCATGGGCCTTGTGCACCAAATAAGGGAGCTTAAGTAATTTTTAGAGCCATGAAAGGTCACTGAAGAGTCTCAGACTTGCCTTTGGTAAAAGTCATTCTGGGAGATGTGTGTAGGAAAAATTGGCCTGATCCAGAAGAGTGTTAGAGAGATCAGTGGAGAGAAGACGAGGTCAAGATCTTTAATCCAGACAGTGGTGAGGAGGAGGAGGAGGAAAATGATATCAGGATGGACATCACCAGACTGGATGATCTCATTGGGTGTTACAAAAAGGAAGCCTGGCTTCTCAACCTTGTTGCCCAAAGAGTCATCCTCTTCACCACATGTTCTGATTTGGATGGTGCGGGAGGCATAGGGAAAAATGTTTAGCTCAGTCTGGGGCTTGCTGTGTTTAGGTCTCCATGGTTGCTCCTGGTGGAGATGTCCAGTCCACAGTGCTGGGTCTCTGGATAAAGGTCGTGGACTTGAGTCTGTGGATTTGGATTAGACTAGCCAGAGAAATTATTTTCAATCCAAATAACTGAGTGCTCACGTCCAATCCTCCATGCAAGGAGTGGACTAAAGAATAAGAAGAATCATCTGACAGGAGGAGAACCAGAAAGGTGGTATTATGAAAGCCCAGGAAGAGAGGTGATCTATAAGGCTGTAGAGAGGTTGAGATGTTTAATAAAAGGACCTATTAAAATTGGAAACCAACAGGTTATTGGCGACATTGAGGAGGATCATTTTAGGTGAATGTTGGGTTAAGTGGCTCAGCCAAGATTACACCTGATATTTAAATGGATAATCTGAGACTCAGATGAGGGTTCTAACTCCAAGTCACTTTTCATCTGGCACACTTCAGCTATTGATCTATTTCTTTCTCCTCCTCCTTTTCCTCCTCCTCCTCCTTCTTTCTTCTTTCTTCTTCTTCTTCTGGCTATGCCTATGGCACACAGAAATTCTCAGGCCAGGGAACAGATCTGAGCCACTATAGTAAGCAGAGCCACTTGCAGTGATAATGCTAGATCCTTAATCCACTGAGCCACAAGGGAACTCCCTTTTTCTAAAGATAAATTAATCTATTGACATCTTCATCACAGAAGACTTTGTGGGAGAGTTGAGGGAGATTAAACATGCATAAATGACAGTTTGTAAAAAATCTAATTTGCTGTACAGTGGAAATTGGTACAACATTGTAAATTAACTATACTTTAATTTTTAAAGTGAAAAAAAATCTTTAAAAAAATCTAGTAAGTTGTTAGGTCAAAACTCTTGGAAGTTCTGACAGGTTCTCATTGAACAGTTATGTTTGGACTCCTGGATAGGCAAAGCCATGGATTCCCTTTAGTCTGTATTCCTGCTGATGCCAACAATCTGTAAGATGCTTCAAGACATTGTCACTCTGTCATGTCCCCACAGCCACATGGACAGTAAAGGACTCTTGGGGATCCTTTTTACTCTACACATCTGGAGGTTTTGACCAGTAGGTCAGGAAAGAAGGGAATAGATAAATGTCAGCCCTTGGATTTTCTTCTCTTCCTTTGTGAAAATTATTCCCTTTTCCATGTGGGTGATAAATCCTATAACTAATAAAATGTCAAATCACTGTAACCTAAAGATCCATGAAAAATCCTCTCCTCTTCCTTCCAGTTAAAATACTGACACACAAAAATAAACTATCCATCTAACATTGTGGTTTCAAGTATTTTTCCAGGCAAAAATAGGCAAGGGAAAGGAATGTAAAGAATCTTAACTGGGATGCATTCTTGCGAGGTGAAACAGGATTTAATGATTTCAAGTTTATGGGGACTGTACAGCCTGAAAGACAGATTTGCTCTCTGACTCCCACAGCCACTCCCATGCACATTTATCTTGTTTTATTTTTCCCAGTCTTCTATTCAGTTTCTTAGATTACTGGAATATATTACTGGAAATGATTTAGAGGTTGATTTTCTAGTATTTTTCTATTTACATCAGCTATTATCTAGAAATAACTTTTTGCCTTTTTCAAGAACAACTTTTTTATTTTTCCTTTTGATGTATTGTATTGGATGCAACTTCTAGAATAAATTTGTTATGGTGATAACAATGGGTATTTTTTTCTTTATTACTTATGTACACCTTCTTTGTGTCACTGTGAGGGATTACATCTACGTGAGATGGTGTGTAAGCATTATTCTATTCTTTTTAAAATTTCTATTCATGTATAGTTGATTTATAAATTTGTGACAATTTCTGCTGTACAACAAAGTGATTCAGTCACACACATACACACATCCATTCTCTTTTGGATTCTTTTCCCACACAGAACACTGGGCAGAGTTTCCTGGGCTACACAGCAGGTCTCTATTAGCCAATCACTCCACATACCTCAGCGTGCACATGCCAATCCAAAATCTCTTGTCCACCCTCCCCACCATTCTCCCTTGGTAACCATAAGTTTTTCAAAGTCTGTGGGTCTGTTACCATTCTGCAAACAAGTTCATTTGCATTCCTTTCTTAGATTCCACATACAAGTGACATCACATTATGTTTGTCTTTCACTGTCTAACTTCACCCAGCATGACAATTTGCAGATCCATCCATGTTGCCACAAACAGCACCATTTCATTCTTTTTTATGGCTGAGTAATATTCCATACTACATTTGTACCACATCTTCTTTATGCATGCCTCTGTTGATGGACACCCAGGCATTCTTTTATTCTTGTTTAGTTTTTTTTTTCCGGTCTTTGTTTTTTTTTTCTTAGAGATATATATTGAATGTTATCAGATGCTCTTTGGTATGTGATTTTTAAAAAATTACAGTTGATATATCTTATTACTAGGTTTATTCAAATCACACCATTCATATATTCCTGGAATAATTCTTACATGTCAAAAATTTTAATTTTTGTAAAGTAATATGGTAATAGTGGCATAATGTCCTAGTTAAGAGAAGTGTTCTGAAGGCAGACTGTCTAAATTTAAGTTCCAGTTCCACTGCTGGCTTGTTGTGTAAACTTGAGCAAGTTTCTTGACATCTCTGTGCCTCAATTTCCTTATCTTGTGGGGGGATATTAGTCCCAATCATATAGAGCTATTGCAAGGATAGAATAAATTAGGCAACATACAAATACTGGACTTGCCTAGGGTTATGGGTAGGGGTGAGTGGTGACAGCTGAAGGGTGTGGATTTTCGTTTGGGGGTAATGAAAATGTTCCAAATTAATTGTGGTGAAGGACACACATGTCTGTGAATATACTGAAAGCCATTGAATCGTACACCTTAAATGACTGAATTCATTGTGTACTGATGACCAGTTCATGTTATCAAACAATGGAACGTTGATAACACTGTTTAGTGCTGGGATAGAGAGCTTGGTTCTCTAACTGGATCGCCTCGCCCAGCTCAACAAGTTGTGTGACCTCAGGCGGGTTGTTTAACCTTTTCTGTTTGTTAGGTTCCCTCAGGGTAAAGTGAAAATAATGGTATCTACTTCTTCAGTTGTTATAAAGAATATATATTTTAAAACATTTAAAGTGCTGAGGATAGTGTCTGTCAAATCAGTTCCCAATACATGTTGACTTTTATTAAAATATTTATTAGCTAATATTGTACTTAGGATTGAAAAAGTCTTTACTCCAAATTATAATTTATTTTCCTTTTCTTTATTAAAATAATCTTTTGTCATAAAGGTGATACTACACTATTATATATCCATTTAAAAATTCATTCCAAGAAAGAAAATGAACCCACAATTCCATTGTTCTGAGATAGTTATTGTTATCCTTTCAATGTAAAACCTTTTCCCTTTCAATCTCATTCTGTTTCTCCAGAGAAATACATGTGTATATGTTTTATGTTATATATATATGTAAATTACATTTAGCTATCAATGAGTATAATGCAATTAATAGGAATATTTACAAAATAGGATCATACTCCTCATATATGGGTTTTTTTTTTTTTTTGTCTTTTTGCCTTTTCTAGGGCCACTCCACAGCATATGGAGGTTCCCAGGCTAGGGGTCTAATCGGAGCTGTAGCCACCAGCCTATGCCAGAGCCACAGCAACATGGGACCTGAGCCGCGTCTGCGACTTACAGCTCACAGGAACGCCACATCCTTAACTCACTGAGCAGGGCCAGGGATCAAACCCGCAACCTCATGGTTCCTAGGTGGATTCATTAACCACTGAGCCATGGGAACTCCACCTCATACTGTTTTATCTGATTTTAAAAATTCAATGATCCATTGTGAACATCTTTTCATATCATTAGTTATCTTCTAATTCTTTTAATGTGTGACCGTCCATACATGGACCATGATTAAGCTATTTCCTACTGATAACTCTAGGATAGTCCCAATTTCTGTTATTATACATCGTATGATAACATATAATGTGTTTAACTATAGCTGTATTTTGTTCTCCTCTGTAACTTGGTTCTCTGTGTTTAAATTATCTGTGGGTTGTTTTGGTCTGTGTGAATTGGTCTGCTCGCCAACTCTTCCTTTTCTAATACACCTCCTGCACTGCATATGCTAGAAAACTTAAAAGTCTCACACACCTGTGTAACGAGTGTTTCTGATGTGATTAAGGTGTTTGTGAATGAGATGTACTTGTGTCAGACTTGACTTTGCAAGTGAATTGAGTGGGGAGAAAGGTGGAGTATATGACATCCATTTTTACTGATACAGACACTAGCATACTTAGTCTGGTTTCAGATCTGGTAATGGTAGAAGCAGCTTAGCAATTTGGCACCAACTCTGTTAGGCTAGACCTGCCATGTGGCTTTAGGAGTCATTCCTGGAAATATAGCCTGTGGTCTTTTTTTTTTTTTTTTTTTTTCAGTCCTCTTAATGATTCTGTAAGTCATTTAGTGCTATGCAATAAATTCCTCTCTGCTTTAGCTAGCTAGAGAAGATACTGGGTTATTGCAACTGATTATTATTTATTAATAATCCATTGTCTTCCCACTGGTTTATAATGTAACCTTTATTATATGCCAATATATGCATAAATACCTCTTATCTATCTACATATGTATAGATATATATGTATATTTGACTCTGTTCTTTTTTTAATTGACTTTTTTGTTTGATTTATTGCTAGTACCACACTTTTTTGACTATTGCATCTTTATGATAATCTTTAATATGTGTTTGGATAAGGGCCTCCTATTAATCCAACATTTTATAAACCTGGACAAAAATTTTAGAAATTTTGTCAAGTTCTAAATATATTTTAGTTGAATTTTAATTGAATTCAAGAGATAACTTACATCTTTAATACTAAACAGTCCCATCTCAAAACATATGTCTCTCTGTTTAAGCAGTCCTTTTTTAAATAAATAGAATTTTATTGTGTGCTTGTTGCTGCATAGATCTTACAGATTTATATTCATGCCAGTTTAGATATTTAAATTTTTGTATGGTTGAGAATGACATAATGGTAGTTTATTTTAACCAGTTTTACTTAGAATGTATTGATATATATTCAATACATATACATATATTGATATAGGTGTGTGTGTGTGTGTGTGTGTGTATATATATATATATATATATATATTTTTTTTTTTTTTTGCCTTCTTAGGGCTGCAGCCGAGGCATATGGAGGTTCCCAGGCTAGGGGCTGAATTGGAGCTACAGCTGCTGGCCTACACCACAGCCACAGCAGCACAGGATCTTAGCCATGTCTGTGACCTATACCATAGCTCTTGGCAATGCTGGATCCTTAACCCACTGAGAAAGGCCAGGGATTGAACCCAAAACCTCATGGTTCCTAGTTGGATTTGTTTTGGCTGCGTCACGGTGGGAACTCCTTTTTATCTTTGTTTTTGTTTTTGTTTATGTTTATTTTTAAATCCTTTACTCTCTGAACTTGTCCATAAGTTCTCAATTTTCTTTTCCTTTTTTTTAAAATTTTTTTTCAGGGCTGTACCCTCAGCATATGGAAATTCGCAGGCTAGGGGTTGAGTCAGAACTGTAGGTACTACACCACATCCACAGCAATGCCAGATCCAACCTGCCTCTGTGACCTGCACCACAGCTCATGGCAATGCTGAATCCTTAACCCACTGAGGGAGGCCAGGGATCGAACCTGTGTCCTCATGAATACTAGTCAGGTACGTTACCTCTGCGCCACCACAGGAACTCCTTGGTCTCATAATTTTTAGTTACTCCCGGGCTATTGGAAGAGCCAATCTAATAGTTAGTAAAATGAGTGTTTCTTCCTTTCTAATTCTTATACTTCATCTTGTCTTATTGTGTAAAGTTATAATTAATACAGTATTGTAGATTAAGTATCTTTTTGTTTTTGTCTTTTTTGGGCCACACTCATGGCATTTGGAAGTTCCCAGGCTAGGAGTTGAACTGGAGCTACAGCTGCTGGCCTACACCACAGCCACAGCAATGCCAGATCAAAGCCACGTCTGTGACCTACACTACAGCTCACGGCAACGTCGAATCCTTTAACCCACTGAGCGAGGCCAGGGATAGAACCCGAATCCTCATGGATACTAGTTGGGTTCATTACCACTGAGCCTCGAGGAGAACTCCCAAGTATCCTTTTGATGTATCAGCTTTTGACATCAGTAGAGTCATGACAGGGATGGGTGATTTCCTTGGGACCCAAGAGGTGCCTACTGTATCATATTCCTCTTAAGACTATGACACTCAACTACCCCTCTGTCCATTTACTCCAAAATTCCTTTGCTTAGCATGATCTTACTATCCCATATTTAGCCACAGATGAGCTCATCATTTTCCCATTGGAAGATAACACTCATTTATGTCAATAGGAGCCCTTGTTCCTTGAGTCCAAAACCTCTTCCTGATATCCCTTCCTTCTGTATTTCTGTGGCAAAGCCATGGTGTGCAAAAACTCTCTCTGTGAATGCCAGCCATTAGAATATATAAGAGAGAATTTGTAAAGATTTGAGAGAATGGAAATATCCAGAGTTAGTAAGTGTGGAGAAAAACAGATCCTGTTGTTGGGTAAATGAATCCCTATGAACTTTCTGGAGAGCGACTTGGCAATATGCTTCAAGATCTTTATAACATGCATGTGCTATGTCAATTAAAATTCTTTGGTTGCAAGTATCAGGAAGCAACTGGAGTTGACTTAAAACGGGTCAGGGAGTTTATTATAAGAATACAGAAGTATCACAGGCAATTCAAGGGCAGAATTGAAGCTGGGCCTTAAAAACAATTTGAGAACCAGGATTAAAGAGGTGTTAAGAACTCAGCCTTTGAGTCTCATGTCTCCTCACGCTGTGCATCTGTTTCTTTTATCTGTACTTGTCTGTTATTGATGTTTGTTCTTGCTATAGGGTTTGATTCTCACATGTGCTGTGTGTGGCTTCTGACACTCAGCATACACTCCTCCAAATTCTATGGCCTTTGTCTTGAAATTTGCCTCTTTGACTGTGGTGTTTTAGCTTCTGCGTATGGCCACTTGGTGTCCCGAACTCTTCATTTTATTTTTATTTTTATTTTATTTTTTTCCTTTTTAGGGCCACACTCGAGGCATATGGAGGTTCCTAGGCTAGGGGTGGAATAGGAGCTACAGCTGCTGGCCTCTGCCACAGCCACAGCAACGCAGGGTCGGAGCTGTATTTGTGACCTACACCACAGCTCATGGCAACGCCAGATCCTTAACCCACTGAGTGAGGCCGGGGATTGAATCTGCTACCTAATGGTTCCTAGTTGGATTTGTTTCTGCTGTGCCATGATGGGAACTCCCTGAACTCTTCATTTTTGCCTTCAGCATGTCCTCAGCTTTTGCTCAATATTTATGTGTTGCCATTCTGTTGATCTCCCAGGTGTCTGACCTTTGTTGTAAGCTTCATTCCAACTTGCTTAGCAGTAAGCTATATTTGACATTTTATGACTAAAGTGCCTAAAAGTACTACTTCAACATAGAGATAAGTGACTTTTAGAACTCTTTTTTTTTTCTATTACACAATGATCCTCAAAATAAATTAATGGCTCCTTCTTGAGTTAGGAAAGTGTTATAACAGAGATTTAGTACCAGTTTTGATGTAGGGTCTACCTGAATGGGAAATGGAGCCTGTTGGGGCAACATTCTGGTTTGGGACTGCCAGGCTCTGCCCTAGGATAGTAAGGATGTGAGCCAGCTGAGTCTCTCATTTCATCTTTCTTGGCTTATAACAATGAAGTGACTCAGCCTGGGATTTTATGAAACAATGAGTCATCCCAAACTATGAAATAAAGTATAGCACTTTTGTTTAATAACTGTAGTCATCAAAGCCCACTCCTCACTCCCCTTTATCTCTGTATGCCTATCTATGATGTATCTCTATTGTTAGTTACCAATTCTTGTCATTAGGTTATTGGTGAAACCCTGAGCCTGGTGTCGTCACTGCTAGGCTGGTCTTCCCTCGACACACTGTCACATGGGACTTATCATGTTAGTTACCTCTTGATTTTAGACACAACAGAATGTTTTCACAGACCAAGGTTTGGGACAGACCAACAGACCAAAATTCAGTCTTTAAGGAAATTTCTGACCATGTGATTTTATCAATTTTCCCATTACTTTGGCTTTTTTGAATTCTTTTTGCTATCTACGAAATGTAGGGGTGCTGTAATTCTGTCTGTTCCATAATGTTGATGGTTCTGGGAGAAAAAAAAAAGCCATGTAAAAATTTCCTGAAGCCGTGGTGGGAGAAGGTTCAATGACTTGTCTGGCTTTAGGCGGGGAAACGAGAATCTTTCAAGTTGGATGTTTCCTGAAAGACTTGCCCCCATTAATCAGAAAACATTTCTTCTTCTATGGTTGCTTTCTGTTTACAAATGTTCAACAGTCCATTGGCAGCAGGAGGCAGGGTTAAAAGCTCTGTACTTGCAGCTTTTTTATCCCTTTTGGATAATGCTGCTGGTTTTCTAAAAATGGAAAAGTTCATTAACTAATGTCCAACCTATTTATGGTTTTAATCATTGTATTATTGCCTGGGCTGATGTCTTAAATATTCACATGCATGGGGAAAGATATTTCTAAGAAGTAAGACAGGATACTTAATACAGTGATAATAATCTATTTTTATGCATGCTTGAAGCCACTGGATATAAAAATTTGAAGTCATTAAAAATGTTTCTCATTCATTCTTGATAGATTTTTCCAAGGGACTGTGAGTAGTTAGCCTTGTCTGTTCAGTAAAAGGGCATGTGAAGAAATAAACCATCCCTCTCTTTAAAAATTGGCTCCAACAGGCTTTCTTTTTTTTCAACCAAACAAGTGAAGTTTTATAATGTTGATTATTCTGGTTAGCAGTTAATTTGCCATTTGCAGTTAGCCAGATATTTCTGTATGGAAAATAAACTGGCATATTCTTTCAATGAGCCTTCTTCTCCATAACCTGAAAACTAATTTTTTTTTTTTTTTTTTGGTTTTGGTGGACTCTTCAGTGAACATTCTCTCCTAATCTGCTCATATGCGTGTCAGCTGCTGGTTCCTAGCCAAAGGTGGAATTCATTCAACTAAGCACTGCCAGGGCCTTTTCTGTGGGATTTCCCCCCCCCCCGCCCCCCATTTCTGGAGACTTCTATTTCTCCTGAATGCCCCTGTCTGGGAAAGATTATCTTGGCAAAGGAGGGGGACGTTGGGAAATGAGAGAGGACAGCTCTTTGTTGCCAAGCAGAAGTAGTGGCTCATTGACTTCAGAGAAATGTGAGTTGGAGCTCAGAGAGTCCTGCAAGTTTTTAAGAAATGTAAGTGATCTCATCTTTTCCTTAAATGACTTTGATCCCATAAATCAAAGCAATGCCTGAGAACTTGACGTTCAAGCTCAGCCAAGCTCTTCTTACATAACCATGGATATGAGCTCTGACAACAGCGTTGTTATGATCTGGGGGCACTAAGATTCTACTGACCACTCAAAAATGCAAGACAAGATCTGTTTGTCCAGTTAATGGGATTTTAACACTATCAAACATCCCATAGCTATCCTAATCAGAGTCTTCCTCAAATGGTTTGCTCTGGGGGCTTACCCAGTTGTTAAAATTTTGAAATAGACTAATCCCTCCTTATCTACAAGAGGATATGTCCCAAGACCCCCAGTGGGTGCCTGAAACTGTGGATAGTACCAAACCCTATACATGCTATGTTTTTTTTTTTCTATCCACACACCTATGATACAGTTTAGTTTATAAACTAGCCACAGTAAAAGATTAGCAATAATAAAATAGAACAGATATAACAATATATTGTAATAAAACTTATATGAATGTGGTCTCTCTCAAGATAGCTTACTGTACAAATTTAATGCCTTTCTGTTTTCACACTTATCATACACTTCAGCCATAAGTTTTGCAGGTTTTTTTGTTTTTGTTTTTGCTTTTTAGGGCCACACCCACAGCATATGGAGGTTCCCAGGCCAGGGGTCCAATTGGAGCTACAGCTGCCAGCCTACACCACAGCCACAGCAACATCAGATCTGAGCTGAGTCTGTGACCTACATCACAGCTCATGGCAATGTCCGATCCTTAACCTACTGATCGAGGCCAGGGATTGAACCTGTAACCTCATGGTTCCTAGTCAGATTTGTTTCCGCTGAGCCAAGATGGGAACACCCAAGTTTTGCAGTTTAAGGTGAGACAGCAAAAGTAGCACAAACTTTTTCCTTTATCACAATTTCACAGATGCAAGATTTGTTCTTACCATAGCTCTTCATAACTGCAGCATATGACTTTTTTTTCCTTTTCTTATCAGGTTGAAAACGTTTATCTTTTCATTCCCTGGGAGCATGTTACAGCTTCTCTTGGGCATATTTGTTTTTTTGTTTTTGTTTTTGTTTTTTTTTGTCTTTTTTTTGCCTTTTCTGGGGCTGCTTCCGTGGCATGTGGAGGTTCCCAGGCTAGGGGTCTAATTGGAACTGTAGCTACCAGCCTACACCACAGCCACAGCAATGCCAGATCCGAGCCATATCTGTGACCTACACCACAGCTCATGGCAACGCCGGATCCTTAACCCACTGAGCGAGGCCAGAGATCGAACCCGCAACCTCATGGTTCCTAGTCGGATTCATTAACCACTGAGCCACGACGGGAACTCCCTCTTGGGCATATTTGAATTGCTGGCCCATTACTTTTGCCCGTGGAGGTCATTATTAGGTAAAATAAGTATTACTTGAGCACAAGCTTTGCTGAGACGGTGGATCTGATAATGAAGACAGCTAATAGGTGAGATACACTGATGGACTAAAGGATGAACCATATCCCAGGCAGAACAGCAGAACCGTGTGAAATGTCATCACACAGAACAGCTCAAAGTTTAAAACTAATGAATTATTTATTTCTGGAATTTCCCATTTAATATTTTCAGAACGTAGTTGACTGTGGGTAACTGAAACCAAGGAAAGTGAAACTGTGGCTACTGGGGGGACCACTGCACTTCAGGGATCCTCTGAATCTTCCTTGGATCAGCTAAATAACATATTATCTATCTGGCAGGAGACCAGCTGCCAGCCCTTCTATGGATGGTGACCTCTCTAACTTGTCTAATACGGTCCATGTCAACTGGTAAATATTTTGACTATCACTGCTAATTACCAGTCTTCTTTCCTGTTATACCTTCTGCCAACCCATTCATTCATTTTAAAATTCATTTAAGAAATACTGATGACCTGATAAGTGCAAGGCATTGTTGTAGATGCTAGAGAAACACTAGTCAGTTGGGCAAGGTCCTTGATCTTGTGGTGTTTTGTTTTGTTTAATCAAAGTGTAGTTAATTTACAGTGTTGTGTTTGTCTCAAGTGTACAGCAAGGTGATTCATTTATACATGTTTTTAAAAACATATGCATTCTTTTTTCAGATTCTTTTCCATTATAGGCTATTATAAGATACTGAGTATAGTTCCCTGTGCTATACAGTAGGTCCTTTTTAAAAAATCTATTTTATATATAGCGATGTGTATGTGTTAATCCCAAACCCCTGATTTATCTGTTCCCTCTACTGGTGGCATTTTCATTTAAGTAGAGAGAACAAACAATTAACATGAATACAAAGATATAAACAAAGTCATTTATTATGATGGTACTGTGTGGGCAATATCATAGTAATGAGACAGTTGCCAAGGAGAGATTTGTTAGGTGGACAGGTCAGGAAAAGCCCTTCTGAGGGGCAGTGTTAGCTGAGACTTGAATGGGCAGTTCTTCTGATGTATGTTGGGCTCTATGGTGGGACCAGGAGTTGGCAGGCAGCCAGCTGAAACCCTACCCCATGCATCTTTCATGTACATCCAGAATCTTAGCTTAGGTGTCTCTATGGCAATGGCATAAGTGGAAGAAAGGGAACACACATTACCGGATTCTTCCTGTGTCCCTTGCTAGCATCTTGGGTTAAAAGAATTCACCTGGAGAAACTCAGAGACAAATAGGGAAGTTACCATGACGTTAAATTTAAATAGCAAAGGATGCGGATCAAAGTGAGGGGTGAAGAAATGGAACCATTAACGCAATCAATCAACCATATATTCTGTTGTTAACTTTTCCCTTTTAGCTAAAATATTAAAGTTTAAAAAAAGACCCATAGTTTTCTCTCTGTTTTTGTAGCTATGGAAGCACTATCCCAGGATCTTCTCAAACTTCTTGGAGAAAACTAATTAGACTCTTTTTTTTCCCCTTAGATTTCCTTAGTTCTGTGAAAAATTGCTTTTTCCTCAAGGGTCATCATCATTATTATTATTATTTGTAATCTTGGTCCCTCTCCTTTATCCTGCGGTTTGTCTCAGATGTTTGCTGATGCCTGGATTTTGGTTCCCTTTTGTGAAGGACTGGCTTGCTTAACATCAGGCAAGATGTGAGCTTTTTCTATTGGTTTTTCCTCCAATAGGCCTCTCCGCTGAATGGGAGGGCTGACGGCAGGCTCGGTATACTTGCCAGACTTTAATTTAGAGGGTGAAAGTGATGAGCAAGTGGGCAAACACCAAAATGAGGGTCATTTTCCTCTGAGGTGCCAGTATCCACAGGAGCAACCTTGATTATCTTCATATTTAAATACAGATATTTTAGAGAATAACCTCTAGTTGTTGTTGGGGATGAAATGCTGGTGCCACCCATCACTCAGCACAGTCAACAGCCTGGGAAAGGCGTGAATGCTGAAAGGAACAGCTGGTCCATTGGCACAGAGAGATTTCTAGTTTTCCTTGCCTCTTCTACTCTCTACACCTGTCTCTGCCTCGCCAGATGCCTCTTAAAGGTTTAGTGGAGAAGAATGGTTTCCTGGTTTTACGTGTTTTTCTCTTGTTTCCTGTGCTCTGCTATTGGTCAGCATGAACCCATCGGCTTTCCAGCTTACAGAAACTGAGCAAATATGTGGTCTACCTGGCATGGGATAGTGAGACAAACCCATGTGTTTCCCCTTCCGTTTTGAACTGGAAACTCATGGAAATGTTGAAAATTCCACAACCTCCCCCACTTCCAAATTAAGATGCCCAAACATTAAATCTTCAGGTTAAGGAATAAAAGTAAGTTGACTTACATAGTCATCTCTTGGTATCGCTGGGATTTGCTCCATGACCCATGTGGATATCAAAATCTGTGGATGCCTGAGTCACCTATGTAAAAAGGCTAGTCCAGTCAGCCCTACATATCCATGAAGGCAAAACCCACGGATACAGAGAGCTGATTGTCTTAACATTGTCCATTTTCTATCACTTATAACACTTTATTGTTCAATATCTCCTTTGCAACGACCATCACAACAAAGGATATTAATTTAAAAAAAAATTTTTTAAGAGGCACACTCATGCAATCCACTCTTGGTTGCATTTTGGTGCTAGCTATTGCAGGAGCAAATTGCAATTAGCAACTGCAGGTTTAATTTAACTTTAACTGAACTGCCTTTCCCTTAAAACTGCTCTATAGCCCTTAGAAGCTTCTTTAATCTATCTGGGAAACACATTTAGACATGAATGAGGACTGTTTTGAAATCTCTCTGCTGAAAAAAAAAATCTCAAGTAAACTAGACCCTTCTGTCCTCTGCAACCCCCCTCCTCCACCTGCCCCCAGCAAAGATATTTCCTGGAGATAAACTGTTCTCAAGCCAAGGGTTCTGCCCAAGAGATTCCAAGCTCACAAGTGCTTCAGGCAAATTGCCCACCCTGCAGGGCTGGTCTGTAGCCAGGGGCTGTCCAGCAACACAAAGATCTGGTTTAGTCCTCCCCATCTTTGAGGTCTAAGATTTCGGGAGGGTGAGCAATTCTTTCATCCCTTTGCCTTGAAGTTTTGGTGGGAGGCTTCTCACTTTTCCCTGGCTTGAAAAAATGAAAAGAAACTCTTGACTATATACACATGTTGTTGTCAATGGTTCTAAGCACAAGCAAAATGGCATGCTCTTTTTCCACAACAGTAGAAAACGTATCGCTGGCTGGAATTTTGTTTGGCCATTGAGTCATGAAAAGCATGTAATGATAATTCCTAGAACTTCAACAGAACCTATTTGGGCTTGTTTTGGAATCTGTTAACTTCGATGAGCCTGTCCAGATGAAGGCACATTGTAACTGTAATACTCTGTGGACACTCCTGTACTGTAAATTTCTTCCAACACTGTTTGTATACTATTTCCAAGTAAACTTTTATTTCAATTAAAATTTTTTTTTGGTCTACAAGTGTGAGGTAGAAGATTTTGTGATGGGGTCAAATGGTTTGGCCCATGGTCTCTGTAGTATATGCAAGTATGTAACCAGTCATGTGTACAGCAGCAATCACCAGTCCAGGAGACACACAGACAAACTTTGTTTCCTGGGTACCAGCCAAGATCCACACTGCATGCAATCCTGGACCCCCTTTTTTGCTTTCGTGTGGTCAGGTAATCTCATTGCCACTTGCTCAGATACCATCGGGAAGAGGGATGGAGGATGGGGAAACTCATCTGAGAGCTAAAAAATTTTGTATGAGGTGCCTATGTTTTTAAAGGACTATTTAAATAATATTATTGAGGAGTTCCCATCGTGGCTCAGTGGGAATGAATCTGACTAGCATCCATGAGGACACAGGTTCTATCCCTGGCCCCGTTCAGTAGATTAAGGATTTGGCATTGCTGTGAGCTGTGGTGTAGGTTGCAGATGCGACTCAGATCCTGCATGGCTGTGGCTGTGGCTGTGGTATAGGCCATGGGCAACAGCTCCAATTGGACCCCTAGCCTGGGAACCTCCATATGCTGCGGGAGCAGCCCTAAAAAGACCAAAGGAAAAAAAATTATTGATACACATTTACTGTGGTAAACTAAACTGCAGGTCTCCCCTCTATGCAGCAGGTGGGAATACTGGAGGAAGTAGCAAAGAAGCTACCTTTTCTGTATTTTCTCTGTACCACGGTGTGAATAAATTTGTGGTTCTGATAGTGTGTATATTTAATGACCTATTTCTCCAGCTTGGGATTCAAATGTATTCCCACTTCTTTAACAATTATTAGTTCATTTACATATATATGTATGTTGAGTTACAATCTTGTGCCAATTTCTACCATATAGCAAAGTGGCCCAGTCTTCCATATATATATACATTTCTTTTTTAACATTATCTTCCATCATGGTCTGTTCCAAGAGATTGAATATAGTTCTCTGCACTATACAGTAGGACTTCATTGCTTTTCCATTCTACACTTTTCTTTTTGTCTTTTTTTTTTTAAGGGCTGCACCTGCGGCATATGGAAGTTCCCAGGCTGGGGTCAAATTGGAGCTGTAGCTGCTGGCCCAACCATAGCCATAGCAACACAGGATCCAAGCTGCATCTATGACCTAACACCACAGCTCATGGCAATGCCTGATCCTTAACCCACTGAGTAAGGCCAGGGATCAAACCTGAGTCCTCATGGATACTAGTTGGGTTCGTTACTGCTGAGCCACAATGGGAACTCCTACTTATCCATTCTAAATATAATAGTTTGTGTCTACTAACCCCAAACTCCCAGTCTACCCCACCCCCATCCCTCCCCCTTGGCAACCACAAGTTTTTTCTCTATGTCTGTGAGCCTGTTTCTGTTTGGTAGATGGGTTCATTTGTGCCATGTTTTAGATTCCACATCTAAGTGATATATGGTATTTGTCTTTCTCTTTTTAGCTTACTTCACTTAGTGTGATAATCTCTAGTTGCATTCATGTTGCTACGAATGGCATTATTATGTTTTTTTTATGGCTGAGTAGTATTCCACCATGTATACATATCACATCTTCTTTATCCATTCATCTTTTGATACACATTTAGGTTGTTTCCATGACTTGGCTATTAACAATTATAAATCCAAACACAAATTCTTCCTCTGGAGTTCCCTCCTTTTAGACCCTCAAATGTCCAAAGACCCCAGGCAAAAGGGATGGTTGCTGAGTCCAAACTTGTTCTGCTCACTGCACAATAGGACAGTACTTTGGGAGCTGAATTGTTGGGGCAAAGAATAATGACTTTATTCAGAAAGGCAACAGACTGAGAAGATGGCGGATAAGTATCCCAAAGAACCATCTGAACTGAGTTGGAACTCAGACGTCTTTTATACTAAAATGGGAGGGAGTGTGGTTGGATGTGACAAACTTCTTGGTGTTGAGATCCTCTGTTCTTGCGCCTGTCCACGTAGATCAGGTCACAGTGTTCCTGTAAACCTCCGTCAAAACAAACATTATTCTCTGTTCTGCAGCTTTTTCTATCTATCTAAATGGAAGAGTGTTGTACCTTTAAAGATGAGAGCCTTGAGAATGGGCTATCCTGTCTATTTCAGGCTATAGGCAACATTCTTTTGCAAAAGGTGCAGAGCCAGCATGATTAGGCACAAGCAGCAGAGTACTAAAGTTAAAGTAAAAGACCCAGCATAGATCTTTCCTATTTGTTCTTTCCTATTACAAGACCAGCTTAGCCTAACATCCCAGAGGAGGCAGGGAGGTGGAAGCACATGGCAGCCATCATTTCTGCTGCAGTTGCTGCAGGAGATCTGTCCTTTTTGCCCACTGGTACCATGATGTCTCTACTAGTCCAAACCTGTCCCTGTACTTGGGTAAGAGTTTGGACCAGCAAATCTTTGTTGGTCCCTCTTCAGCCTTATGCTATACAGAATCAGCCTCCCCTACAAAATTTCATACTCCTGTGTTGAACTCCGTAGTCATCCTAAACTTTCCTTCCTTCCTGATGAGTGCCTTGGGGTTGCGGGGGGATGGGTGGAGGGTGGGGGAGCTTTGCTGTCTTTCTTGTCAGCAGAACTCGGTTAGACCATCACAATCTATCCTGACAATGTCTCTTAACTTTCAGTGTCAGGCATAAAGGGTTGAGTTTCCTCCTGGAAACGACTGGCTTCCAGAACATTAGTCTATCTTTCCTACAGGGTGTGTTAAGGTATCCTCTTGGAAAAGCAAACTCAATCAGATGACAAATGCCTCTCCTTTGCCCTTCAGCCATGAAATTCATTAACTCATTTTCTATTTGTTTAAGTAGGGCTCCTCATCTCGTGCTTCTGCTATTTAAAATCTGTCCCCCTAATATAGGCACATATACAATAATTTTTATACTATTTAAAGTGATGGAAGATATGCAACAATTCAAATACCTGACATGATTGTTCGTTGAGGCATTGCTTTGTATTTTCTTTTTGCTGCTGGAAAACTTAGAGATATTTGTGATGGCTTTTCCCTCTGGAATCTGTTTCCAGTCTTAAGGCCTTTATTTTCCTTTGCCACCGATGTTTTTGTGGTGGCTAAAGCTTGAATTGCTTAAACACAATTCTTCTTGGCACTTGGGAAAGCCTAAAACAATTAGAGAGATTGGGTATAAGAAAGCAACCAGAGAATGGAGGAGATTATCCAAGGCTGAGAAGGGGACCAGGGTCTCTGATTTCTGGTGGTGGTGGAGACCCACTCTCCAGGTATCCGGGTGAGACAGCAGGACCCCAGAGTGAGTGGTTGCTTGGAGCAACTAAGAACATTGGGCTCTTGGCGGAGAGTTCCTGGACTAACTCTATGATGATTGGAATATATGTAATATACTAATAATACTAATTTAAACATTATATGTTAATGCTATCACACATACATACAGAGAGATAGACAGAGGGAGAGAAAGGGGGGAAGAATTCTAAGACTCTTTGGAGCTTCCTGCTGGTCTGTGATAGTGTGGGAAGAGCTGGACCCTGGACCATCCTCCGCCTTTCTTTTCCCACCCTGGGATTTTCCCAGCACATGAAGGACTTTGGGTACAAATTTTTGTTCAATATTCTCAGAAGAGCTGCCTCTTGGTGTGCACACTGTAACTGTCCAGTCTGGGGAAGAGGGACTGAGAAAAAGGGTTGTGCCAGTGCTGAAATTCTAGGTTCCCTGATTTCTGGAACATGGTTTAAAAGAAGGGAAACAGGCTCTAGGGAGACATGTCTCCTTGACAACTTGGATCCCTTACCCTATGAGGAGGGTCATGGCCAGAGAAGGACCAGAGGGAGAAAAACCACTCTTAATGCTGGGACCCAAGGCGCGGTCCCCTCTTGCCCAGGTCTAAGGTTGGTACTGGTCTGTGCTGCAGATTATTCCTATCGACTGAGCCTCACTGGTGCCGTTTGATATATTGCATTTTTGAGTGCCAAGCTTGTAATTTTCTTTGCTGAGCAAGTTCTTTTGTGGTACTTGTGAACTACTGTCAAGTCTGCTCTGAGAGCTTTCCCAACTGTGAGCAAAACCGTGAAATCCTTGACAACAGGAAGAGTGATGGTTTACTAAACTTGAACTGAGACACTTCCCTTTTTGCATTTCGAGCACGTAGAGGCCTAGACCTCCAGAATTTTTTTTTCTTTTTCTTTCCTTTTTCTTTTTTGTCAGAGCTACAGAAAAAATCCTCAGTCTTTCCTTAAATGCCTCAAACCCAGATTATCTCTATGATGAAATCAGGGACATACTATGGTTTATAAATAGCAAAGAGGATAGATGATTTTCTCCCTGCTCCTTCTTCCTTTTCCCCTGTTTCTTCTCTGCATTTGTGACACCTTGAAGGCTCCAAATCCTGAGAAAATGCACGTCTCCCATGACTAGGTATCAGTGGAAGCTTTCTTGTAGGAAAGGAGATCTCCGAGTGGACTACATTTGTGCTGTTAGTGTTGTATAGAGAAAAGGCGAGGTCCGCAGGTACCACCTTGTTTGTTTTGTAGCCAGCCAAGGTTGAATTTGTAGTGGTCTTTCTTTCCTTTGAAGTTCAGCTGCTGCTTCAACAAGAAAGGAAGGCTTAGATCCTGGACCAACCTGAAAGATTGATTGTGTTACCAGGATTCATGTCATATCTACCAGCAGTGTTAAGAGATGAGTTTCACACAAAAGGCGAATGTGTCATGATTCTTTAGCAAGATCCATAAAAATAAACCCAGCGAGAAGACTATTTCCAAGTCAAAAGTCCCAGAAGTCAAGAAACTCAGACTTTGAATTCACGATAGTGATCTTAGCATACTGTTTAATCTTTTTCTAAATTGAAGTGTAGCTGATTTAAAATGTTGTGTTAGTTTCAGGTGTTCAGCAAAGTGATTCAGTTATGCATATGTATATATCCATTCTTTTTCAGATGCTTTTCCTTTCTAGGTTATTAAAAAAATATTGAGCAGAGTTTCCTTTGCTATATAGTAGGTCTTTGTTGGTTATCTATTTTATATGTAGTAGTTTGTATCTGCTAATCCTAAACTCCTATTTGATCCCTCCTCCAACCCTTTCCCCCTTTGGTAACCATAGATTTGTTTTCTATGTCTGTGGGTCTATTTGTTTTGCATATATGTTCCTTTGTGTCATTTTTTTCAACACCTTCTCCTCTTCCAAACTTAAGTGGAGTCAATAAAAAAAAAAAGTCCAATGAGAGGATTTATGCACTATATTAACAATGGTAACTAGGAAAGGTGCTACCTACAAGTCAGAAACTTTGACGATTGTTTTGCAGGGTACAAATAGGTGAATCTGGATTAATGATTCATGAGAGAAGACTGTCTGGGAAGCACATGGAAAAGAACTTCAGCCGCATTCCCAGCGTGGCAGAATTGAAGACCATAGTGGTGCAGCAGAGGCTTTAAAGTTCCATTCAGATCCTCTTTGCCATCCTCCAGCTGCTACAGTAACATTTCTCTCTAGAGGACTGCCCTCCGGGGATGGGAGCATGGGTGTCAAGTGGTGATACCTGAGGGGTTACTTGCCATCATTCCCCTGCCTGCCCCGTGAAAGCTTCTAGCCCAAGGCTGACCAAAGCACAGGCATAATGGTTTAGTTGCCTTTGCCTCTGAGAAGGACAACCTCTGTGGTATAACTCATGCCCTGGGGCGCCCAGTGACATCAAGCTGAGTTACACTTCAGCTGAAACCACTCCTTTGCCCAGCTCCTTTGCTGCCATTTCTGTTTACCTCCCTTCTTAAAGACTTTTCCCCTGAGGGCACTTCCTCTGTAAGTCCCTGGCGTAGGAGTCCTTATCTTAGGCGAGGCTCTTAGGAAAACTGCCCTAAAACAGTGATCTTGGAGTGGTCTGAGGAAGCACGCCCTAAGGAAGGGAGTCTAGAGTTGCATCACTTGCTATTGGTGATGAAGACCCCATCACTCAGGGTAGAGGCTGTGTACCATCTACCCTGAGTGATGCTGGAATGCTGTAGCCATGTAATTATTGATACTTCTTTGTGGTGAGCAGGTAGAAGAAATAGACTAGGTTGAGCAATGTCTCTGCCTTCCTAGTGCTCATTGCTATTTAAAATGATCTTGTTTGTATCTTTGTTTTCATGTGTATTGTTTGTTTTCTACTAGAACAGAAACTACCACACCCAAGACCTTGTCCATTGTGTTCACTCATGTTTCCCCAGCACCTACAAGAGGGACTGGAATCTGACCAATTTGACTATGAATGAATAAAATGAATGAATAAAAAATGAATGAATGAATAAAAAATTAATGGATGGGTTGGAGGAAGCAATGACTGAAAAGATTTATTACTAGGTGGAGTGGTCAAAATACTTACTGATAGGGCCCAGACGCTGACAACAGAAAGACCACCATCCATTGGACCTGAACGCCAGATGACAAGGCTTTAGTTAGTAGATCCAGGGAAACAGTTTCAAGAGTTTAGCCAAGAAGAATGGTTTCCAGTCTACTGCATCCTTCTTTTGTTTCCTGTGTTCTGTTTTCTGTCAGCAAGGCTCCATCTGCTTTCTGTCTCCCAGAAATGTATCAAAATCCAGAGTCCACTGAGACCCCAGGTGGTGAGACAAACATGTGTGTTCTTTCTCCTGTCTTGAACAGGAAGCCCATCCAAACATGGAAAAAATACCACAATCAATACACTTAATGTAATTATTAATATGTTAGGGCTTAAGTCTGCCATTTAGTTTGCTGCTTTCTGTTCGTTTTCCCTTTTTTCATTCTGTTTTCTTACTCCTCACTTCCTGTGGATTACTTGAACATTTTTCAGAATTCTGTTCTGATGTACCAGTAGTAGTTTTTGTTTTTGTTTTTTTGTCTTTTCAGGGCTGTGCTTGTGGTATATGAAAGTTCCTAGGCTAAGGGTCCAATCAGAGCTATAGCGGCTGGCCTGTGCCACAGCCACAGCAATGCCAGATCTGAGCTGTGTCTATAACCTACTATACCACAGCTCCTGGCAATGCTGAATCCTTAACCCACTGAGCGGCGCCAGGGATTGAACCCACGTCCTCATGGATACTAGCTGGGTTTGCTACCACTGAGCCATGATGGGAACTCCTCAGTAGGACGTTTAAGTATATCTCTATTGATAGTTCGGTAAGTGTTTGCTCCAGATATTCCACTATAGGTACATATATAACCTATCATAGTCGATTGGTGTTGACATTCTACTAGTTCACATGAAAAATAGAAGCTTCGCCTCCCTTTACATCCTTCTTGCCTCCCCCATTTATAATACACTGGCCTTAAATGCTTTCTCCACATTCATTTAGAACATAGTAAGGATGAAAGTCTTAGCTCCTGACCACTCAGACTTATCTGATGTCATTCCCGCCGTACCTTGTCATGGCTGGGGGAGGATGAAGGCCTAGGTCGTCCAGCCTGTGCTGGCCTGGGTGGGAATGAATGCTGTTTTTTTCTGTGGTGTTTGGCTGGAGGAGAGCCATGATTGTTCAAAAGTTTTCTTTCTTGCTAGGCTGTCCTTTCTCCTGGCTAGAGAGAGAAGACTTCATTTAGGGCATTATGGGTATATGTCCATTGGTGTTTCTGGGTTTCCTGGTTCTTCAGCTCCAAATCTGAGATATTTGAGGCCAAAGGAAATTCTAGGAAACTTACCACTGTGTCATTCCTTCTTCCTGGCCCATCTACTTTTTTCTACTTTCATAGCTTTATGCTTGTGTCATATATGATATTCAGGGTTTTTAGTTATAGTTGGTGAGCAGAATAGGGAAAAGCACATCTACTATGTTTTTCTAGAAGCAGAAGTATGCTCTGTGGTTTTTTATAACTTCTGGAGGTTGACGCACATGAATATATTATAAGTAAGAATAATTAAATAAAAATTAAATAATGCAAGGGAAATGCTTAAAGGCTGATTGAATCCTTAGGTAAGAGCTGTCATGAATTAGAAAATCAGGTTGAACCATTTATTCTGGAGGAAAATGATAGGAAATTAATACAACAAGAGTAAGATAACGAATAGAAAGGGCAGTTCTAGGTCCAGTATTCTGATAGGAATTCCAAAAAGCTAAAACTGAACAGGTAAAGGACAATCAGCAGGAAAGAAACAGTAACATGTACTCAACAACTCACAAAAGGACCAAAAAGAGTTGATAAAAATATGTGAACAAAATTTAAAATGTCTCCAGGAATAATAAAAAAAAATCACATTAATGAAAGGAGATGAAATATCTCTTTTATCCTTTAAGGTGGACACATATTACAATTGGATGACATTCTAAGGTAGCTGGTATAAGAAATGGTTACTTTCATACATTGCTGTGGGTTGTGAAAGTTGTTGCAAGATTTCTGGAGGGTAACTTTGCAACCTATGTTGAAATGCCTAAAAATATATATTGAGTCTCACTCAATTATTTCAGTTCTATTATTGTATTAATTATTAAGATATGTGCAATGATTTAGCTATATGTGGGATTTTTTTTTTGGTCTTTTTGCTATTTCTTTGGGCTGCTACTGTGGCATATGGAGGTTCCCAGGCTAGGGGTCGAATCAGAGTTGTAGCCACTGGCCTATGCAACCTACACCACAGCTCACGGCAACGCCGGATCCTCAACCCACTGAGCAAGGCCAGGGATTGAACCGGCAACCTCATGGTTCCTAGTCAGATTCATTAACCGTTGAGCCACGTTGGGAACTCCTAGCTATATATAATTATTGGTAGCTGTTTACTTAGCTATGATTCATGGCAGCTTCCTATTTAATAGCAAAAATGAGACATGATTATATTAGCAAGGTTCTTGGTAGTATCAGGCACTTTACTGGCATTTTCCACATATTAACCCTTTTAATCATTCTGGCAACCTATGTATTAAGTCTTATTGTCATTCTCATTTTATAAATGAGGAAAATTCAGGCATAGAGAGATTTGTCAATGGCTAGGATTTGAGTCAGTACCTGAGTCCATGGCTTTCATGACCCTATCTGCAAAATGTAGATAATGATTTATTATACATCCATTAAAATAAAGTTTATATTTAAAATATAAAAATGTTCCAAATTTATTGTTAGTGAAAAACCATCAGGCTACTAAATAATACAAAGCAATATTCAGGGGGAAAAAAACTTAAGTGCATATTTTTTGGGGGGGGTCTTTTTTTAGGGCTGCACCCGCAGCATGTGGAAGTTCTCAGGCTAGGTGTCAAATGAAAGCTGCAGCTGCCAGCCTACACCATAGCCACAGCAACGTGGAATCTGAGCCTCGTCTATGACCTACATCATAGCTCATAGCAATGCCAGATCCTTAACCCACTGAGCAAGGCCAGGGATCAAACCCGCATCCTCATGGATCCTAGTTGGGTTCATTAACCGCTGAGCCATGAAGGGAACTCCCTCAAGTACAGACCTTTTAAGTGGAGAATCTAAGTGTAAAAGATTCATGTCAAAGGATTAATGGTGTTTCCTTTAGAGCTGTGGTGTCTTGGAGGTATCTTGTTGATTTTGCTGTAGACACAATGGTTTACCTAGTCCTAATAAGTTCTGGGCAAATGCTAGATACACTCACATCTACTGCAAAAAGAAAAGAGATCTTTCAGAAGAAAAACTGAATTTTCTCCACATTTAAAAAAAAATTGGATGAGTGAGGCATGTTTCCTTCCAAAATTGTCTTGTGTGTGAAAATTAAAAAGTGTGATTCATAAAGCTTTGCGAAACTGATCTCATCATTGAAAACTGGCTTTGCCAGCCATAGAAAACAAGATAAAGACGTTTTCCCTAAAAAATTAGAGGTTTATTGGGGTTCCTGCTGCAACACAATGTATTAAGAAGCTGACAGCAGTGGCTAGGGTTGCTGAAGAGGCACAGGTTGGATTCCTGGCTCTGGTGCAGTGAATTAAAAGGATCTGGCATTGCCACAGCTGCTGTGTAGGTCATAGCTGCAGCTCAGATTCAGTCTCTGGCCTGGGGACTTCTATATGCTGTGGATGCAGCCATTAAATTAAAAAAAAAAATGGAGGCTTTCTATTAAAACATCTTAAAAATCGTGACTCCTCAGGCACTTCCTGGTCTTTTTGCCTTCTTAGAAATTGAATTTGGGAGCTCCTGTTTTGGCTCATAGAATTATGTACACAACTAGTATCCATGAGGATGCAGGTTCAATCCCTGGCCTTGCTCAGTGGACTGGGGATCTGGCGTTGCTGTGAGCCATGGTATAGGTCACAGATGCAGCTCAGATCCCTATCTATCTATGGTTGTGGTACAGGCCAGTGGCTACAGCTCCGATCTGATCCCTAGCCTGGAAACTTCCATATGCCGTGGGCGTGGCCCTAAAAAGAAAAATAAAAAAGAAAGAAAAGAAAAAAAGTCAAATTTACTTGTGGTCTCTTGCCCTCTCATTATCACCTCTCTGTAGGCTTTTCTCTCTTTTCCACTTATTTTATCCCTCATTGCCTGTCACTTCTGAGAGTACATTGGAGGAGAGACTGCTATCAGAGTGGCCCTTTTTTCCCCAGTTGCCGTAAGCAAAGTGACCTGAGCAGAGTGATGTGGATAGAATGATGCTCAGATGATTCTTCTCTCCTGAGAGGGTGATCTATGAAGATAAAATGAATGACTAGATGACGCTGGGTGAACTTTCTTCAGATCCTGAAATATAATACATCCCAATCATTTTAAAAACCAAGATAGCAAAAGTGGAGTTGACAGTAAATCATATGTTTTGTCCATCCTTGAGTAAAGCATCAATTGAAATAAGAAGGAACATGAAACAAACCACTATGGTGCTAACAGGACTAAAAAAGAAAGAAAGCAGTGTCATGCCCAACATTTCTAATTTTAATCACAGCTCTAAATAGTTAAGCGCACACCCAGAAAATGATAGTGTGTATCTTAGTCTGGGTTTTTTTTTTGTGGGTAGCATCCTTCTGACCTCACTTCAGATAGTGCAGGTGGCTTCTCTTCTTAGGGGCACAATTCTAAATGTGGTATATACTTTCCAGAGGCTGTGGTTTGAAGGAGAGTAATGACAGCTACTTGCGTAATTACAGGTATGATGACGAAGCTCATGAGAAAAAGTATCCCTTTTAGATCTCTTTGAAGTTTTTTAATTAAGAGGAATCCAGTAAGGAAGACATGTAAAGGTTGAGAAGTTGTAATTATTTCTCTCCACTTTTATTTTGCTTGACACTCAGATGACATCATCTTTTAGAAGGCAAAGCAAGTATCTAGACACATGTATGTTTTTGTTCATAAGAAATGTACAGGAAATGACTAAAAAAAAAGACAAAAAAAAAAAACACAGCCCCTTAGGTCTTTCCCTGCTGAAGTAGTTTCCGACTACATCATGGTGATGTGATGACTCACAGGACTGAGGGCCACTGAGTGAGTGGTATGGTTGTTTCTATGGTGATCAGGACCAAAGTAAAGGTTTATGTGTGCCTGTATGTTGATGAGTGTGCTACTTAAATTGACCTAAAACAAGTAAAGGAATAGGGACCTGAAATACATTTGCTATGAAAATTTGAATCTACGAGAACAGGGCAAATTCTCCCCACAATAAGGAAGATTTTGGTCAAAGTGGTAAAATGAACACAGCATCAAACTTTCCCCTCCCCAATTCTCCTAGAGTGACCCATAGACCATGTTTAGTGCATGTAAATCAGAAATGGGTAATGGCTCTATGCAGAAAGCTGTTGAGTTCCTGAAGTTGTGATAAAAATGGGAGAGAGTATTGGACACTATTGAAAAGGTCATAACCAGCCCTCTTGAGAATAGGTACCAAGTCTGCAGCAACACCCAGACGCAAAGTGTGCTCTCATTTTATTTTTTATTATTTTTTAATTTTTATTTTTATTTCCCCAATATGTTTTATTTTTTCTACTGTACAGCATGGTGACCCAGTTACACATACACGTATACATTCTTTTTTCTCACATTATCATGCTCCATCATAAGTGACTAGACATAGTTCTCAGTGCTACACAGCAGGATCTCATGGCTAATCCTTTCCATAGGCAATAGTCTGCATCTATTAACCCCAAGCTCCCAATCCATCCCACTCCCTCCCACTTGGCAACCACAAGTCTATTCTCCAAATCCATGATTTTCTTTTCTGTAGAAAGGTTCATTTGTGCCTTATATTAGATTCCAGATATAAGTGATGTCATATGGTATTTGTCTTTCTCTTTCTGACTTACTTCACTCAGAGTGATGATTGGATTAGGAAGATGTGGTATATTTACACAATGGAATACTACTCAGCCATAAAAAGAACAAAATAATGCCATTTGCAGCAACATGGATGTAACTAGAGACTCTCATTTTAAAGAGGCTCTGAGGCTCCTCTCCATTATGAGAAGAAATACCAAATTCTGCAGCAATTTTCAGCTTTGATTGTAGATCAAGCTCATAATAGAGCAGAGAGCCTATTTTAAGTGTTTGAAACTCTCATGCGTAATAGGTTGTTAGAAGTATGAGTATGAAACTGGGGAGAGAGCTAAAGATGAAAATTTTAGCAGATAGGTGATATTTAAAGCCATGAATGAGATGGCTAGATGCAATCACTGAAGGAAACTATACATAAAAGAGAGATGCTGCCTCAATAGAGGAATGGATAAAGATATGGTACATATGTACAATGGAATACTACTCAGCCATAAAAAAGAATGAATTCATGCCATTTTCAGCAACATGGATGGAACTAGAGATTATCTTACTAAGTGAAGTCAGAAAGGGAAAGACAAACACCATATGTTATCACTTACATGTGGAATCTAAAATATGACACAAATGAACAAATCTATGAAATAGAAACAGACACACAGATGTAAAGAATAGATTTGTGGTTGCCAAAGGGAAGGTGAGAAGGAAAGATAGACTGAGTTTGAGGTTAGGAGATGTAAATTGTTACATACAGAATGGATAAACAACAAGGTCTTTGTATAGCACAGGGAATTATATTCAATATCCTGTGATAAGCCATATGGAAAATAATACAAAAAAGAATGTACATGTATGTATAATTGGATCACTTTACAGCAGAAATGAACACAACATTGTTAATTAACTATACTTCAATAAAATAAACTTTAAGAAAAGAGATACTGCCCAAGGATTGATCTGTGGTATGTTCCAAACTTAAGAGGCTAAGAGAAGGAGAGGGAGGAAAGAATCAACAAAGAAGACTGAGGAGTGAGCAAGAAATTCCTAAGTTCAGAAAGAGACTCAAAGATATGGAGAACAGACTTATGGTTGCCAAGGCAGAGAGAGGAGGGAGTGAGATGGACTAAGAGTTTGGGGTTAACATATGCAAATGATTACATTTCAAATGGATAAGCAATGAGGCCCTACCGTATTGCACAGGGAACTATATCCAGTCTCTTGGGATACACTGTGATGAAAGATAATATAAGGAAGGGGATGTGTATATATGTATGACTGGGTCACTTTGCTGTATGGCAGAAATTGGCACAACATTATATATCAACTATACTTTAATAACAAAAATTAAGAAATTCCTAAGCTACTTCAACTATTCCAGAGAGGCTTCTTGATCAAAATGGTAGACTGACTGAACCCTTTCCTTTCCTCCCAAGATTTCATTGATGTGGCATTCAATACATATGAATAAGACTAAGTCTATGTACATGCCGAAACCAATCTAAGTGCCATTGTGCTGACAATTATTTGGAAAGCAGAAGGTATCTAACGGTCTTATTTATGAATCATGCAAGGCATAGGAAATGTAAACTACAGCCTGCTGTACACAGGAGCCAGCTGTCAGGGGAGGTGGGAAATGATTTCATGTGGATAAAAACACCAGGCTCTGAGTTGGCAGATGCAAGAGAGCACACCACAGCCTGTGGGCTGTCAGTCAGGGTGGTCAACTCGAGGCTTGTATACAGAACAGGTGGACTGAGAGTCTTCCGCACCAGCTGAAGCCCCACGAAATGCTCTCTGAATAGATGGGGGCGAGGAGGGGGGGTGCATAGGGGATGGGGTTTGCCTGAGAAGGGCCCTTGCTGTGCACTTTGAATCTAGGTAGGGAAGCAGATAGAAGAGAGGGAGAATCTTGGACTCTCACAGGGGATGGCATGAGTGAAGGAGTAACAGCTTTTTCCAGGAGTGAAATGTACCAAAGTATTATTTCCTCAGAGTAGAGTATTTTCAGCACTTTTGGCAGTTGGGGGAGTTCTAACTCAGCCTGCCTATGCCCTCCCTACAAACCATATAGGCAGAGTCCCCAGGTAGCCATCCTGCTGAAGAGAGGCCATGCTGCATAAACATTCTAACAAAATTGCAAAGATATGACACTCCCAACACCAAGAGGAATCAAAACACTCTTCATTCGTAATTATAGATGTTAAATCAACAATTGCCAGACATTTGCGGAAAAAAAAGCATGAGAAGGAGACAGAAGAAAGAGGAAGAAAAAAATAAAGAACAGAATGTAAAATTCTGTGATATTTTAAATGACATTTCAGCTGTAAAATAGAGGATGTAAAAAGAATTAATGGATATTAAAATATATTATCATATTAAAATAACTGATACAACTATTTGCATGGAAATTCATAAATATTTACATAACCACCTACTTACTGTAGACATTGATTTTTTTTCATGCTTAGAATCAACCTAGAGTCAACACTCAAATCTTAATTTGCTGCAGAACAAAATACAAATATTATAGATCCTGACAGCATAGAAGCAGCTGTAGAGCATAGAAACAGGTGATAGAACATAGGAGGGAGAAAGTGGTAGAAGGAAGTGTGAGAGTTTTAACTGTATCCAGAACTGATAGGTAGCCTTTAAGAGTATTTTTAAAAGTTATAATGATAAGCAATATAATTGATAATAATTAACATAACTCAGGAAATTGAGAGGGATTTAAGTAAAAGTGCTCTAACCTGTTCATCTTTTATGGAGGGAGATATTACACCCCTTTTTTAACTGACCAGTTCAGAAAGACATGTAAGTTATTTATTAGAATTGCAGTGGTAATTTCCAGCAGAACTGAAACCAGAAATGGGTAAAGTGGTTTGTACTTAGGCTGGAATTAGAGATGATTTGAAAGAGGGGACCTTTATTTTTTATTTTTACCCTTCTTAGGAGTGTTTAAAAGATCATGTGCATGTATTGCTTTTATTAATACGTAAAATTTTTTAAAAAAAAGCTAACCAAGGTCACTGAGAAAGAAACTCCCTAAGATTTTGAAAACAGATAATGCCGATACCAAAATCTAACAGAGAAAAGATAAAACTTTAATTTCATGGGTTTATAAATACTGATGCAAATACATGTTAATGAAACAGATTTGATAGTAAATTAAAATACTGATGTGATACCCAAAGAGAGTTTATTTCCAGAACATAAAGATATTTCAACATTAGGAAATCAATTCATACATTTCTACATATTAACAGATAGGAAAAAGCTCAGTCATTTCAATAGACTGAAAATTCAACATTCTTTCCTGATTAGTAAAATCTGATAGTAAAAGACAAATAGAAGCATACATTTTTAACATGATAAAGTGGTCAAAACATGTATGGCAAAATTTAACTCAATATATAAAGTTTTTATAAAGTAAAAAGAAAAAGATAGACCCCAAAGAAAAATAACAAAAGGAGGTAAATCACAGAGTAAATCAATTGTCCTCCAAACACCGAAAAAAAATGTTCAACCTTATCTTAAAGAAATGTGAGCAAAAGCTACAAAATAAAAATGTGAACTATTATATTGGCAATTATTAAAATGCTAATGCTCAGCATTGGTGAGGTTGAAAGAAAAGGGCTTCTGATCTAGTTGGGAGATTTATACATTGATAAAATAATTTAGGAGGGTAATTTGTCAATGCTTTAAAAAGCATATATACCCTTTGATCTAGAAATTCCAATTCTAGGGGTTATATATAAAGAAATCACTCAAGATAGCTGCTCACAAATTAGAAACAGTATTATCAAAATACTGTATTTTATAGTGAAAAGTAGAAATAAACCAAATGTCCAACAATAGAATAATTGTTAGGTAAATTATAAGTTCATGTAATGAGATATTACTCAATCATCAAAAGTTATGTTGCACATGAATACTTCTTGATGTTGAAGATGTTTATGATACATTTAGTGATTAAAAACAAAGCTTTTAACAATCTAAAAGTATGATCTTGTTTTCATTTAAAATGATTATCTATCTCTATCTCTCATCTATCTTTTTACTTACCTACCTACCTGAAAAGGGCTGGAACAATATTTATAAAAGTTAATGTTAGTTACCACTAGTTGGTGTTTTTTCATTTTCTTTTTATATGTGTATTATTGCTTATTATTTTTTCTTTAAAAAAATAAACAAGTATTGCCTTTGCAATAATAAAGCAAATGCTATTTTCAAATAAAAATATGTATAAATTTTCTTTTGTGCAAAGTATGACAAAGGTTTACTATTTATTAAGTGACTTACAAATTTCTAGTTAGAAAGTGAACTACGCAATAGAAAAATGAGTTACAGATGATTCTCAAAATAAAAACTATCCATGACCTAGGAACAAGAATAATTCAACCTCACTAGTAATTTAAAAATAAAATCAAAACGAGATCACCATTTTTCCTATAACCAAGTAAACAAAAGTCTTCTCAAAAATAGAGAATTAATTCTCTATGTAGGACAGCAAATGTTTAGGGCTATGAGATTCTTTGTACAAGGCAGAGAAGGGAACAAATTTCTAGATAAAAAGACAACACATGCCATTTAGTTTTGTCCATGCCATTTGGCCTGGATATTCCCTTTCTCAGAATTTCCATAAAGAGATAATTATGGCCATATGCAAATAGGATGACCAATACAGTATTGTTTGTAATCGTGAAATTAAAAAAAAACTCTCAAATGTTTTCAGTTTAAAAACTCAAATGTTTCAAAAAGAAGAAATTAACTGAATTATGGTATGTCCATAAAACAGACTATTGTTCAGAAATTAAATTAGGCTTTTCTGTTACATAAATAGCCCATTTGTTACAGGCTATAGGGCTTTTGTAACATGCTGCAAAGTGGAAAGAGTGCTCTTTTTCTGCTCCATCATGTTACCAGGCAATGTGTGTTTTTAGTGCCATGTGCAACCCCTGGAACCCTTGTCATGATCACGTGTTGGTGCCTCACTGATGCCTGTTTAACACTTGGTAACAAAGGCCCTGTCTCTCTCCTGATCTTCTGTTTTGAACTTATGTAATGATTTTACAATGGGAAAGGAAAATCTATATTTAAAAAAGGAGAACAATACTGGTAGACAATGGGCCCACGTCCCTGAGATACAGAACCTTGGGATGAGCACTAAAGAAATAACATGGTGATCTTGACATAACTTGAAAATGCATTTAGAGTTAACAACAACAAATTAACATGACACCTATTGGATTTTTTGATCAAGTTGACAATGCCAAAAAATACTTTTTTTGCTATTAGTTAATGTTATGAGTAGTAGTATAAGGGATATGGTGTATGTTTTGAAACTACATGCAAATTAGAAATCACCTCCATAGAGTTATTACAATTCAGTTGTTTGTTCTATAATCATCTGAAGCCCCTCAGTATGGTGACTGAGGGTTTAGCCTCCTTTGGTCATAGCCTAGGCTCTGCTGCTCTGTGTGCTTGGACCAGTTGTACAATCTCTCTGTGCCGTTTCCTCACCTAAAAGATGGGCATGATGATAGTGCTGATGTCACAGGGATGTGGTGTGTTTTAAGTTAATACATTCACTGCAATTAAAAAATCTGTATTTAGAGGTCTTAGAATAAACATGGCAAGCATTCATTAAATGCTAGCTAATGATATTACTTACTGTCATGGGATTTCTAGGTGAGATTTTAGGTTTCAGTGCCTTTACATATTTAATAAGCTGGATGATTTCTATAATAGTTACTTGCTTGCTCACTTATTCATTCACCGTCTTTACCTATATCTCCATGATTGTGTTGCTTTGCGATCGTGAATACCAGAGCCTAAAGGACCTGCAGACAGAGAATCCATGAGGCTGGAGAAGTCAGGAGGAAGGCAGAGGAAAGTAAGAGCAGAAGGAGAGCAGAGCTCCAAGTGGAAGACAGTAGAATGGGGCTATGGAAACCTGGTTCTGTGGGGTGGCATGATCTCTGCCACAATAGCCCCATGGCAGGTCAAGTGACTCTAACTGCCCTGGCCCTGCTTTTCTATGGAGTAGCCTTTTTGATGGGCCTGACTTCCATGTCTTTCTTTTATAATGAAACTGTTAGCTGAGGAAACCTGAAGATGTCTGTGAAGTCTGCAGAGCAGATACAACACAGAAGTCATGCCATGAACATCTACAGGAAAGTTTCAGACTGGCTGGTGGTCCTCTCCAAATGTTCTGTGTTGCTGGCCTCTTGGCCTTCTGTCTTTGACTCACACTGCAACCTTATTCCTTATCTACTCCTTTGGTGAACATCTTGATTTTGGACTTACATCATGATTTGAACCTAATGCCACTCTCGAGATCCCAGTCCTAACTCTGGTTTCCTTATTTGTAAATCAGAATTGTGAGGAAGCAAGCATTGTCATAGCCCATGGAATCTGCACTGTCCTGACTGGGAGAAAGATGATATAATAGGCAGTGACAGAGTTTGAGTAATGGGCAGACAGATAGAAGGGGAGATGGTGGGCACAGGAGGGTTTTTGAAAGTAAAACTGATAGAGTTTTCATGGATGAAGGAGAAGGAGAAAAACTGTTTCTGCTTGGTTGCTTGGAGTGACTATGAACAAGAAGTGGCAAGTTTTCCAGCAAAGATGACGAAGTCGTTGCATGCAGGTGCATCTGGAGATCTCAGGTAGAGCCTTCCAGCAGACAGTTGAGGATCAAGAATTCAGACCATTGCTCTACTGCCCTCACTGCCCATTTGTTTGAATGAAAGTAAGCTGGTATAGAGCAGACTGCTATGGTCTCTTCCCTGTTTATTTGCTTCTCAGGAGAATTTGGGCTCATACTATCTATATCAGGAACAAACTCATATTATCCATGTTGGCTTCAGATAAAGATATATCACGTGGTCTTCACTGAGAAATCTTGTGGACCAAGAATCTGAGTTCCAGAGGGTTGTTTTTCTTTTTAAGAATCATAAGCTGTGACAGGGTAGGCTAATAGTCACGCAGAAAATTGGTAAACAACCCTATATTAATTCTGCTGCCTATGGAATTGGTTTCTAGAAGATGAAAAACTGTCAGAATGCACAAAAACATCAGGTTTGATATAACTCAGAGCCTCAAGAGCATCTGGTGAAATCTCATACTATAATCTATGGTTTAAGAAATTTATTGCCTTAGACTGTGGTAATAAAATTAATGACAACTTTGAAATGTGTGGCTTCAAAAGCAAGTACTAAAGAAAATGGTAATACTTTGCAAAAGATATATGCATATCAGTCCATAATGTTAATTTAGAAAGTTATCATTTCTGCCAGAGTATTTGTTGTATGGATGGAATAAAAGGGAAAAAATAGCTAAATAACTAAAAAAGAACATAAAGTCCTGGAAAGAGGAAGAAATAAAGATTAGGGCAAAGAAAAAGGTATCAACAAAATTTTCAATGAAAAAGGTAATTTAAGGAGTTCCCATGGTGGCTCTCTGGTAATGAACCTGACTAGTATCCATGAGGATTTGGGTTTGATTCCCTGGCCCCACTCAGTGTGTTAAGGATTCGGCATTGCCATGAGCTGCTGTGGAGATCACAGATGCAACTCAGATCTGGTATTGCTGTGGCTGCGGTGACGGCTGGCAGCTGCAGCTCTGATAAGACCCCTGGCCTGGGAGCTTCCATATGCCATGGGTGCAGCCTTGGAAAAACAAAAAAATAAAATAAAAAAATTAAACAATAAAGGCAATTAATTAGCCACAAAAGATTTTTTTTAAGGAAAAAAAAAACTGTAGGAATAGAATAAGCAGATTAAATTCATGACAAGTGCACACAAAGGAAAAACTTCTTAAAAAGAACAAAGACCAAAAAAGGGAACTAAAAATCACAATAAGAATATTGCTGTGCTGGTTTATCATTTTATTCCTTGGAAAGCTCCTATCAGTAAAGTAAACCACAACTCTGTGGAATACAAACAAATTGTGCATTAAACGCAAGAAAGAAATTCAATTAAAATCCACACCCGTCTTTGGGTGGGGAGACAATAAATGGGTTTTCCTTCTTTTCAGTTTTCTGTGCTTGAGCTAAATTTCTTACAGGAAGATACACTCCTTTCCTCACGGACAGGAATTAAGTCTATTCAAAAATGAAGCTCTCAACTGCATTTCATTCTAAAAATGAATACAGCAGAGTCTGACTCTGCTGCCAGCAAATTCTGGAACCGAACAGGATGACGTTCTTTCCCGTACAATATGTAATACAAACGTTTCCCCAAGAGGAAGAGGAGTTACTTCCTTCCGGTTACCTGACACTTTTCCTCGCCGCCTTTCCGGTCACCCGCTTTCAATCCACCCATGAGTTCTGCGCAGTCTTTGTCTTTTCTGAGAAACAGGAGGTACCTGTGCCTCTACTATTCTTTCCTATCTGGGCCCCCTTGGGGGCCTCTGGCGTTGGGCGCCTCTGGCTCCCGGAGTCTGAGAGGAGGCTGGAGGGTCCTCTTCGCATGGCTGGAACCTCAGACGCTCAGGCCTCCCTCGGCCCGCTCACACATGCGTGCCAGGATTCGGTGGATGCTGGTGAAACTGGGTCTGTCGGCTGGCAGCTGGCTCCAACACAGGCGCATCAGATTGTAGAGTTCCAGGGGGCAGTTGTCCGGGCAGGAGAGGGTGTTGCCATCCCGCACGTAGTAGATGACCTCCTCGTGGGCCATCCCGTAGTAGGGCTGCAGGCCGTAGGAGAAGATCTCCCACAGGACCACACCGTAGGCCCACACGTCGGACTCGGTGGTGTAGCGGTTGTAGAAGATGGACTCCGGGGGCATCCAGCGGATGGGGATGGCATCGTTTTCGTTAGCTTTGTAGTAGTCGGCTGAGTAGATGTTTCTAGAGAGGCCGAAGTCGGCGATCTTCACCACCATGTTCTCTCCCACCAGGCAGTTTCTGGTGGCTAAGTCCCGGTGGACGAACTTGCGCTCCGAGAGGTAGGCCATGCCCGCTGCCACCTGCCTGGCGATGCACAGCTGCTCGGCGCAGGAGAGGGGTGGGGGGCCGGGGCTGGAGGCCTGGGCCTGGGAAGGCAGGTCACCGGGGCTGAGACTGCGCCCCGTGTGCGGGGACATGCTGCGGAGGAACTCGTTGAGGTCACCGAAGGCCATGTATTCAAAGAGCAGGCACATCGGCTTCCCCACGGCACACACACCTGGAACCAAAATCAGGTCCCTTGTTAGAGGTCAGGTTTCTAAAGTGACATGTTGGAGGAAAAAAAAAAAAAAACCTGCAAAAGCAAATGACCAGATCGGAAAACGTGGGGCCCTGAATTTCTGTTGACAGCATCCTAGTCAAACCCTGTGACCCTCCCTTGCTTTGTGTAAACATCTCCTATTTATCTTTTAAGATTCAGCGTGATTTACCACTCCTCCTAGGGTGCCTCAGCTTCTGACCCTTCCAGGATTAGATTTTCCCTTCCATCATCCTTTAATGCTTAATCCTTAATTTTATATACCAGCCTGTTAACAATCATCCATTATTTGAGGCTTCTGTCCAACATTTTAGCACTTTAAAAGTATGATCATGTCTTTAAGTCTTCTTTCAGTTCCACACACCTACCCCGGGTCTGGGGAGCAAGTACTCTGTAAATACTGGGTAATGAATTTATGAATGGATGTTTGCTTTGAGTATGTAATTCGATTGCTCTGTGTTTCTTCTTCCTTTCTGAAGAACGATAATAAGGACACTGTTGTATGAAATTTGGAAAGGAGAACAAAAACAATCCAAGATCTTAGATGAAGTATTCAGGTTACTGCAGTAAAACAAATAGGTGAATTTATCATGTTCATTCCAGAAAGAAAAAAAATATGAATATAAATAGAGTCTTAGATTTAGTACCAGGAAGACACCGTTAATTTTAAAGTCTGGCTGTATTTGAGAGGGAAACTGGACAATTTGAAATATCAGAGGGTCCCTATTTCACATCAGCATAAAAATAGTAAGTATTTTTTTCAGGCAAAAATTAGAACTCTGTTCAAAAAGGAAGAGAAATGAGAATACTGTTATCTTGGCTTGTTTATTTGGCGGTTAGTTTTTAATTCCAGGGACTTTGGCAATCAGTATATTTATATGTAGTATGTAAATTAAAAAAATAAAGGGAGTTCCCATTGTGGCTCAGCGGTTAATGAACTCAACTAGTATACATGAGGATACGGGTTCGATTCCTGGCTGCGCTCAGTGGGCCAGAGATCTGGCATTGCCGTGAGCTGTGATGTAGGTTGCAGATGAGGCTTGGATCCTGTGTTGCTGTGGCTGTGGTGTGGGCTGGTGGCTGTAGCTCTGATTCGACCCCTAGACTGGGAACTTCATGTGCCATGGGTGCAGCCCTGAAGACAAACAAACAAACATGAAAATAAGAATAAAAAATAAATGACAAAATAGTTCTCTGAGAAATTTTTAAAAACTTCAGTTTTTTTTGGACTTCGGTGATGCAGTGAAATGTTCTACTTCCTGATACAGAAAATATTTTGTGGAGAGGAACAGAGACATCTCTCTGATCAAGGAATGAAAGGAAAAAATATAAATGCATTATGAAGGAAAAAAAAAACTTGGCAATCTCTCTTTTCAGATGCAATACATTTCCTCATTTATGTTTTCATACCTAAGAGTTTCACAATGTTAGGATTATCAAATTCTGCCATGAGGGCTGCCTCCCTCTGAAAGTCTGCTTGCATGTCAGCTGAGGCTTCTTCTTTGAGCATCTTCACTGCCACCATTGTGAAAGGTTCATAGGGAAGTAAGCCTGGGGCCCTGAAAGATACATTTATTTAGCCAGAAATCAAAAATTGGGAGAATCACACGTAGTCATGTTATAACTACCCACATTTATACACATCTCCCTCTTCCTGGCTTTTCCCATAGCCTAGCCATAGAACCAAAGAAAGAGGCCAATGGTAGCTCACACATAAAACTCCTTGACTCTAACTAATGAAAAGAAAAAAAAAATCGCTGGGGCTATTTTCCACAAAAAGTTTGAAAAATGCACTGTTTATAAATTATAGGAAATCCAAAGTATGCAGATCCAATGGGATTAGCATTACCATCCTAACCCCTTCGTCTCCAGGCCATGTATTCATCTTTATATCCCTAAAGGGCCTAAAATGGTGCCTTGCATATTTTCGGTCCCCAGTAAGTATTTGTGTGAGATTTTCTTTAATCACATCACCTCCATACTAGGGCCAGTATGAGTAGAGGTAAGGTTGGGTTCCACTCAAGAACACCAGGCCAAAGTGACAGTTGCCACATGTGTGACAAGTTCACATTCTGTGGCTCATCTCTGTGTCTATGGAACTACGTCCATGCAGAGAGGGTACTTTACTGCAATTTACACAAAGCCATTAGTTGGTCTAGCACGGGCCCTAATACATACTCTTTTCTTGAGCTCATTGTTTTCTCAAATCTTTGCATTTATTTTTTCCCTTTTCTGTCTTGCCGTTTCATGGACATCTATTTAATATCCACACATGTCAGGTCCTGAGTTCTTAAACTGAAACACTAGTTCAAAGAAAATTTTAAATGAAGTGGAAACTATAGCAACTGAACATGGAAGAGATTTGAGAAATATTTACTAAAAGTAATGCAAGAAATGATGACTTCAAAATGTGTGAAAAAATTCTCCACTGAAAAGGAAATCTAATTAAAGTTTGCTAATTGCTTATCATTTGAACACCGGGTAAGGATTCTCTCCATGTACTTTATTTTCCAGCAGAGAGGGTAAATTATTGAGATTCAAAGTACAGTACTCAATACAAATAAAGTTAATGATGTGAATAATTAACTAATTTGATAATAACTATTATTCATATCAGACATCAAGGTTACAGCCTGGTAACTTTTCAGACACAACGTATTTCAGTGGATAGGTTTTTTTGTGTGGGCAACTTTACCTGGCTTGAAAGACCCTTCCAAATGCTCCCTCTCCAATATCTCTCACATATTCAATGTTATTCCTGGGATACTCCAGGCTGAGTAATTTGGGATTCAGAAGGAGTGGCATCCTCTGGTACATGGGATTGGGATGAAGTCTATCCAGCAAAAGCTCAGAAGGAAGAGTAGTGAGGGTTACTGCCGCTGACTCTCTGCAGTGAAGACAAATAAGATCAATGATGAGCTGAGGATCAGGTGAGATCTTTGAACTCAGACTTAGGTTCTGAAGAGACATGGTGTTTAGGAGGAAACAAGGCACACTCTACTAACTTGACCGAAGATCCTTCCATTTTAGAGCAATGATGCATTTTGTTTGGTTGGAGTCCGAAAGACACTTTTCTTTTCCCCAGGAATTTTGTCACTATCCAATATGGCAGTGGGGCTGGAGAGGGCTTATAGGGAGCAAGAACAGCTATAATCTTCCAAATTGTGGTTTAGAGGCTATCAGCCATGAAAAACTAGCCTTAGGACATGTGATCCTATACCAAAATCATTGACATTTTTATTAAAAAAAATTTTTTTTGGTCATTTTAGGGCCACACACCTGGCATATGGTGGTCCCCCGGCTAGGGGTCGAATCAGAGCTGTAGCTGCTGGCCTACGCCACAACCACAGCAATGCTAGACCCAAGCCATGTCTGCAACCTACACCCCAATTCAGGGCAACGCTGGATCCTTAACCTACCGTGAAAGGTCAGGGACCCAACCTGTGTCCTCATGGATACTAGTCAGATTCATTTCCACTGAGCCATGACAGGAATTCCTCATTGACATTTTTAAAGGTCATGGTCAGGGTGCTTAATTTTAAAGCAAGGCAATGGATGTCAGAAAGAGACGGGCTGTGTTCTATATAGTCCTCCTCCCGTCTCCAATGTCAGTGCTAAATATATAAAGGTTTTTAAAAGGTTACTACCTGTGATTAACTTAAACTATTATCTCACCTTTTCGTATTTTTCCATTGTTTTCGTCGTCGGCAGCAGTAGAGGGTGATTATGGTAAGAAGCACAAATATTGCAAAGCTGGACATGATGGAGATGATTACAGTCATGGAGTATGTAGGTGAGACAGAGAAGGAGGAAGAAGAGGAGGAAGGCACATTTGGAATGTCCACACTCGGCTTTGAGGATGTCATTGGCGGGAATGCTGTAAGTAAACAACACTTTTTTTTTTTTATTCGTTCTTAAACTTTTTAGAAGCAATTTTTGTATTTAAGCAATCACTAAACTAAATTTAAAGACTAAGTTTTTAATGTGTTAGGTTCTCCCTATTTTATATATCTATAAAGTCCAGTCCAATAAGGTCTAGTTGTAAGGAAACCCAGCTTGCAGAATCACAGAAATTTTTTTTTTTTTTTGGTCTTTTTGCCATTTCTTGGGCCGCTCCTGCGGCATATGGAGGTTCCCAGGCTAGGGGTTGAATTGGAGCTGTAGCCACCGACCTACGCCAGAGCCACAGCAACACGGGATCCGAGCTGCGTCTGTGACCTACACCACAGCTCACGGCAACGCTGGGTCCTTAACCAACTGAGCAAGGCCAGGGATCAAACCCAAAACCTCATGGTTCCTAGTCCGATTCGTTAACCACTGAGCCACGACGGGAACTCCAGAATCACAGAATTTTAAAGATGAGACTCAGAGAAAGGAAATATATATTTTTTTCCAAGACAAATGAAGATGCTGGGCTAGTGTCCTTTATACTCTTCATATTATTTATGACCTGACAACAAGCATGGAAATTGTTAAGTTGTTAAATATTTTTATGAAGTTCTGCTTGAAGTCAGGATTGTTTAAAGCTGAGCTTGTATACATATTTGTTGGCTTAAAAACAAAATGGGAGTTCCCATCGTGGCACAGTGGTTAACGAATCCGACCAGGAACCATGAGGTTGCGGGTTCAATCCCTGGCCTTGCTCAGTGGGTTAAGGACCCTGCATTGCCGTGAGCTATGGTGTAGGTCACAGACGCGGCTCGGATCCAGCGTTGCTGTGGCTGTGATGTAGGCCGACAGCTACAGCTCTGATTAGACCCCTAGCCTGGCAACCTCCATATGCCATGGGAGCGGCCCTAGAAAAGGCGAAAAGACAAAAAAAGAAAAAAAAAACCCAAAAAACAAGAAAAACAAAATGGAAGATTAAAATGGAAATATTAGGACACAAATGAGAGTTTTTACTCATCTAACAGTTGAAATTCTGTCAAACTCCTATTTAAAAGGTCAATGCAATACATAAATAAAGTAAATTTTATGTTACTGTTGGAAACCAAATGATACCACATTCATATCATTCTGTTCATATGGTGCAAAGTCCATTGTATATCTATTAAAACAATATTCTTAATTATATTTTATTTTATTTTATTTTTTTTGTCCTTTTGCTATTTCTTGGGCCGCTCCCGCGGCATATGGAGGTTCCCAGGCTAGGGGTCGAATCGGAGCTGTAGCCACCAGCCTACACCAGAGCCATAGCAACGCGGGATCCGAGCCGCGTCTGCAACCTACACCACAGCTCATGGCAACGCTGGATCGTTAACCCACTGAGCAAGGGCAGGGACCGAACCTGCAACCTCGTGGTTCCTAGTCGGATTTGTTAACCACTGTGCCACGATGGGAACTCCCCTTAATTATATTTTAAATCCTTTTGATTGAGTAAAGACTAAAAACATGGATAGAGGATATTTTAATAATACAATCAACGAGACTATCTTAATAGTGAAGAATGAACTTTATACCCTGAAAAGAGAATAAAATTTATTTTCAATTATTTGTGGGATGGTGACAGACACAACCTTTTATGTCAGGCCACAAAGGGAGACTCTCAGTAAATTTCAAAAGAAGAAATTATGCAGGTCTATTCTTTGATCAAAATGCAGTTAATAGTATATTAAATAAAATCCAATGGGACATTGAAAAAAATTTAATAACTTTTCAATAGAAAAGTAGAAAATAGCCATCATTACAGATTACAAAATAACTTCCTAACAGTGCATATGAGATTTGGCCAAGGAGGTGCTCAGTGATAGCATTATCTCCTTCCATTAGATAAAAAGAATGAAAGTAAATGAACTAAGCATTTAAATCAAAACTTTGGAAAAGAAACAAAAACTACAGAAAACAAAAGAAAACAGGTGATAAAGTAACAGCCATGTACAAGCAAAAATTAGTAAGTTAGAATACACATAGCACAAATGAGAGAATTAAAAAATAGGTCAATAGTTGGTCTTAGAATATTTAAAAGTAGTGAAATCAATGACATTTTAATTTTAAAAGGAAAAGAAAGGCACAAACATACAAAATTAGGAATGATAAAGTAGTTTTAACAATAGATTCAAGGGTTAATAAAAATGAAATAGTATATAATTATCGACTAATATTTAAAAAAAAAACTAAGGAAAATGATGGGAACATATTAATTACCAAATCTGAAGAATTTGAAAATCTGAATATAGCCATAACCAGGAAACTTAAGTCATCACAGAATTATGGTTATATTCTCTAAGTCCTGGAAGAAATAAGATTTCCATAGTTTTATAATGTTCCAGTAAGAAAAAAATCTTTCAGATTTAGGAAGTTATTGTAATACTAGTATTACAACTTGACAATGTTAGCACGAAAGAAAAGTGCATACATAGATTATAGAACATAGATTTAAAAGATCCTAAACAAAATATTAGCAATTGACTACAGTATAGTAAAAGAATAATGATTTAATAGAAGGAAATCTATTTATATAACACTTCACAGTCACCAGAAAACTTAGAGCAGTAGATGCCTAAAGCCATTTGAAACAGGACCCTTGTAAAAGTAGAGATTTTAAGGGGTGCCCTTGTATGACTTGGTCTAGACATGGACACAGTGATTAGAGCACCAGTGGCTGAGCACCAGTGGCTAAGAAAGTGGTTTTGAACCCTTTGGAGAACCAATTTGATCCCTGCTGTGACTCAAGCTGTCACCTGAAAGGAGAACATCAGCACAGCAGTCAAATATCTGTGCAGGACCAGGGATTGCATTTCTAATCAAGCATCATAGAAACGGTGGACTTAGCAGACTTTGCATGTTCCTCTGTGATTGTTTGAAAGCTGCTTTGACTTTCTTTGGACTGAGTCATTCAAAGATTTTAAAAAATTAGCCCAAGATGAGTAGGGAGGAGGCCTTAAATTGGAGAGCTAAACTCCCCGCTGATAATAAATCATTAACATGGCAATCATTAAGAGATAGGGAGAGGTGACTATTTTTGCATCTGGATTTCACCAGAGCAAGTCATACCATATTTAACATGTAAGGGATGGTAATGAAGTTTGTGACGTTGGCAGTGTAATCTCATTAGTAAATACAAGGGTATTTTTTTATCAATAATATCAGAAGGTGGGAGTTCCCCTTTGTGGCACATCGGTTAACGAATCTGACTAGCATCCATGAGGATGCAGGTTCGATCAATCCCTGGCCCCACGCATTGGGTTAAGGATCTAGCATTGCCATGAACTGTGGTGTAGGTGGAAGACCCAGCTCAGGTCCTGCATTGCTGTGGCTCTGGCATAGGCCAGCAGCTACAGCTCCAGTTTGACCCCTAGCCTGGGAACCTCTATATGCTGCAGGTGTGGCCCTAAAAAGCAAAAAAAAAAAAAATCTGAAATTGGAATTTAATGGCATAGTAAAAAAAAAAATTCATGCTGATTTAGCAAGATTTATTCTCAAGATGCAAAAATTAGTATAGATTCAGCAAGAATTTTGCTTCATGGCTTTAGTCGTTTCTTCCTTTGGGGATAATTTTATTTTGTCATTCCTTGTTTATTGTTTCTGATCTATTCTCATCTTCCCTAGAGCAACATCAGTGATCTCTTTGGATTCAAAAGATCAATTTGGATCTCCTATTTCTTTCCTTTTTACTTATTCTTCTGTCATCAACTTCATCTCTTTATCCTTTTCCTCTGAACACCAAGGGAGTCTTATTCACTCATCCATCCATACATTAATGTATTTATTAAATGAATATTGCTTGTTAGGTGTCAAGGAGACTGTGGTAGATATGAAAGAGTCTCTATATTAAATTGTTCGAGTGGTAAATAATTAGCAAGCAGATGATTACAATAAAATATAAGGAGTGTCACAAAAGTGGTGAGAACAAGGATGCTTGTGAGAATCCAGGGGTAGCCCAAACCCAGGTATAGGCATCTTGGGTATGTTTTCTAGAGTAACTTTAAATATAAAGGGTGAGTAGGCGATAACCAGTGGAAAGTGTATGCATGCATGTGGCTGTGGGGAAAGGGAGTTGGGGGGAATAAGAGAAGGGAAATAGAATTCCACAGAGACAGAATAACGTGTGTCAGAATCTGAATCAAGCAGTTGATTTTCTAAAAAGGTACCTATAAGTTTCATTGTTGAGTTGGGGAAAGTTGTAGGTAAGGCTGCAGCTGTCAGGTCTAGGTCATAAAATACCTTGCATGCAAACTCTAGTAATTTGGATGTTGCCTAGCAGTAAATGGAAAGAACCATTGGAGAGTTTTAAACAGTGAAGGAGAATGGTCAGCTTTTGCTTTAGAAAGATCACTTGGCTGCATCCTGACTTGCATGGTGGCTGATTTCAAGCTACCAGTGAAGTCTCAAATGTGGTGTTGAAAAGAGATGATCAGTAATAACTTTTATACAGAATATCTACCACACAGATAACAAGAAGAAGGAGAAACTCTAAAAGTTTCTATCTAGATAGATGGAGCAAATTACTTACAAGAAAAAATAGCCAGACTCATATCATGCTACCCATTTCCAAAACTAGAAGCAAAAAAGGAATAAAAGCACATCTCTAGACTACAGAGAGAAAAGAAATATCATTCAAGAATTCCATCCCTAGCTCCTCTAGCTTTCAACTATCCAGGTAAAAGAAAGCTATTCTCAAGATATTCGAGGATTCAGAGATGCTGTTACCCAAGACCCAGTCTGAGGAAATAGTTCAGCCTGTGCAGTCCTACAGAATCCTGGAATTCAGGAATAGTGAAATGCCTGCTGAGCAGACAGGGGATGTATATACTACAAAGGCATTACATGCTCAAAAAAGATATTTCATTTCAGTAAAGAAAGTTATGAAGATGAAAACTATTAAAACTGTTCAAATAAGAGGGTAATTTAAAAAAAAAAACAAAAACTTCCATCACCCTTTGAAGTGAACCAGTGATATTCTTGAGTTCACTCAGAATTTGAGAAACTCTTTAAGAAATATTTCAGATTTCAGAGCTTTATACACTCCCTCAGAATATGGGACACTATATCTAAAGGTGCCTTCTCTGTTCCACTTCAAACTACCTGAAACCAGTTTCTTTAATAATAATTGCATTTAACTCAGGAAGCCCATTTTTAGACAATCCTCACCATATGATCAGAGGAAATGATCAGTTTATGACATTGGGAGTTTTTTTTTTTTTTTTTTTAACATATACCAAACGTTTCATAAAACTATTTAGCTAATCTATGCTGCTCACCATTCCTTCTAATCCGTGTGCAGGGCAGAAAAATGGATGCTTTTGTGTGTGTTATTCCTATCTAATCTAGGATTAAAGGTCAGCACTTTTCCTACAGTAAACCCTCAATGAATGCTTGAATGGATGAATGAGTAAACAATCAAAGGATAACAAAAATCACAGTCATCAATTAAAAGTCCAATCACAGTAAACTTCAGCTGCTTATAGGACAAAGAATGAAAACATTTCTTTTTTCATTCTTTAAAGTTGGGAACAATTTGATAGGCCTCCAGAATGATAGATTTTTTTAGGGTTTTCCATAGCTGTTCTTGTTTACCAGCTCTGAGTGATTCTGTTGTGACCAGTAGCATTCTTTTTTTAAAGACTTTTTAGTCTTATTCCTTTAAGTAAGCTGGTAAAATCAAGTCCTGGCATTTAGCCAAGTGCAAAAGCAATTAGGCCTGGAACATCTATCCAAGGAAACGAATATAATTTGAGTCTTAAAACACAAAGCTTAGAGGATGTTAACTGACATGAATTTCTTTTGCAAATTTCATTCTGAAGATTTCTGCCTTGTGGTAGGTTTAAAGTACCATCTGATACAAGTTAGTTTCTAGGACACCCCTTTATGAGCAGCCCTCTCAAATGATTTCCTACGGATTTTGAAATGTCCCTTTTTTTTTTTTTTTTTTTGGTATTTTTAGGGCCGCACCTGAGGCATATGGAGGTTCCCAGGCTAGGGGTCAAATCGGAGCTGCAGCTGCAGGCCTACACCACAGCAACAGCAATGCCAGATCCAAGCCGCATCTGCAACCTACAACCACACACAGTTCACGGCAACGCTGGATCCTTAACCCACTGAGCGAGGCCAGGGATCGAACCTGCACCCTCATGGATGCTAGTCAGATTCGTTAACTGCTGAGCCACAACGGGAACTCTTGAGGTGACCCTTTTAGAAACTATTTGATTTGATCCTGTAAACTTTATTCTGCAAATTAGCTGTCTTAAAAAATACCTGTCTTCCAAAAGAAGGATCTGCTGTCACAAAGGAAGAGCATGAATTGGCTCAAGGAAAAAATAAACGTTTGTTTTCATCTATCAAGCTTTAGGTGATTGAAAACTCATGAATGCAAAATCACAAGGTGCTATTTTAAATTGGCTTATTTTATAGCCATAGAAGGGATAAAGTCACTTCAAAACCTTGAGGCAGGAGATAGGATTTGTGTCATTCACTAAATCTGGTGCTGTCCAGGGCCTAATTAGGGTCGTGTTCTACCCTGGGTGAGTATTGCGAAAAGCCTTTGAGAAGGAGTGTTCTGGACTCATGAAGTATGGACTCTGTTCTGGACATCATGAAGTATGGGTGTAAATACGCATGCATGAATCCAGTTACATACACATAAGGTTCCAAGGGCACAAACAAAATTACTTACTTGTTAGGTTTTCTTTTTTATAATCTGAAGGGGAAAGGATAAAAATTTGATTTAAATGAACATCCAGACATCTCATATGTTCTGTGAGAGAATGCTAAGAAATGCAAGTTCTCTTTCAGATTTTTGATATACAACGGGCAAGACATTCTTCGCATTTGAATGCGAAAGGATCTCGCCTTTGAAATTAAGTCAGCTGTTAGGGCTAACCACACAGTTCTTTACAAATGAAGTTCATTAAAGCAACATGCAAGGGTTCAGCTTTGTTTTATGAGGTCAGCGTTTTCAAACATGTGGCTTATTTTTGCATGCTGAAAAAATCAGCTTCACGGGCTAAGAAAGAGGACTTTATCCCTTTATTCCACTCCTTTGGCAAAATGTGAGATGTTTCTTAGCCATTCTCTGCACATTCCAGAAAATGTTATAAGCTCTCATCAGATTCCCTTAAGAAGTAAGGTAAGATCTCAAGCAGCAGTTAAAAGGACTCTTTAATTTCTTTTAGAACCGATGGAATAAAATCCTTATGCTAACTGATGCAATCAGGAGACCAGTAGGAGTCTGTTATTAGGTATGGAAGGAAAGCAGAACTCAAAAAAAAATTAGAAATGCCTAGAAATATTAGAAGATTTAAATTCACACCTTAGTTTTCTCAAAATGGTAAATTTCTCTGAACATCCAAAGTCTCACGAGAGCTCCATTACCTAAATATGGCAGTCTGGTACAGGCCATGGGGTCCCAGTGCATGCTGGGGAGTTTGTTGCATTCTGGCACAGAGAGCAGATGCATCTCAGATCTGTAGAGTCCCCTGTGGGTCTTTTCTTCCAGCGCCAGCCATTCTTTTGCACAGAAGAGCTCCTTGACCGCCAGGCAGTATTCTCTAAGATAAATTTAGGGAGAACAGAACTGGATGACTCATAGCCATGTTGAAGCCAAATTGATGGTAGAGCCTAAATCCTGTATTTTCAAAACATCATCATAGTGCATTGTCTGTTCTTGCAAAAGTGTTTTTGTAAAGATATTTTTATTGTAAATAATGTGAGACATTATGCAATATAGTATATTATCCTATGAGATGAAATGCCGTCTTGTTTATTTTGAAAACGTAATTAATGCTACTGGAGAAAAGAAACTTTCAAGTTCAAAAGGTAATAGATTAGGAATCCCAGATACGTTTTTTTTTTTTTTTCCTCAAACTCATCTTAAAGTATCTACAGAGGTACAGAAACAAGTTACACAGAGCTTTAAAAGCATACATACTAAAGTCATGGATCATTGTCAAGCAGTTTCCAGCCTGAGAGGTTTTCCTATAATCAGGGCTAATGCGCAGAGGCTGAGGAACACAGTTGGTGGCTCTGCATGCTTGTTCTCTGAAACAGAAAAGCATCAGCTTCCTGGAAAGTTATAGGAGGGCATGGGGGTCCCTACCCAAACCTAGCCTTGGAGAAGCTGAGTCCTGTACCATTGCTATGTGCACTTCCATCTGAGAAAGCTAGAGTCCTGTCTATTTGAATATGAAGCTGTAATGTCTCTGTATTATAGTATGAGTGAAGAGGCTGAAGACTAGGTGACTAGTTGGATTCATTAGAATTTTTTGGATTAATATTTGGTCAAACTTACCATATAGGAAAAAATATAGACAACACAGGAGAAACTAGGTTAGTTCCAAATTAAGATACTTGGAATTTATCCTACTGTATCCCACAGGGAACTATATATATCCAGTCTCTTGGGATAGACCATGATGAAAGATAACATCAGAAAGAGGACTGTATGCATATGTGTGACTAGGTCACTTTGCTGTACAGCAGAAATTGACACAGCACTGTAAATCAACTATACTTTAATAAAAGTTTTTTTGTTTTTTTTTGTTTTTTTTTTTCTTTTTCTTTTTTGGCTTTCCTAGGGCCGCTCCCGTAGCATGTGGAGGTTCCCAGGCTAGGGGTCCAATCGGAGCTGTAGCCTCCAGCCTACGCCAGAGCCACAGCAACACGGGATCCGAGCCGTGTCTGCAACCTACACCACAGCTCATGGCAACGCCAGATCCTTAACCCACTGAGCAAGGCCAGGGATCGAACCTGCAACCTCATGGTTCCTAGTCAGATTCGTTAAGCACTGAGTCATGACGGGAACTCCAATAAAAAAAATTTTAAAAAGATATTTGGCATTCATACTAAGAGGAAATCAAAAGTAATTTAAAAAGTTAAGGATAATAACAGCAATGTCATTCATTCATTATCTGAAGTTTCCAGAGAGGAGGAAATCATGTGTCAGTGGGTATATATGTGTGTATATGCACTTACATGTTTTTTAATATGCATGCCTGCACTGCCACTTTCCCAGGCAACCACCTGCCAATATGGACCAACTGAGCTTATATTGAATGAAGGGCTATGCATAAAAATGTGATGGGATGATACCATGGGGGTGATGAGCACAGCAATGGAATACAGATTCTTAGCATGTCTGCAAGGGAAGGGGGAATAATGGGGTTTTCAGGCTTCTGAGAGGCTGAGGAGCTGGAGAGACATTTCTTGGCTTGCTTCTTATTCTGCCTGGTCCCATCCTCATGTCACTTAAGCACATCTTTCTGCATTCAGACATTGCAATTAAACTGTGCACAGTCAATATGGGACATACAAAAACAGATGGCCAGAGACCTGTTTGGAGGCTGTGTTATAATTAAAACATACATCTTAGAGTTAAAAATCAACAACAACCATTTTCCATATAATGCGGCCTATGCTCAAAAACTGATCTAGGGTATACATGTTGCAAAGTTACATGTTGTTCCTCAAGAGATACCTAGATGTCAAGTCTGAGGAAAATATGATATGAAGTGAAGAATCAACAAATTATATTGCTCTCATAATGTTCCCAAATTCTCAAAATCTGCAGTAAGTTGAAGAATGGAGCACTCTTTTTTAAAAAAATGACTTCACTGTAGTCCTTTTATGCTAAGCAGAGCGCCCTAAAATTATTTCAATGTTTAAATAGCTCCTGGTTTTATCAAAACAGCTGGAAATGTGCTCTGTTGGTAGTTTTCATGAAAAGAAAACAGTGTCCATCCAGTTTCTAATATATACCATGGGTACAGTTTATCCTTTAATCCTCCAACTCCGTTTTACAGATAAGAAACTGAAGTTTAGCTAAGATCCCGTAGCTCTAGAAAGCAGTACAACAATATTTCAACTTTATTCTATTTAGCTCAAAAGCTAGATTGATTCCTGTACTTTCTATACAAGAAGTAAATAAAGGCAAAGATAATTCTATTGAACATGGATTTATAAATTTCAACGTGGAAAGCATATAGGAGGTTTAAAGAAATATCTGTTTTATAACTATTCCACTCCCTCCACTCACCATGAAACAAGAGTGTCAGTACTTAAAATTAAGAGATTGGGTGGAATGTATTTTCTTTTCTTTTTTTTATGTCTTAATGGCCACACCCATGACATATGGAAGTTCCCAGGCTAGGGGTTGAATTGGAGCTGCAGCTGCCGGCTCACGTCACAGCCACAGCAATGCTGGATCGGAGCTACATCTGCAACCTACGCCGCAGCTTGAGGCAACGCTGGATCCTTAACTCACTGAGTCAGGCCAGGGATGGAACCTGCATCCTTGTGGATACTAGTCGGCTTCTTAACCTGCTGAGCCACAATGGGAGCTCCCTGGGAGGAATATATTTTAGTATTCTGAAATTTTCACCAAGATCTCATATTTACTGGCAAATAATACCAAAACACATGAACTGTAGTCTATATTTTCTCTATCTTGGCTTACTAATGAGGTGTGTTTTAGTTTAAGATTTTATTTTTTTTTATTTCCTGGAAAGCAGGGATATTTATGAATATGATAATGATGTGAGCAATAAGAAATGTAATAGGGAGTTCCTGTTGTGCCTTAGCGGGTTAAGAATCTGACTAGTATCCATGAGGATGTGGGTTCAATCCCTGGCCTCGCTCAGTGGGTTAAGGACCCAGTGTTTTTGCAAGCTGCAGAATAGGTCACAGATGCGGCTCAGATCCAGCATTGCTGTGGCTGTGGCCTAGGGCGGCAGCTGCAGCTCTGATGCAAGCCCTAGCCCAGGAACTTCCATATGTCGTGGGTGCGGACCTAAAAAGAAAAAAAAATTAATAGAATATTATAACTTTGATGACATTTTCTAGCTCAGAGCCCTAGTATTATAGGGTATCAGAAATGATTTTGATGTTAGGAATTTTGTCCAAATTAATTACCTTATATTCTGGACCAGAGCCAGCTTTACTATGGCACATGACAACTTCTCCTTTTGAAAACATTTCCTATTTGCAGACAGACAAATGGAAATTCCCCAGGTATTTACTTTTAAAATTTTACCTGCAAATGGGTATAGGTGTAGGTACTACCCCAGGGTGGCATTCTTGGAAGATGTGGTTACACAGCAAGGCTTCTGCAGCTGGCCGGCAGAACGGGCTCACTGCCTTCAGTTCATTCCAGGCCGTGTGGACCAGTAGTTCTTGGGCCTCCTCAGGGTCTGCGTAGGAGTTGTTGAAGAAAACAAGAGCATCTCTTGCCAGGACAGCTTTACACACCTCCCGTCTGTACTGGGCGCAGTAGCCTTTGTTTTCTTTCTGTGGTTGACTGCAAGAAGCAGAGAACAGCATTCCCTATGGCAGGCTATTTCTTAGCATCCAACTTGCTCCCCCCCCCCCCCTCATTTCCACATCTGTACCATGGAAATAGAAGACTGTACTCGCAAATTGGTTGAAAGTTTCCATCTGAATATTGTCTTTATATCCAGCAGCAATTATATCCCTCTACTATTCCAGTGGGCTAGGATGAGGATCAAGTGTGATCACATTTGTGGAAAGCTTTGGAAATGATCAAGGCCAGGATGGATGGGAATATTTTTTATTATTTACGTCGTAAATAAAATTGGACTTCACATTTCCTTTCCTTTCTTCCTCCATCCCTCCTTCTTTCTTCCTCCCTCCTTCTTTATTTCTTCCTTCCCTTTCCTTTTCCTTCCTTCCTTCCTTCTTTCTTTCTTCCTTTCTTTCTTTGTCTTTTTAGGGCCGTACCTGCAGTATATGGAAGCTCCTAGGCTACGGCTCACATCAGAGCTGTAGCTGCCTTCCTATGCCACAGCTCATGCCAATGCTAGATTGAAGCTGCGTCTTGACCCACACCACAGCTCATGGCAATGCCAGATCCTTAACGCACTGAGCAGGGCCAGGGATCAAACCCATGTCCTCATGGATACTAGTCAGGTTATTACTGCTAAGCCATGACGACAACACATTTCTTACAAATAAGCTGACCTAGCAAATAATCTAAAAGCATCCTCATCATGATGATTAATCAGTGACTGAATAATTGCTCTGATCCAAACAGCTTGCAGCTTTGTGAACAGAGTTTACTTAAATTTCACAATAATGAAGTATTTGAATTGGGAGCACACACTTTCCAGAGTCCAATCCTCTCCGTCACACATCTTCTCAGCATTCCATTAAAGAATAAGAAGAAAGCCGTGCAGGGAGGAGAAAGTATTGGCTATGGCTTGCAAAGGACCAAAGGAGCATCTTCAGTTTTGCTGTTTTCTCACTATGTGGCTTGAGGAAAGTCATCTGGTCATGCAGGATCCCAGTGTTCTAATCTGTAAAGTGATTAAGTAATTATCCTGAACCTGGGTTAATTGTGTGTGCATGGGTATTATAAGGGGAAAAGAACTGTAAATTCTGTAGTGGCAGCACAAAAATGAGATTAAAAGCTCATCTGCCTATAACAACTGAAGACGACAGTAAGGAAAATGGAAAATGCTGTTGGTGCTTTCTCTGCATATCTACTGCTCCCTTAATGCAATGCTGGCAATTATAATAATAACTCCTTTGTTCATCTGGCAAGTATTTATTGAGAACTTATTATGTGTAGGCTCTGTGATGGTCTCAGTATACCCCTATGCCTTCCATCAGATAGGTAGTTAACAATGACAGCAAATTCAAGTTGCACTTGGAATTTATTGTTTTTTTTTTTTTATTTTTCATCTTTTTAGGGCCACACCTGCAGCATAGGGAGATTCTCAGGCGAGGAGTCGAATGGGAGCTGTAGCTGCTGGCCTATGCCACAACCACAGCAACATCAGGTCCTAGCTGTATCTGCAACCTACACCACAGCTCACAGCAACACCAGCTCCTTAACCCATTGAGCAAGGCCAGGGATTGAACCTGCGTCCTAACAGAAGCTAGTCAGATTTGTTTCTACTGAGCTACAATGGGAACTGCCATCTCTTGGAATTTAGCACTTTATTATCTTTATATGAATGATTTTAGAGTAAGAAAATTAAATTGGAATTTGTGGAAATGTTTAGATTAACAGACACCTTTTGAAATGGAAACATTGGTTAGAAATCATTATCAACTGGTTTTTAAAGCAAATCTATTAAATGAGATACAACTCATTCAAGTAAAATGATGAGGCTCCATGCAATACTATATTTTAAAGCAATGTTTTGTAATGTGGAATCATTCTCTTATTTATACTAGTCTTCTACTAACTAGTCAATATGAATTTTATTGCATTACTTGTAATTCATTTGGGATTTTAAAAATGAAAGCCTTGAATAAGAAAACAAAAAATTCCCATGAAAATTTGGACCATACGAGGTTGAGGAAACACCCAGAGAAATAGCTCATGGCTCAACCTCTTAGGGAACCCAGGGTATGACGACACAAAGAAAGTTCTAGAGAAGCAAGGGTGCTGTACTCTGAGAAACTGAATAATGGAATTCCTGTTGTGGCTCAGTGAGTTAAGGACCTGACGTTGTCTCTGTGAGAATGTGAGTTTGATTCCTGGCCTTGCTCAATGGGTTAAGGATCAGCATTTCTGCAAGTGACAGTGTAGGTTGCAGATTCCACTAGGATCTGGTGTTGTTGTGGTGTAGGCTGGCAGGTGCAGGTCCGATTCCATCTCTAGCCTGGGAAGCTCCACATCCTGCAGATGTGGCCCTAAAAAGACATAAAAAAAAGAAAGAAAAAGAAACTGAATAACTGATAATTGAAATACATCAAACTGGTTTACAAAATGGTGACACATATTAATCCTTCTGTAAAAAGCAAGGATAGATAGGAGCAGGCATAACTCTTTTCATTTAGAAAACACTGTGTCAGGTAGAGGGTTGATATTTCTCCAAATCTCTCTGAACTGAAAATTATTCATCCAGGTTCCACTGTCATGTGTTAACTATTGAACGACTTTATTTTTCCATGAATATTTTTTAAATATAAAAAGTTATATTTTTTATTTAATTATGTAAGCAAAACCATTTAAAAAACACTGGAAACTAAGAAAAGTTACACAAAAGAAAAATTAATCAGAAGAGCCTCAAAGATAACAATTACTAATAATCAATTAACAATTCTTCTATCTGGGTTTCTGCTGCTTCTCTTTAAAAAAGCCCTAGAAAAATCTTTAGAACAACCTCATTGTGGCTTAATAGTGGTGAGTCATTTACTTTTGAGCAATAACCATATAATACAAGAGGAAAAAAAGAGAAAAAGCAGAATAGGTTTTGAACAGAAGTGAGAAGAGCTTGGTTTTAATTTTGGTTTTTCTTCCTACTGGTTTGAGGATAAGTAGCCTGTAAAAACCCTTTGTATGCTGGGAAAAGCCATATAAATACAAAGTGTATGGTTCTTGTTAATTTTCTGGGTCTCTGTGGTGGTCTGGGAGCATTTAAGACATAGCTTTGGTTGTATATCTTTCCTTCAATTAGCCCCACAATGTAAGGGATATACAGGACCAAATAAATGTACGAGGATAGAGCGAGTGGTTTGAAATGCACAGGGAGGACAAATGTGCTGAACGGTGTGTGAATGAAAGATGGCCTCTCTTTTGTGGGTGGCTTGCATTTTAATTTGCTTTTTATTGTGTGTGTGTGTGTAACATACCTAAAGAGGCTGCCCAGTCACAATTTCAGAGTTTGAACAATTTTCTTTTCCTTTTAATCCCCATCTTTTGCCAATTTACATATTTCAAATTTTACACAGTGATCACATTTCAGAGGCAAGATATGGAGACCGTTTGAGCTATTTTTTCCCTCAACCTCCTAACTGTATCACTTAAAAAAAAAAAAAAAACCTGTTTAAGGATCCACAGCAAAATCTAAGGAACAAGATGAAGGCAAAAAAATGTTCATTGGTGCTTCTGTCTTTTGTAAGTGATGAGGCCCCTTTTGGTCCAACTGAAGTCGTGTTTCTGCACGTGCAATTCTTGGGACAGCAAATGGAGCAACACCAGAAGCAGCTGGGACTGTTGCTCATTTGAACAGTGGGGCTGAGGTCACAGGGATCTGTTCACAGAATGCTGGTTATTTTGGAATGATCTGCCGGACTCACTCCAAAAATGCTAGTTAATATTGCACATGGAGCCAGTCCCTCTCTTGCCTCTTGACAGACTAAACCTGGCTGACCTCTCTTTCTGTAAAGTTTCTCTTTGTAGAAGCAGTGGCTGATATTTGACCCTGAGTCCCCCCTTTTAAATTTCTTTTATAACAAACAACTCTCCTTGGTCAGATGGGATATTTAAAGGATTCTCACAACTTTTGCCTTTATTTTCTCTCTGCTTTAACATGTATGACTCACATTCAATAGAATATAGTTGACCCTTGAGCATGGGTGTAAATTGCATGGGTCCACTTATACACAGTTCTTTCCAATGAAAGCTATGGTAATGCACAGTCCCAGCTGTGGTCAGTTGACTCCAAGGATGCAGGATGTGGATATGGAGGAACCATATGTATAGAAGTTCACCTATAAAGTTATGGGGCATGCTGGTTGCTGCCCCTAACCTCTGAATTGTTCAAGGGTCCATTAATTAATTGATTAATTAATTAATTTGCTGTTCAGGGCTGCACTTGCAGCATAGGGAATTTCCCAGTCTAGGGGTTGAATTGGAGCTGGAACTGCTGGTCTACACCACAGCTACAGCAAAGCCAGATTTGAGCCACATCTGCAGCCTACACCACAGCTCATGGCAATGCCAGATCCTTAACCAACTGAGTGAGGCCAGGGATGGAACGCACATCATCGTGGATCCTAGTCAGGCTCGTTATTGCTGAACCACAATGGGAACTTCCATGGGGTCCACTATTTTTAGATATGATCTTCCAGTTTCTATGAGAGAGACATCTACTCCCTTTGAACACATAGTACTTTGTCCAAGGGCACATCTAGATTACCTACCATGGCATGGTTGGTTGAGGCAAGCCTATTACCCTATTGGACACTCCATATCTTCTTTCTCCACACTTCTTAGAGCTGGCCCTCTCCTCTGGCACTGACAAATCTGCCTTATAAGGCAATTATGGGGTCTTTCGTTATACTTCCCTAGCACACATATGGCCAGGGCTCTTTGCCACTCTGAGTCTCCAAAGTGAACTGGAATTATTTTTAACCTTTTACGCCTAGTGTCTTTGCATGTGATTCACTCCCTAAGACAGGGATCAGCAAAGAGAACCAAGCAGGTCAAATGTGGCTGACTGCCTATTTTTGTATCACCTGTGAGCTAAAAATGGTGTTTACATTTTTGAATGGTTGGGGAAAAAAAATCAAAAGAAGTGAAAATCATATGAAATTCAAACTTCAGGGTGTAAGTCCCTAGAACTCTCCAGTTCAAAGAAACCCTCCTAGTTTCTTTTCTGTACAATAGGGATAATAACAGGACCCACTTCACAGGGATGTCCTGAAGGTACATTTTTATTTAGTTAATTTTTTGTCTTTTTAGGGCCACACCTGCAGCACATGGAGGTTCCCAGGCCAGGGGTCTAATCAGAGCTGTAGCCACTGGCCTACACCACAGCCACAGCAATGTCAGATCCACCCTGCACCTGCAACCTACCCCACAGCTCACGGCAACGCTAAATCCTTAACCCCCTGGTTGAGGCTGAGGACCGAACCTGTGTCCTCATGGATACTAATCAGCTTCATTTCTGCTGAGCCACAACGGGAACTCCCTGAAGATACATTTTTTAAAAATGCATGTAAAGCTCTTAGCACAGTGCCTGAGACATAGTAAGTAGTCAACAGATGTTACCTATCTTCATCTTCATCATTTTGTAAGAGTATTAAAAGGATTAGAAATTAGAAAGTTTCTGAAAGATTACAGTGCTCAACAAATAGTAGATTCTCAATAAAAGGCATGTCAAACAAAGCAAGACATTGGTACAATAGCAATATCTTACCTCCATTCTATTAACCGGAAAGGAAGTTCCCACAGGAAATCCAATTAAAGGGGAAAAGAAATGAAAGTTAGTACATTTTCATCTCAAGGCTTCTAAGAAATAATCTTGATACCTATAACCTCTAAGTTTCTGAAAAGTTCTCTGTTTCTGCTAGGAGGACAGACACTGCATTTAATAAGCAGATTTAGACAAGGGGATTAAGAAAATATTAAATGTCTCCAGGAACTGATTTTTTTTTTTTAAGCAGCCACACCCGTGGCACATGGAAGTTCCTGGGCTAGGGGTTGAATCAGAGCTGCAGCTGCTGGCCTACACCACAGCTATGGCGACACCATATCTGAGCCTCATCTGTGACCTCCGCTGTAGCTTGTGGCAATGCTGGATTCTTAACCTGCTGAGGCAGGCCAGGGATTGAACTCACATCCTCACAGACATTAGATTGGGTTCTTAACCCGCTGAGCCACAATGGCAACTCCTAGGAACTGTATTCTTCTTTTCAAGCTGAGTTCTACCATGGCATCATTAGCGCAGGGAGTATTATAGGTCAGAATTTCTCTCTGTTAGCTACCCAGGGACTTTGCAGCAAGAAAGCAAGATGTGGAGGTTGCAAGGAAGAGGAGAGAAGGGACAGGTGGGGAAGCTGTTATTCTCACAGACCCACTGGCTTCAAGTGGTTGCACAGGGTCCCACACTCAGAAAGGCCCCATTCTTAGTTTAATGTTCTGCTGTCATCATCTTGAAATACTTATTAATTTTTAAGCAAAGGGCCTCACATCTTCACTTTGCCCTGGGCCCCACAAATTTTTCCCCCAGGGGTGAAAGGTCAGGGCCCCGAGGGGACTGCCCCTCTCCTTGGGTGACTTATGGGGCTTTTGGTGTGAATAGTCCCAGTTTAGGCTTTCCCAAGGCATGAAGGCTCTTGGTAGGGGAAGGGATTGTAACGTGACCAGTATTTCTGAATGGTTCCATCTCTTTCTGTATAGGAAATCTCATACCTCACACTCTTCCCCAAGCACTTTGTGAGTTACCACCTCCTGTCCTCCCTAACCCCCGCTATTAAAGTAAAAAGTAAAACATAGGCTGTGTCTAAAACCAATTTGCTTTATTAGAATTTCTCCTAATGTTGAGGTCTGACTCCTTTGGAAAATGTTCAGTCCACTTGGGTGTTATTCTTTCGGCATTTTTGAAGATTGATTTATCAGGGGAATTCATTTTTGAATCCTTAAAAAAATATATATACACACACACACATTTTTAGGGCCGCACTTGTGGCCATGGAAGTTCCCTGGCTAGTGGTCACATCGGAGCTGCAGCAGACGGCCTATGCCACAGTCACAGCAATACCAGATCTGAGCCACATCTGCACCCTACACCACAGCTCATGGCAACGCTGGATCCTTAACCCACTGAACAGGGCCAGGGATTGAACCCCTGTCCTCATGGATCCTAGTTGGGTTCATTACTGCTGAGCCCTGACAGGAATTCCCGTAAATTATATTTGTAATCATTCTGTTTTACATTTGTGGAAGTAGGTGACTGAGTTTTTTTAACCTTGTGTGCAACTTCTTTTTCATCTTTATGGACTTTTTATTCAACGAAACCAACCTACATGAGAAGCCTACATGATCCAAACCTTATGGCAATTCTGCCCCTGTAGAGATAGAACAGATGGAAGAAATAGAAGGAAATTCAAGAGGAAAAAGTATATCATTTGGAGGGGTAAAGGCAGAATTTAATAGTAGCTAAGCAGGGAAACCTGTTAAAACATGAAAAGGCCAAGGTTTTATACCTGAAAGAGCCCTCAATTTAAAATGTAAAAGAGGATTCAATACCAGGGAGATGAACCAGTGCCAAAGAAAATCCAGTCATAGAGCTTGGGAAGAGATAACAAGCTTAGATAGGCTTCTGTTTCAAGGACAAGTAAGGAAAGAAAAATCAAGGTCATTTAAGGGTGCCTGGTCTTCTCAAGAATATTGAGAGATCAAAGGATGATTCACTAGGCTTCCATGTGTTTTGTCCAGAAATTTCTCCAGTCACATTTTCTTTTAGAGGGGAGGGTGGGGAGCAGGGAAGGGGTCCAAGAACTTTGCAATTATAAACAAGTGCTTTTATCTCAAAACTAGATTTTTAAAAATTCCAAGAATTTCCAACAGTCATCAATATTTGTAATAGCTCTTCAATTATCTGGAAAAGCCAGTAATACATTGGCTTTTTTCTAAAACATACAGCCAATCTCATATAAGAAAGCTGCCTGTTTGTAAAAAGAATGCTTACCTCCTTGGCTTAGCTGCAGAACAGCTGGTAGCAATTTAGTGTGGCTACTGGCTGTTAGTCATTTATTCTTTTCCCTTGTATTAAAAACAAACACCTTTAATCCATTTGAAACCAGATGAAACCACCATGAAACGCCAGGGGACGCGGTCTGTGTTGATAAGAACACTTTCTACCTATTGTGGCTGTGCACTGGTCAGAGAGGGAGTCACAAAATCCTGCTACATGATCACCCCACGTCTCACAGTTGGGGATAACATTGCAGCGGACACGGAAGTGTGACTGCGAGACACAAGAAAGGGCAGGAAACAGGGTAGTACATTTGAATCAGCAATATCGATTATGAAATAGAATCCAAAGTTCTATTTTTTTCTGTAATGTGAAATCAATTCAAAATATAGAAAATAAAAACACGAGATGAATGGATAAAGAAGATGTTGTACACATACACAATGGACTACTACTGTGCCATAAAAAGAATGAAATAACGCCCTTTGCAGCAACATGGACGGACCTAGAGATTATCATACAAAGCGAAGTAAGTCAAAGACAAAGACAAATACCACATGATATCACTTATATGTGGAATCTAAAATATGACACAAATGAACCTATCTGCAAAACAGAAACAGACTCATGGATATAGAGAACATACTTGCACCTCCCCCTGCCAAGGGCGAGGTGGGTGAGGAAGGAAAGGATTGGCAGTTGGGATTAGTAGATGAAAACTATTATATATAGAATGGATAGCAACAAGATCCTACTGTATAGCACAGTGATCTATGTTCAATATCCTATGGTAAACTATAATGGAAAATAATATTTTTGAAAAGAATGTATATATGCATAACCGAATCACTTTGTATAACAGACAGTAACACAACATTGTAAATCACCTATTCTTCAATAAGAATAAATAAGCCTATTGCCCATTTTCCTATTAAAAAAATGAGATTATCTAACTAAATGAAGTAAGTCAGGCAGAAAAAGACAAATGTATGATATCACATATATGTGGAATCTAAAATATGATACAAATGAACTTATTTCCAAAACAGAAATAGACTCACAGCCATAGAAAACAAACTTATGGTTACCAAAGAGAAAAAATGGAGAGAGATAAATTAGGAGTTTGGGATTAAAATATACACAGTACATTCATAAAATAATCAACAGATGTATTGCATCACACAGGGAACTATATGCAATATCTTGTAATATCCTATAATGGAAAAGAATCTGAAATATATATACATTATATACATATATATGTATGTACACACATATCACACATGTATGTATAACTAAATCATTTTACTATACAGCTGAAACACATTGTAAATCAACTATATTTCAACACACACACAAAAAATAAAAATATGGGGCCCATTTTGGGAGGCTGAGGAATACCAATACTACCACATCAGATTTGGTTGTGCTACATATTTTCATTTGAGCTTTAAATTTAGTGACCAGAAGCCCCAGACTCTGAGGTCAGTCCAAAGAAGGGGCATTGCAGATGGTGGGGGTGTTGGGTAGAATGAGGAATGGCTTAAATTAGAAGAGGGATAGACTCATACTTGTACCCTCAGCCTGGATAAGCATAAGCAGAACTCTAGACCTCAGTATCTCATGAAGGACCTATTAATGTCTTTGAGAATGGGAACTAAGTGTTTTCCTCTACTGAATCCCTGTAGATTTCCCAGCTTTATTGATATGTAATTCACATATAAAATTGTATAAGTTTAAATTACACAACATGTTGATTTGCTGCATTTATATAATGCAAAATGATTCCCACCATAGCATTAGCTAACACCTCCATCATGTCACATATTTACCATTTCTTGTTTGTGGTAAGAATGTTTAAGATCTACTCTCTACTCTACCAACTGTCAAGTATATAATGCAGTATTAACTATAATCACCATAATGTGCATTAGATTCCCGGAACTTATTCGTCCTGTAACTGGAAGTTTGTACCATTTGGCCAACATCTCCCCATTTCTCCCACCCCACTGCCCCTGGTAACTATCACTGTACTCTATTTCTATGAGTCAGACTTTTTCAGATTCCACATATAAGTGATACACAGTGTTTGCCTTTCTCTGGCTGACTTATTTCACTTAGCATAATGCCCTCACTTTTCATCCATGTTGTCACAAATGGCCAGATCTCTTTATTGTGGCTGAATAATAATTCATTATGTGTATATATCACATCTTCTTTATCCATTTTTCAATTGACAAAAACTTAGGTGGTTTCCATATCTTGGCTATTGTGAATAATGCTGCAGTGAATGTGAAAGTGCAGAAATTAACACAACATTGTAAATCAACTATACTTCAATAGGAATAAATAAAGAATAAACAAGCTTATTGCCCATTTTTCTATTAATCCAAATTTGGGTTTTAATGTCTGGTGGAAACTCTATACTGCCTTCTATAGCTTTCCAAAATGGCTGAACCAATTTACAATTCTACCATCAGTGGTAGATACTACCTTTGATGGTAGTATCTCTCCAATACTTGCTAACCCTTATCTTGTTGATAATTAGCCATCCTAGTAGGTATGAGGTGATATTTCATTGTGGTTTTGATTTGCATTTCCCTAATGAATAGTGATGCTGAACAGTTTTTCATGTACTCATTTTCCATCTGTATGTTTCTTTGGAAAAATGTCTCTTCTCCTTTGCCCATTTTAAAATGAGATTATTTGTTTTTTGCTATTGAATGGTATGAGTTCTTTATATATTTTGAGTATTAACCCTTATATATATTTGCAAATATCTTATCCCTTTCCATAGGCTGCTTTTTAGTTTTATTGATGGTTTCCTTTGCTGGGCAGAAGGTTTTTAGCTTAATATAGTCTCACTTGTTTATTTTTGCTTTTGTTGTTTGTGCTTTTGGTGTCATATCCAAAAATCATTGCCAAGACTGATGTCAAGGAATTTACTGCCTATGTTTTCTCCTAGGAATTTTATGGTTTTAGGTCTTATGTTTAAATTTTTAATTTATTTCAGGTTAATTTTTGTGAGTGGTGTAATGTAGGGGTCCGGTTTCATTCTTTTGCATATGGTTATCCAGTTTTCCCAATACCATTTATGGAAAAGACTGTCTTTTCTCCATTGTATGTTCTTAGCTCCCTTGCAAAAATTAATTGACTGTTTATGTGTGGGTTTATTTCTGGGTTCTTGGTTCTGTTCCATTTGTCTAGATTTCTGTTTTTATGTCAGTTCCATAGTGTTTTGATTACTGTAGCTTTGTAATATAGTTTTAAATCAAGAAGTCGATGCATCTAGCTTTGTTCTTCTTTCTCAGGATTGCTTTGCCTATTGGAGATCTTTTGTGATTCCATACAAGTTTTTGGATTGCTTGTTCTAGCTCTGTGAAAAATGCTATAGGAATTTAAATAGGGTACGTGAAATCCATAGATAGCTTTGGGTGCTATATACATTTTAACAATATTAATTCTTCCACTCCAGGAGCACAGAATATCTTCCATTTATTTGTGTCCTCAATTTCTCTAATCAATGTCTTATAATTTTTAATGTAAAGATCTTTCTCTTCCTAAGTTATTCTAAATATTTTGTTGTTTTTGATGCTATTGTAAATGGAATAGCGTTGTGTCTTTTTCAGATGTTTTGTTGTTAATGTATTAAAACACAACTGATTTCTGTATGTTGATTCTGTATCTGAAAGTCCACTTAATTCATTGATTAGTTCTAACAGTTTTTTGGTGGAGTCTTTAGGATTTTCTGCATACAAGATTGTATCATCTGCAAACAAAGATAATTTCACTTCCTTTCCAATTTGGATGCCTTTTACTTCTTTTGATTGCCTAATTTTTGGTCTAGGACTTCCATTTGAATAGAAATAGTAAGAATGGGCATCTTGCCCAGTTACTAATCTTAAAGGGAAAGTGTTTAACCTTTCGCTATTGGGTATGATGTTGGCTATGGTTTTGTCATGGCTCTTACTGTGCTGAGGTTATGTTCCTTCTATACCCAGTTTGCTGAGGGTTTTTTTTTTTTATCATGAACATATGTTGAATTTTTTCAAATGCTTTTTATGGATGTATCAAAAGAATTATATGATTTTTATCCTTCATGCTATTAATGTGGTATATGACATTAATTGACTCATGTATGTTGAACCATCCTTGCATCCCAGAGATAAATCCTGCTTGATCATGATGTATGTAATTCTTTTAATGTACTGTTGAATTTGGTTTGCTAGAGTTTTGTGGAGAATTTTTATATCTATATTCATCAAAGATTTTGGCCTGTGGTTTTTTAATAGTGTCCTTACCTGGCTTTGGTATTAAGGTAATAAAGATTGATGTTAATTCTTCTTTAAATGCTTGGTAGAATTAAGGCTGTGTCTATTTGGATGGCCTTTGGCTCTTCCATGTTTGTGCTCATTACAGGGATCATGAGCTATCTTGCTGGTCTTTGTCACAGGGCTGAGTGTTCTGATGAAAAAGAGAAGGCGTCTTGCCAATAACCCAGCATCCTGGTGAGTTTAAATTGCAACTTGAGCCTTTCAAGGTTGTGACTGGAGGGGAAATGGAACTTCCTGGTTCATGGGGAGAGCTTCCAAAAGTTTTTCTGGTTCCTTTTGATAACTAACAGCAAATGTAAATGAGTCAGAAAGAAGTATATCAAATTTCTCAAATAATGCATATGAATTTGGGCATACACATGGAAGAATTTTGGGAAAATGAAGGCTGATCTTTGTTTTTTTTTGTTGTTGTTGTTGTCTCTCAAACACTAGGAATATCATTAGACATAATCCTAAGTGCTAGACCAGATTTTTCCATTTCCCAGTTTTCCTGCTGGGATGAGTAAATAAACAAGTGGAGTGAAATCTTCAAAGTGAAACATGGAGAATGTGACAAAGGGGGCTGTTGACTACAGAACACTAGGGGAGGATGAGGATGACTGAAATGGGAGAAAGGAGAATTTGGGGTAAGGAAGCATTGCTAGGATGTCAAAGGAGGGCACCAGGCTCTGGACCTCTGGCCAGCCCATCAGAGGCCAATGGAGAGAGAGGCCAAAAGCAAAAATGGAGAAAGCAAAGTAACAACCAAGCTTTGGGAGATCTGAAAAGCATAAGGCCATGCTTTGAAACATTTTGAACTAGAGTGGTTCCATGGATCCCTTTCTCACCAGAGTGGCTTCACTTCCCTGGAATATTGGTTCAGGGAGCCCTCCAGAGTTGGGAGGTACTTTCCTCAGTGATGGCAGGGGGACTTTTGTGAGCCATCTAGCAGCTTAGACTGAAAGGAACAGATCAAGGTGAAAAAGAAAAATGGCAGGAGTCTCATGGAGTTCAGAGGTCTTATTCCTTTGCACCCATGAGACATGCTCAGTAGACCTGCCTGAGGAAAGTTTAGGAGAAGCAGAGAAGCTTCAAGTCTCATTACAAGTGGGATCTAACAGGAAAACTAGATTGGGGATGAACAAAAGGGTCTTCTAGCTTTTTATGAATTAGCTCCATGGGGGAATCCCTCTTTACTCATTTTAGTAACTTTTTTTTTTTGTGCAGATGGGTTCACATTTATTGGTTCAAATACAGTACCTAACACTTGCTAAACATGCATTACCAGACCCGTTAGATAAGTCATTGCTGGTTTCAGTCTGCATGACTCTACTGAGGTCACTGTTCCTGACCTGCATTTACCTCTGTCGGTGCAACAGGTTTCTAGCCCTCTCTACTGCTGGTGCCAATCCAAGCACCAGTCCCACCATTCTTTTCCCCCATGCAAATTCTCCTACTATTTTCCCCAGGCTGCTATTTATGATTGCCTTCATCTTCACTCTGATCTAGTCTCAGCATTGACCATTTCTCTCTGAATTCTGGGACATTGCCTTCCTGTACTGCCTGTCCACACTTTAAGGCTCTTTTTACTACCAAAAGATATCATTATTTTCTTTAGGCTTATAGCTTCCTCTGTTGGTAAATTCCATTTATTAGTGGGGTTGGATGAGGTTCTCATTTGAACTAGGACAAAGATAAAAAGGGTGATGTTGCAGTATGTAGGATGCTGACAATTATGCTCTGTAGTCCTTTTGGCATCTTGGAGATCACATCATATCATGGATCTGCCTTTGTTGTGGAGAAGATATGCCCATTTTATCAGGTTCTTCTTCTTATGAGTCATAGAACTGCCTTCACACCCATCTTTATACCTATGATAGGTAGCCTCCAAAGGTTACCATGCTAAAAGGGGAGTATCTGTCCATTCCCTCCAGCTTGGTATGTTGCAGAAAGGTGGAAACTTAGAATTCAGATACACATTTTATAGATTCTTTCTCTGGACCAAAATCCTAGGAGAGAGGTAAATTATAAACTAAGGAAAAAGCCAAAGCAGAGGGAGTTTTTCCTACTTCTTATTTGGGAAGCAGGACACCTTATAAGGGCTCCTACCCTGACATGTGAAAACCTCAGTAGTGTAAAAATGGTAACCTGACATGGTTGGGTAGACAGCAGAACTGAGTTAGTAGATCTGAATCACTTTTTGGATTTTGTGTAACATGACAGTGACCCAGAAGTTGCTTCAGGCCCCATGAGGAATAAGGAAGGAGCTGACTTGGATTGCAGTATGCCTGGCCTTGCAGCAAGAGCCAGGGTGACCCAGGTGCAGAGGTTGCAGAGTAGGCTCAAGAGAGGGGCTCGATGAAGGATTTGACTGAGATGTAGAGGTTTGTGCTGCTGCAGGGAGAGCCTTGGTGGGGCTGAGCCAGACAGGGAGGTCCTCTGGGTCACAACCAGGCCAAGAGATGAACTCACTATTTCTCCAGCTGTAGCCTTTACCAAAGACCAGGATGGGCCCAGAGGACACCACTTCATAAATTCCTGTCTCTGTCTCTCCTTCCATCTGGGGAAGAGATAGAAGTAGAAAGGGGAGGAAGAGACATGGCAGGGACTTGATCTTTAACTGAAATGAGACTCTTCAGATTAGCAACCTTAATTTTTCTCTTCTAACCCATTGAAGTATAGGTTAAACTAGATTAGATCAGTTTATTTTCTTGGATTGGATATTCATATATATAAATAGAAAAATATAAATATTTCTCCTCTCTAAATGCACACATATGTTATAAATATATAGGTATAGGTTACATAGATATGTATTTATGTATTTAATACTGGGTCTTCATCAAATATCAAATAAAACCTGAGATAGTGAGACTAGAATAATTCCAAGTAATTCAAAGCCATCAAAAATTTTATTTTGTTATTGCTTGAACATTTCTCATGTTCTTGTGTTTTGTTTTATCTATTATTGTTTGTCCTAGATACTTTTCTCAAATATTTCCGCAATATCTAGGACACATCTTAACTCCTTCTACCACATTCAAGCCCTTTCAAATCTCATCCTTTCCTCCTGGTAGGTTTCATGCCATCTGCCGTCTTCTCTCTTTAGCAATTGTTGCTGCTGTTATCCAGACTTTCATGACTTTTCCAGACTCCTGAAATAGCATTTTAACTGCATGCCAGGCCTCCTTATGTTTTGATACTAGATGTCTATTGATGTGATAAAGGCTACTTGTCTCCTCTAAAAAAATGAAATGACTTCCCTCTGATTGAGGAATACAGTTAACCTACCCAGGATCTTCCTAACCCAGGTGGAGGTCACATTTCAAACCTTTCATCCTGTCTTCTACCTCACCCCCCAGGCTCCATCATGACTGCTATTTTCTAAACTCATTTGAACCTTTTCATCTCTAACTCAAATGGTACGCCTTTCCCAGGAATTCCCTTAAAATCTCTCTTTTTTTTTTTTTCCTGTTGTTGTACTTTGTCTGTGCTTCTGCATAGATCAGAGTCTCTGCCATATGTATGTGGCCAAAGGACCTCCTTTTCTGACTGAGTGTCTCTGAAAGACAGGTACTCCATGATTTAACGATCCCCTTTGTTTGTTAAGTTTTTGTCTTTTCCCTAACACAATGCACTGAACCCGTGCTCATAACAGTGCTTCATAAACAACAAAGTGCTATGTAAATAGTAGTCATTTAATATATTATTTGTTGAACTGAATTGAATTTGCTTTTAAGAGTTTCACCCTTCTGTGGGAAAATGACTTCCCATCTAGAATAGCTGATATGATGTATCAAGGTACTGAAGACAGATATATCCCTAGAGGAGAAAGCAGAAAGTTTTCAAGTCCCTCTTTTTTAGGGACATGCCTCAGAGCGACAGCCTTGTCCAATGTTTCCAATGTATTTCTCTGTGTCTTTATTTACCTCATGCTAAAAATCACAAATATTACTGGAAATATCTCCATCAGGGAAGATCGAAGAAGTGGCACTGTAATAAGGAATAGCAGACTCGGGAGTTGGCCCTGGGCACAGGTTCTACCAGTGCTTGCCTTACATATGAGGCCAAGCCTCTCTCTGTTGACCCTTGGGTCATAGGCATGCTATGAATATATCACGCCTGGCATTTCCTGATATAGGGATTGTTTCCAGCTCTAGGAATTCCACAAATGTTCTCAGAAGCCTTTGGGACATTTAAATTTCAAAAAGAAACATTTATAATTCAGCACAAATATCCTAGAAATCCATGTATCGGCCCTTTTCTTTGAAAATACCTGTAGGTTCTGCTGTCACTTACGTGAAACAGGAAGGGGGAAAGACCATGAGTTAGATCACATACTCATGAGTAAAAATGTCCTCGAGAGACAGCCATGCAGTAATTGGCACAACCATGGTAAATGTCTGCCAACTTACTCTCTGAGGGTCTTAGAAAGTTTGATTAACCTTGAGAGAGAGGAGGAAGAAAGAAAGAGAGGAGGGAAAGGTATGGACTAGAAATCTGGGGTTAACAGATGCAGACCATTGCCTTTGGGATGGATAAGCAAGGAAATCCTGCTGTATAGCACTGGGAACTATATCTAGTCACTTATGATGGAGCATGATAGAGGATAATATGAGAAAAAGAATGTATATATGAATGTGTGACTGGGTCACTTTGCTGTACAATTGACAGAGCACTATACACCAACTATAATGGATGAAATAAAAATCATTAAAAAAAGAAATAAAGGGAAGGAGTGAGGGAGTGGGAGTGATAAAAGAAGAAAGGGAAGAAAAGAATTAAAGGGAAAGAGATAGAAAGAAATGAACTCCTAGAAGCTGTTATCTACCCATCAGTTGGGTGGGTATTTGAGGATTGAGTTTTTGAAGCAACATATCAGCCAAAATCAATTATCAAGGTCAACCTCTAGAGTATCTCTATGGAGGAAGACATATCCCAAATAGGACTGGAGTAAGAGATTTAAAAAAAAATTTTTTTTTCCTAATGCGAGATGCCATGGAATAGTGCCAACTCTCTTCTCTCCTGGAGCAATGCATTTGTGAAAATCCATCATACCTGCTATACTAATGGTGGCTGCAGCTTTTGCAGTACTGAATTTCTCTCCGTGCTTATTAGTAGCTATGCATGTGTAGAGTCCAGGCTTGGTGACAAATAGCTGAAGTTTTGAGTCAATCACTCGGTCTTTCACACTTTCTTGAATGGACCCAGAAGAAACCTGGTGGAGTTGGAAAAAAAGAAAACAGAATTACTCCAAGGATCTCCTAATAAGCTACATCAGTAGACTGGAAAGAAAAAAAAAAAGATCAGGATTAGAATCAAAAGCAAGTGGCAGATTGCAAAAATTGCCAAAAACTTTTCTCTCCATTTACCCATGACCTTGCAATGTGACTTTGTAGTTCTTCCCTCAAGAGGCAGGATCTTTCTCCATGCTTTGAATTTAGATTGGCATGTTTGGGACATATTTCAGAAAGACACAGATACTTGCAAAGTTCTTACACATCATGACTTGCTTTGTTGTTGCATTTGGAACCAGTGGCCTCTTGGAAACAAGTGAGAGCTGGCCCGATGGAAGATGAGGCACATATGGCCCGGTTATCCCCACTGATCCAGCTTAGAGCCAACAATAACCACCCGATACATGAGTAAGGCCATTCTAGACCAACTAGCACCCAGTCAACCTGCCGTCATTGGATCTGGATTAGCCAAGATCAGGCAATCCTGACCCAAATCAGCAAAACTACCCAGTTGACCCATAGACTTGTGAGCATTAATAAATGGTTCTTGCTTTAAGCCATTATGGTTTGGGATGTTTGTGATATAGAAATAGGTAAATAATGCAAGGTAGGAAAAATATACTGTGTGAATTCTTCAAGATATGTCTCTATAGCTTGAAGATAGAGGCAGTCAGTTATGAGAGGTTGCAGACTTTTGGACTTATTTTCTTAACTCCTGTTTAGTTCCCCATAAATGCCCATCAGATAGATGGATGATTATCAAGAAAAATGCTTGTTAAGCCAATTCTGTTTCTGAGGCATGGCATGCATCATGCCTTACTGCTTAAATCAGAAAATTAAGCATCTTTGAAGTTCCTATTGTGGCTTAGCAGTAATAAACCCAACTACTATCCATGAGGATACAGGTTTGATCCCTGGGCTCGCTTAGTGGATTGGGGATCCGGTGTTGCCGAGAGCTTCAGTGTAGGTCACATGAGGCTCAGATCCGGCATTGCTGTGGTGTAGGCCAACAGCTGCAGCTCTGATTCAACCCCTAGCCTGGGAATGTCCATATGCTGTAATCAGGTGGTCTTGAAGAGTCAGGTTATCAATGCAATATTAGCACATAATTGAGAGGTTAGTTTATGTTAGTGCTTATTAGTCATCATCATTCCAACCCTGCGATAAAGACAGCTGCCCCAGCACATTCTATTGGGTTGTAGAATTACAATTAATACCATAGTTTCTCTGACCCCAAAGGATTGTTATGAATGAATCACTTTGAATCGCTATGTTTTAGTGCCTTCCCTAGTCCTAGAAAAGGGAATAAATAGTCATTAGAAAACAAGAACACAGTAACACTAATAACCTCAGATCAACTGTGAACAAAATAAATGTCTGATGTAAATGCCATTGTTAAGGTGGTGGCATTTTTTTGTTGTTGTTCTTCTTCAGGGCTGCACCCATAGCATATGGAAATTGCCAAGCTAGGGGTCAAATTGGAGCTATAGCTGCCAGCCTACACCACAGCAACATGGGATCCAAGCTGCCTGCAACCTACACCACAGCACACTGCAGTGCCCACTGAGCGAGGTCAGGGATTGAACCCACGTCCTCATGGATACTAGTCGGATTCATTTCTGCTTGAGCCCCAATGGGAATTCCTCAGTAATTATTCTTTAATTATAACTGCTTACATGCAGGGAAAATGCTAGTCTCAGGGGAGTGGGAATGGAATGACAACTAAAGAATCATCTATGGTTTACCTTAACCTTATCTTGGAGGAGTTGGGGGTGGGAATAATGGCAGCCTTGAAAGAGACCTTTCTACCTAGTAGTAGAGAATGAAGCTGGGAGTGAGAATCTTGGAGTTTGTTATTTCACTATGTCATGTAAAGGAGGATTTTACAGTTAGACCAGTTAGGGGGAGGGAAGCCCTGAAGTGAGACCAGCTTCCCTTTCTTCTGCTGCCAGGTGGCTGGCTGGCCCTGGAACCAAGCCCTCTCTGTAGCAGTTCAGCAGGGAAAGTTTGTCCAATTAGCTTCTTTGCCTTTTTATTCTTTACCTGTGCTACCACTCTCCATCCTTATGAGAAACACTGGTTTATGTGAGCATCAATTTACCTTAACTGGGAATACTTCCCAGGTCAGATCAAGTATTGTGGCATTTTCCCCAGATAAGCAGCCTAGACGCTATGAGAAATTGACAAGGCAGAGAGAAAACTATCTTTAAGGGACATACACTCATTTGGGAATTCAAACCTAATTCATCACTGTCGTTGTCATCAGAAGTGCAAGTTCTAATGGATTTGAGGGTCCAAATTAGGTCCAAAGGACTGAAAAATTTGGAATTCAGTTTTGGACTCTCCCTGAATTTTAATGCACAGCAACAATGAGAAAAAGCTGAGGACCTCAAACCTCCATTAGTCAATATGTGTTACACTCTCAGGATATTTTGTTTATAAATAGCATCCCTTTGCAGTGTATACATGTGAAATCTGTAGAACAGTTACCCTCCTCCTTTGGAAAGTTTGTTCTCTGCTTCAAGAAGGAGGTCTATGTAGTCAATGCCTAGGAGACAATTCAGAACTAGGTAATCCCCCCAATGCTGGCGAAACTCATACTGTTTTCATGTTCACACCTAAGAAAGTCACTTCTCAAGGTCACTGGAAACTTTCTTGGGAGGAAAGAGAAGTGAGTTTTAAACCGCCTGACCTCCCTTCTCCTGGACGGCATCCAGGTGCTGACATAGTTCAGCGAACAGACCAGCAAGTTCCAAGGCTCATTGCTTGATTACGATGTGGTTCCTAAGAGCTTTTCCTCCTGTTTCCAGAGGCTTGATTTGGTCTGTGACTCACACGCAGCAGGCCTTGTTAGTCATCATCTGAATTTGTTTTTCTTTCTTCATGGAGCATTCTGACCAACAGTTTAGTATTTTTTGATGACTTAAAATTAAAAACAACCCTTTGCCCTCCATTTTGATCATTTTGCCCCTCAGGTTTAAAAGCTCACAGGGGTGAGTTCAGATTATTCTGGCGAGCTTTGGCCAAGGTATGGCAAGGCAAAGCCAAGGACTTAATGGAGGTGACTCTCTCTGGTGTTACAGTAAATACATTATTTCGCCAAGTCACCCAAGCATACTGACCTGGAAGAGCTGGATAAACAGCTCTTTGCTTTGTGTGTGTTCCTTTTTTGAGACATTGGCCTCAAGTGAGGCCATGGAACAGGGAGCTCTATTAAATAAGCATATTAATTCACACCTGATCTAATATATGTAAAAGCCTTCTGAAGGAGGCTGCGTAGGAGGTGGACTTTTTTTTTTTTTAATTTTATGGCCACACTGTGGCATATGGAAGTTGTTGGGGCCAGGGATTGAATCCAAGCCACAGCTGTGACCTATGCTGTAACTGTGGCAATGCCAGATCCTTAACTGACGGTGCCAGGCTGGGGATGGGACCTGTGCCTCTGTAGCAACCCGAACTGTTGCAGTTGGATTCTTAACCCACTGTGCAGCTGTGGGAACACTGGAATATTTTTTACATATCCTTAACACATTAATAATGCTGTCTTGAGATACTTGACCCCCACTTACAGATAATCCTGTAATTTCATCATGATTTGGCCTCAGCATGAGGGGACTTCTGAAAGGTATTCTGGCTTCAGTGACCTTATCTTGCAAATAGTCCTAACTGGCTATCAATATCTCATGGAACTTTAGGATATGGCCCAAAAGATCTGTGTTTGGAGAATCATCATAATGTCTATCTATGCATCATAGAAAAAGGGACAACAGACAGAGAATTTCTCCTGCTGTTTCTAATCACCATAGCCATGAACACTGACCTCCTTCAACCTGGCTGCTGAAATATTCCTCTCGATGTATGTGATTATTTTGGTTTACACAGTTAGTAAGATGATTTCAAAACCTGTGTACCTTAAGCCAAAAATACTGCCTCTTGGGAGTTCCCATCGTGGTGCAGCAGAAACAAATCCGACTAGGAACCATGAGGTTGCAGGTTTGTTCCCTGGCCTTGCTTAGTGGGTTAAGGATCCGGTGTTGCCATGAGCTATGGTATAGGTCACAGACAGGGCTCGGATCCCCTGTTGCTGTGGCTCTGGTGTAGGCTGGCAGCTGTAGCTCTGATCCGACCCCTAGCCTGGGAATCTCCATATGCCACAGGTGTGGCCCTAAAAAGCAAAAAAAAAAAAAAAAAAGGCAAAAATACTGCCTCTTGAAATATGTATAAAACATAGGTAAGCCTCCCTTTAAGAAGATTCAAAAATCATAATCTTCAACACAGGTGTTTTGGCTATTTATTTTATAAAATTCTCCTAATAAATTAAAATGATTCTTTTTTTTTTCTTTTGTCCTCTTCTAGGCCTGCACCTGTGGCATATGGAGGTTCCTAGGCTAGGGGTCCAATCACGCTGTTGCTGCTGGCCTATGCCAGAGCCACAGCAATGCCAGATCCGAGCTGTGTCTGCAACCTACACCACAGCTCACGGCAATGCCAGATCCCTAACCTCCTAAGTGAGGCCAGGGATCGAACCCGTAACCTCATGGTTCCCAGTTGGATTCGTTTCCGCTGCGCCACGATGAAAACTCCCCTGATTCTACTTTTAACATGTTTTAGGAACTGTATTGCTTGGACAAAGCCAGAGAGATGTGTGGATTTTCTGCATTTTTAATTTGAATGCCAACACAATAGAGAAATGAGTACAACTTCCAATAAATTTGGTTATCAAATACAAGTACATTTTCTTTTAGAAAAGTAATCTGTGCTCTATCCACACCAAACTACTAGTTCCAGTGTTGTCAAACAAAAGGAATCTTATGGCTCACTCTGAGTTTATCTGAGACTGCACATTTTCATGAAAAGTGAATGACATTTCCATAGAAGAAAGCAAAAGAATTCTTGATCACTTTGGAGGCACATTGCTTGCCTTTCTAAAACAAGAATAAAATAAAATAAAATAAAAGTCACTCTTGGTTTATTTTATTCCTGTTTTAGAAAGGCTTGCCTTTCTTTTGTTCTTTGGCTCTAATTGTTCAGGATTTTCATTTACTGGCATGTTCATGGAAGAAGAGAAAAGGAGTGTTCCCATCTCTTAAAGTACTCGTTATACTTGGTTGTGTGTTAGTGAAGTGAGTTCACTGGCTTGTAGTTAGTGAAAAGCCACAGTTCAAACCCTGTTTTATTCTGTGCCAGGTAGCTCCCAGCTCTGCATTTGTTTTCATCCCACCCACCCTGAATGACACCAGGGTTGTAGGCTCTTCCCTGTTCTCCTCAATAGCCTTTTCTGGTTGGCTACTTGTGCAACATGAACTGCCTGAAATTGCCTCCATTTCCTGTGATTTGCATCAGCACGGAGCAAAGTCATCTCAGCTGCTATTTGAACTTGGATAGTAGCACCAAGAACAAAACTTGGCTCTAAGAGTGTTACTCTCTCCTGCCATGAAAACTGCAAATGTCCTTTTGCTTTCTTCTTGGAAGAAAGTCACTCTTGGTTTATTTTATTCCTGTTTTAGAATCCAAGGCAAAAAGTCTATTGCGTGTTCTGCTTTTTTGTGAATCACATTTTGAAAGACTAAGTTGGAGTCTCAATAAGACCAAAACTAACTCAAACCAGCAGGCTTTTTTATTACTCAGCTCCAACAGAGAATAATCATATATCTTCCAGTTTTCAGCTGGAAAAATGCTGAGTCTTTTAAAAACATATGTCTTTCTATTTTTTTTATATTACTGTTTTTACAGAGTAAGACAAATTAGGAAAGTCACATCATTATTCCCTCAGTTTTCTTAGGGCATATCTTTATACTACCTTGAGAAGCTCAAGACAACTGTGACAGCTTCATGAAAGAGTCACAAAACATAATGCCAAACAAGATTTGAATTTTAATGACATTTGAAATTTAATTGGAGAGCTAAAGAACAAGACTGTGAGTTACTTTACTGTAACTTAAAATTAGGGAATTTTAGCCTATATGTCATATTGGAAAACATTTTCTCCAGCCACCTGGAATCTCTATCATTGTAGACACAGAAAAAATTAAAGTCTTGAGTGGTAAATGGACCCCCTGCCCTTCCCAAATTTATGTTAGCTGAAGAGGAGCATTTATGATTTAGGTCTTCAAACTCTCCACCTAGTTCTCGTTCTACCATACCTCACGTTACAAGCTCCTAATGTGGTGTTCATTTGTTTATTCACTGTATTTTGAAGAAATGGATGATAAACAATAAGGTGAATCAATTTTAATAACAAATTGTGAGAAAAGTGTTTTTGTTCAAGTATCAGAAAAGAAAAAAAAATCCCTTTCAGCAAATTCAGCAGTCAAAACCCAAATAATAAATGAATTGTAAGCCTTCAAGGGTTCCACTGCAAGATGACATTTTTCATTAGTTAGGGGAGCCTTAGAATTTGTCATCTTTTCCATGGTTTACTACGTCCATCAACATTTCATACACAGACACACTCTGTTTGCCATAAACTTCTCTCCCCTCCCCACCTTCCTTTTCCAAGGTCTAGTCTTCCTCTTTTTTCTTCCCTCTCCTCCCTTTCCTCTATTTCTTTTTTCTCTTCATTTTGAACACTCCTGTAACTTTAAAATGCTACTGTGGATAAGTTGTATTATGATATGAGATGGACACTGAAGCCAAGATGCCAAGAAGTTGGAGAGAGACTTTCTGGAGGACATGATAAAATGAAAATAGTTGAGAAACCCCTAGATGACTAATCACGGTTTGAGTTATTTAGCTATATGAAGAGCTATCCTCACCACACCCAAAGAACTGGTTTAAATGTACACTTCATCATCTTAAGACATGGAAAATGATCCTCCATAAGAACCCCTGGAGAGTTGATATATGTTCCCTGCTTGGTAGTATAGGGTTAATGCAGTGGACTTGAGCTTGACTTGAGCTCAAACATTGCACATTCCAAAGAAAGGACTGGCCTTGCTCTTAAGAGATAACCTTGTATCCCTTGGAATATCCTGCCTGATAAGAGAGTCTTTGTATACCTGAGATCTTGGGCCATACCAGACAGTTTATGTTAACATTGTAAATTATAGTTAAATACTTATTTTTGTTCACCAGAAACCCTAGGCTATGCTGTTTGATCTTTGGAAGGGCTGGAGACTAGCATGGTCAGTGATGTGAGCCCTCCATGCTTATGTAAATGACCAAAGTAAAACTTACACTAGGGTTAGGTGCACTTCCTTGGTTCAATACTTTGTACATGTTGTCATACATCATTTCTGGGAGAATTAAGTGCTCTCCATGCAACTCTATTGAAAAATGACAACTTATTGCCCTTTATTGATTTTAGTCTGTATTCTTACATTGTAATAAATTGTAACCATGAGTGTAACTGCTATTCTGAGTTCTATGAGTCCTAGTGAATTGCCAGACTTCAGGGTCTTGAGGACCCTGGCACACCTGGTATTTGACACAGCAGAAAATACCTAAATCCCAGCTATAAACATCTAAAAAGAAGGGCCTGGCTGCTTAGCAGCTCTCTTGGAAGGAAGCAGAGAGAGTAACTCTCTTCAATGATCTGGAACCAAGAGTTTGTAGATACAAAGGTTTTATAGAAGATCTGATTGGGAGATATTTTCAATCCTTCCAAAAGGACTTGAGGAGGATTGATGGGCTCCTAATAAAGAAACTTTCCATGAACTAATAAACTTAGGGCTATCCTGAGGAAAATGCATCACTAGTGTCATCTTGAATATCTCTTGATTTCTGAAGAATCAGGAATGTATCCATAATGGAAAGAGTTTTAAATACTTTTAGCCACAGGGGTATAACTTAGAAGAGTGTCAGCTGTTAGAACTTTTCCACTCCAATTACCACTCTTCCCTTCATCCTACCCCAAAGCTGTAGGAGTCATAAATGGCAGTTAGAAAATGAGGGAAGATTGTTGAGTGTGAGATGAGGTAGCATGCATGCAATAGTCTTGGGAAGGGTGAAAGGGAAAGGTCTCATCTGTGAATCCAGTTGGAGGCTTTGGTTATTACTTAGGACTAGACATTTAAAATCACTAAATTGAGATGGTGTTTGTGACTTAAAATCATTTAAAAGTGACCAGAAAAATCACAGAGTCTGCTTGAAGTATGCACATCACAGTCTACCCCAGCTTGGGGTAGACTTCAGTGGTAGAAAAAGAACCTTTCCTGTTGAAAAAACTTAAAAGGACAGAGAAGGTATTAAATAAGCAGGTACTATAAGCAGGTCATGCTTGTTCAACACCTGAGTTACAATAATAATTTTAGCCCATATGCTTAATTCTCCTTTTTCTACCTGAAATCCCAAAAGATAAATAATATCTAAAAATTGGGAAAAAATAAATCCATAGAAGGTGGAAGGGTATCATAATCAAAGGATTGGAAATTTTCATCAATTTCTGGAGGATTCAAAATGATATGACTGGGCTGATAAAAAAAATTACTATCAATGAAGTAACTGAAACTTAAAAGTTTACTGAATAAATGTTCCCTAGAGAGTCATAGATTATCCCTAAGGTCAGAGAGCAGGGCTATAAGTAGGAACAGACTTTGAGAGTGTCAATAAAGTAGCTGAAGAAATTTGGATTGTTACATAGGCTGAGGGTCCATATTGCTAAAGCTTGTGAATGAGATTTCTTTTAGAGAATTCATATGGCGGACATTTATGATGGGCATTAGAGCCTGAGAAAAATTTGACAGACTAACTAGGACTCCATCTGTCCATTTACAAAATTGCAGAACAGAAAGATTGAAAGGATTGTATTAGATGTAATAGAAGTCTAAGTAGAGAGATATATAGAAAAGAGAGAATAAATGCCTCCTGCATCTCTCAATAACAAAAAAACCAAACAATCCCATCAGAAAAATGGGCAGAAGATCTAAACAGACAATTCTCCAAAGAAGACATACATATGGCCAAAAAATACATGAAAAGATGTTCAATATCACTCATTATTAGAGAAATGCAAATCAAAATCACTATGCGGTACCACCTTACACCGGCCAGAATAGCCATCATCAAAAAATCTACAAATAATAAATGCTGGAGAGAATGTGGAGAAAAGGGAACCCTATTACACTGTTGGTGGGAATGTAAATTGGTGCAACCACTGTGGAAAACAGTATGGAGATTCCTCAGAAAACTAAAAATAGAATTACCATTTGATCCAGCAATCCCATGCTTGGGCATCTATCCAGAGAAGACCATGACTCGAAAAGGTACATGTACTCCAATGTTCATTGCAGCACTATATACAATAGCCAAGACATGGAAACAACCTAAATGTCCATTGACAGAGGAGTGGATAAAGAAGATGTAGTACATATACACAATGGAATATTACTGAGCTATTAAAAGGAAATAAATAACTGCATTTGCAGCAACATGGATGGACCTGGAGATTATCATACTAAGTGAAGTTATTCAGACAGGGAGACACCAAAATCACATGCTATCACTTACATGCGGAATCTAAAAAAAGGACACAATGAACTTCTTTGCAGGACAGATAGTGACTCACAGACTTTGAAAAACTTATGGTTTCCAAAGGAGACAGGTTGGGGGATTGGAGGATGGGCTGGGGGTTTGGGATGGAAATGGTATAAAATTGGGTTGTGATGATCATTGTACAACTGTAAATGTAATAAAATTCATTGAATAATTAAAAAATATGCAGAATTACAAAATAAAAAAAAACAGAAATAGAAAAGAGAGAAGCAATAATTAAAGATAACAATAAAGGAAAATGTCCCTGATTTTTTTTCTCATTGTTCTAAGGGCAGTTGTTGTTTTTTTTTTTTTTTTTTAAATAGAGTATAGTTGATTTACAGTGTTGTGCTCTGTGGTACAGCATAGTGACCCAGTCCTGAGTTTAAGAGAGATTTGCACCTCAAGTTCCTCACCTCCAGTTCTGTACCAAAGGAAAATATGTAAACTTGCCAATTGATCCTATGGGCTGATATAATATTGTTAACAAAACCTAATGATGATAGCTCATAAAAAACAGACCATTCCCATTTTTAAAAATAGGTGCAATATTCTTTTAAAAATTAGAGTAAATTAGAATAACACAATTAAACCAAAAAAATAAAGTATTCAAAAAATGAAATAATGATTCCTAAGGGAAGCTTCTCAATTTATAGTGGAAAACTAGGGAGTTCCTGTTGTGGCTCAAGTTACAAACCTGGATAGTATCCATGAGAATATGGGTTCAACCTCTGGCCTTTCTCAGTGGGTTAAGGATCCAGCATTGCTGTGAGCTGTGGTATAGGTCATAGATGTGGCTCAGATCCCCCATAGCTGTGGCTCTGGCATAGGCTGGCAGCTGCAGACCTGATTCGACCCCTAGCCTGGGAACTTCCATATGCCACAGGTGTTACCCTAAAAAAACAAAAAATAATAAAGTAGAAAACTACATTGTTTATCAAAAAGTTGAAATAATTGATAACAAGAAATTTGGCTTTAAAATATATTTATATTAGAGACACATTAAGTTAAGATTAAAAATAAATATTCTTAACCTCTCAAAGAGAATCAGAAACTAAAAAATGAGTGCAAACCAAATATAGACAAGTCTATAACATATAATTATGGTAATAATCCATGATGGATTCCTCTTTCAGATATTGGTGAGCTAGGTTTTTCAAATCAACTCTCGACCAAGAAAAAAAATTCTGGAAAATATTTTTAATAGATGTAACAAACTTAGAAACATCTCTTTCCCCTAAGACAGTTTTCTAACCACATATATTTTAACTTTGGATGGTTTTGAGGAGTGAGGAAGCAGAAATCAAAACTCACTTTCCATAAAACTGAAGAATCTAATAAGAGATACACTAAATGTACATCAATGTATATCAGGGAGATATAATCTGTGTGAACCACGAGTGAAGAATCTCACATAAAGAATTGAAGACTCTGTTATGATAATCTGGGATGTCTACAGAGCTTCAAACCTTGAGTTTAGTTTAAAGCAGTCCAAGATTAGTCGTAGCCCCTGATCCCCCGCAAAAACATTTTCTCTGGAGAAAATTACCTTTATCCAGACATAGAATTAATCCCTGACATTTTTCTCCAAAAGACAATGAACAGCAGGTAGTCAAAGATAACTATGTATCCAACAGGGAGAAAAAAAAAAAAACAACCAACTGGATGAAGTAGAGTCAACAGGAAAACAGACATCAGAATGAGACCTACAATGGCACATCCCACCTCACTTAAATAAAGCCACATTGTTTCAAGACCGTAGGATCCACAACTGCTAGACACAACCCCTCACCTCTTTCCTCTTTGCTCACTCACCTCTAGGCACACTGACCTACTGGCTGTTCCTTGGACATACCAGGTTCACTCTTATCTCACAGACTTTTCCTGGTTGTCTTTCCCCCAGTATCTGCATAGCCTCCTCCTTCTGCTTCTTTGGATCTTTGCTCAACTATCTTCATCTTAGTAAGGTGTCTCTGGCCACTCTGTTGAAAATGGAATCTTTTTCCTAAGGTTTTACTTCCTCCTTTTCTTGGTTTATTTTTCCTCTATGCATTTGACACTATCTACATAGACTAGAGATTCTACTATTTGTTTACTTTATACTTTGTTTTCCACCATCATAATGTAAGCAATTTGAGGGTAGGAAAGTATTCCTGTTTTGTTTGTGCCTGTATCCACAATGTCTAGAATAATGCCTGATGCCCTGGAGATGCTCAATAATATTGGTAGAATGAATAAATGAATGCTTTTATGTAAAGTGTTTAGAACAGGGCCTGATCATAGCTCACTCACTAAATGTTAGTTATGATTACCAATATTAGAAATGAAAATATTGCACTAACAGACATGGATTCTAATTCTGGGTTAGTTTTCATCAAAGTAGGTTCCAGCAGTGAACTAATTCTTAAACTGATGAGTTGTGTGTGAGGAGAAATTGTTACCACTTCCCTTTGACCCAAAAGCATAAAAAATGAATTTGATTTTCTACTATTCCCCATGATACATGGAAAGAAGGAAACCTATGGAATTCAATATCTAAGGCCGTGACTTCTAGGATAAAAATATTGGAAGGTTTTGAAAAATGGAGGTACAGGTGGGACCAATGACAGAGCTCAAAGTAAATCTACAAACATGTGGTCTCTCCTGACGTTCACCACCAGTGGATCTTCCCCAGCCAAGTCCCCATCCAGGGCACTCACAGCATTTCCGTTTTCAATCCAGGTGATGGTGGGGACTGGGATGCCTGTTGCTGTGCAGCGCAGGGTCACAAAGGAGCCAAAGGTGACATTGTGGGATTCAGGAGCCCGCAGGATTCTGGCAAAAACTGTTAGGAAGACAGAAGTGGTGAGTGACTCTCTTAAAGGGTGGTCTTTAAGAAATGCAAATCATACTTTTAGAATGGCAAAGCAATGAGGTCCTACCGTATAGCATAGGGAACCACATCCACTCTCTTGAGAAAGACCGTAACGGAAGATAATATGAGAAAAAGAATCTGTATGTACATATGACTGGGTCACTATGCTATACAGCAGAAATCGACTCAACACTAAATCAACTATACCCTAATAAAAAAATTAATAAAAAAAGAAACGAAAATCAGATCATGTTCTCCTGTGAGGGATCTTCCATATTCTCTCTGTCTTAAGGATAATACCAAATGCTATTCTGGCTTCTAAGTCATGAATGCTATGACCCTCACTGGCCACCACTCCCGGATATGACGCTCTGGTTCCCAACTTAGGAAATGCACATGCCATCCACTGGCCTGGGGCACTCATCATGCAGATCTTCACGTGGTGGTTTCCTTGTACCATCCAAGTCTCTGTTTAAGTGCCACTTTCTCAGAAAGGACCTCCTTGACCACCTAACATGAAGTCTAACCTACTCTTCATTCATTCTTTCATCATTCTGTTTTGTTCTCTTTATAGGCCTGACCACTATCTGAATTTTTTTTTTTTTGTCTATTGTCTGTCCCCCTGCAGTAGAACTCCCTGTAGTCCTCAGCAACCCAGAACCTTGTTCAGTATGTAGAAGAGTACCTACCAAAGTCATACTATTTAATTGAATTAATGGAATAATTAATGCTTTATACCTTCAACCATCTCATAGTGGGAGGACAGACAAAATCTGGTGAACTTTTCAGAGAGTGAGATGAATGATAAAGGGCCCCCAAGGAAAGGAATATTTTAGGCAGAAGTGGGAAGGAGCATGAGTAATTTATATTCTTTATTGAGCTGAATCCCCATTAACTAGATAAAAGGAAGTTCTTTTGGTATGAGAAGAAATTTTACCTTTAATTAAAGCGTGGAAATGAGGTTCAGGATGTACAATAAATCAGAGGATTTTTAATCCTCTGATTAAGTGATTAATCAGAATCGCTAACCTTGGAAGAGACTTCAGAGGTCAACTAGATTTTTGCTGTTATCAAGTAGATGTAGAAAGCAAATGCCAGTTAAGTTGCTTCTCCAAAGTCACAAAAAAACGAATGAGTGAGAAATCTGAACTCAAGTCCTCTGACTTCACATCCAGTGTTCTGTAGACCATTATGGGATCCTTTTAATTGCCCATTTCCTGCAAATATAAGACTTTTTTGCTTTTGCCTTTTGTTTTCCAGGTCTTAAGTAAAGAACATAATATTAGACTATGACATCACAACCAACATGCTGCTCTGATGTTTAGTTCTTCTAAAATTGTGACATTTGTGGAGTTTGAATTCTGAAGTACAGGGGAGATAGTATGTACTAGACAGGAGATGTACAGGAAAAGGATAAATCAGAGACAGCAGAATTTGCTCTATTTTTTGAATACCTCTTTAAAAGGATTACATAATTCAAGGAGATAAAGGATGGTGTGATTAGTTTGGACAATTGGGTGCTTTTTGCAGGTTCTAATTTTCAGATTTGCAGGCCTGGATTAATTTACCATCCCATCTTTTGATATGGAGGACTCTAAGAGAAAGAATACAGAAGAGCATGCTAGAAATACAAATACTGAGCCAAAACCCAAGAGAAGAAAAACAAGGAAGGTGCCAACCTCAAGGCACAGGTGTTAAAAAAAAAAAAAGTGGGTTATATGTTTAAAATTGGCTGAATATCCCCATGTTCCAAACTCAAAACAAAACTGAGCTTGATTTTAAGTAAGTACCAGGGTCTAATTACCAATCTACAAAAAACTTAGAGGCTTGAAAACTATATTAAAGAGTACTATGAGGGGAATTCCCGTGTGAACCCAACTGGCATCCATGAGGACGAAGGTTTGATTCCTGGCCTTGCAGAGTGAGTTAAGGATCTGGTATTGCTGTGAGCTGTGGTGTAGGTTGCAGATGTGGCTCAGATCCTGCTTTGCTGTGGCTGTGGTGTAGGCTGGCAACTCCATTTCAACCCCTAGCCTGGGAACTTCCATATGCCATGGGTGTGGCCCAAGACAAAAAGCAAAAAACAAACAAAAAAATCACAGTACTATGAGAATACAATCCAACCAAATCAAGTATATAGACAATTGTGCAGGGCAAGTTATTTTGTTTCCTCAATAAATAAATAACACTGGATAAAAAGAAGAAAAAGAGGAAATTATTATAGACTGGACAAGACTTAAGAGGCATAGTCCCAAAAGTTATGTGTGAATTTTTGTTTAGATTCTTATTCAACAAATTAGATGGAAAAAGACATTTTTGAGACAATCAGATAAAAACTGCAAAGTCTTGGTAGTAAGTGATATTAAGAAATTAGTGCTAATTGGGGATGGGCTAAGTAATGAAAAAGGTAATGTGATTGTGTTAAAAAAATCCTTACGTTAAAGTACATATGGGTTGATTGAATTAGTATCTAGGGTTTGCACTACTCAGCCATAAAAAAGAACAAAATAATGCTATTTGTAGCAACATGGATGGAACTCAAGACACTCATACCAAATGAAGTAAGCTGGAAAGAGAAAGACAAATACCATATGATGTCACTTATATTTATAACCTAATATATGGCACAAATGAACCTATCTACAGAACAGAAACAAATTTATGGACATGTAGAACTGACTTGTAGTTGCCAACAGGGAGGGGGAGGCAGTGAGATGGACTGGGAGTTTGGGATTAGTAGATGTAAACCATAGCACTTGGAGTGGATAAGCAATGAGATCTGATGTATAGCATAGGGAACTATATCTAATCACCTATGATAGAACATGATGGAGGATAATGTGAGAAAAAGAATGTGTGTGTGTGTGTGTGTATATATATATACATATATATATATATATATATATATATATATAGTTGGGTCACTTTACTGAATGTGTATGTGTGTGTATATATATGTATGCATGTATATATATCTATATCTATATATATCTGGGTCACTTTACTGGACAGCAGAAATTGACAGAACATTGTAAATCAACTATAATAAAAATATCTAGGGTTTGCTTTACAATAAACCAGCAGCAATAAAATGGTTCTGGGTTAGATAAAACAAAAATGGTAGACTTGATCATTGTTGCTGTTACATAATGAGAACTTGGGAATTTATCATATTAGTGTATCTACTTTTTTGTAAGATTGAAAAACTTTAACATTAAAATTTTTAACAATTGCAATGGAACCTGCCCTTCTGCTCCAGAAAAACATGCAATAGGACACATAACTTCTGCCACTGAAGTAGCATAAGTTACTAGCAAATCCAAAACCTGAGATAGGTAAGGTTCTGAGGAGGATCATTTGATAGATTTATCAGTTCTAAGAGTTCAGAAGTAACCACAACATTTTTGTTGGTTTGGTTTGTTTTTTGTTTTGTTTTGGCCTTTTTAGGGCTGAACCTGTGGCATATGGAAGTTCCCAGACTTGGGGTCAAATTGGAGCTGTAGCTGCCAGCCTACACCATAGCCACAGCAATGCAGGATCCTAGCCATGTCTGTGACCTATACCACAGCTCATGGCAATGCTGGATCCTTGACCCACTGAGCAAGGCTAGGGATCTGCTCCACATCTTCATGGATGCTAGTTGTGTTCATGTCTGCTGGATCACAATGGGAAATTGTTCTAGATTTAGAAACAGTTTTAGATCAGAGCTCTGTGGGGGATGATTCCAAGTTGAAACAAAATGTGTTATTCCGGGCAAACTTTTACTAGCAGACAGTATTTACAACCTGAAAATTTCCATTGCAAGAGAAATAGCCATCATTATGGTAGTCAGCAGAGTCGGCTCCAAGAGTGAGTGACCTGTGTAGTCCCACAGGGAACCATGCTCAGAGGGCCCCATGCTTATTTTTCTGCTGCCCATGTCTTGAACTTATAAGTGATTTTTGAGCTAGGGGCCCTACACTGTCATTTGCATTTGGCGCATAAATTAGGGAGCCAGTCCTGAGAGCCTAGTGGTCAGGGTTAAAAATGCCTGCTTAAAATAGGGGGTGAAGGCTGCACTTGCAATGGAGTTCCAGAAAAACAAGGGTCCAAGGTGAAATAGAAAATACAAAGTTGCTAATATGCTGGATGGATTGGAAGGAAGTGTTAATCAAGACCAGATGACAGAGGTTGTCCCCATGGGAAAGTCTAAATTTCTCAAGAAGACAAACCAGTTAGGAGGCACTGTACATTTCCTCTGCAGTGAGAAACATGGTACCCCCACCTGACTATGTGATAGGAGATTTCTCCCAACTTAGTCTCAATTCACAGGTTGTGGGCTCTTGATAACTAACACAAACTGACTGGCATCCGAGCCAGGGCACGCCCAGTTATTCTCTTCCTTTCTGATGTTTTCTGGGAACAAAAATGGACACCTAGATTGCACAATATAATTGCGTCCCCGTTCATCATTTGGCTGAAGTGACTCTTGTAGAGGTTGGGGATATACTTGTATGTCTAGAAATTTCTGAGTGTGAGACCCCTGCAGTTGTTATTTCATGGGTGCCATTGCTTCTGGGAATCTGGGAAAAAAGAGAAAGATCCTTGAAAGATTGAGAGTAGGATTCTTTCAATCCCATGAATGCTGTGAAAGTGTAGACAGAAGCTACTGATGATAACACTGGTTAGTATGCCCTTGAACCTGAATGAGAGCCTTCTGGCTAAAGATGAGAAACATAAGAAACTGTAAAAGTATGAAATCTAGATTTTTTTTCTGCTTTAATTTACGAAGGCAAGAATTTTCATTTAGAGACTTTAATTCTTCCTGGAAATTTAGTCATAAAGGAAAGTTTGTGTGTGTGTGTGTGTGTGTGTGTGTGTGTAATTTATGGCTTTTTCTTTTTTTTTCTTGGCATTACATTATTTGGAATATCATTTGGGCTTGTTGCAAAACATCTGGTGATCCATATTGCACAACACAGCTCAGCATTATGTGAGATGGTAAGTAAAACAGAGTCCATCATCATTCTAGAGGTCACTAGAGCTTTGAAGTTAATTTAATGAGTGTGCTGCTCTGTCCCATATCAGAACCTTCTGGGAGGTCCAGTGGGGCACAGGTGGGTACAGAAAAGAGCACTGTTGCATTGCAGGTGGCTTCATGAATGTGGGGTTGTGCTGACAACTGTTGGTCTCCTCCTCCAAGGGAGCTGACTCTTGGCTGACCATGGTTTTCATGACCAAGCCTTGGCTGACTATGGCTTCATTGTTAAGCCTGGTGAGTTAAGAGGGGAAAAAAAGACAGCCAAGAAGTAAAGGGAAGCTGACCTTTCCTGCACTCCCACCTTCTTGTCAAAAGATAGAAAAGAAACGTGTCTCTTTTTTCTGTGTTGAAAGAGAGCTTCCTTCCAGTTTCCATCCCTCAAAGAAGGTCGCCAGTGTCTTTTGGGTTTTGACTCAAATGTCTTCTTATCATGAAGTTTTCTTGACCCAATCTCCTTAGCCTTGTTTATGTGTCTTCTTCGTAGCACTTATCACCATGCCATAACTATTGATTCGTTTGTTTTTTGGCTGTCTCTTTCCTTTGAATGTAAGCATCACAAAGGTGGAAATTCCTTTGTTCATTAACACAGGCTGATTGAGAGACAAATGATTGATCAGTTTATCAGTCAACCCAGAACCCTGCATGGTACATAGTGGGCACTCAATAGATAATTTGTTGAATGAATGAAAGAGTAACTCTTCTGATTGGTGAGAATGGGGAAAGAGACTTGCATAAGTGATGCGTATCTCAACCCTGTCTGGGCCATCATTCTCCCAGCTACCCAGCAAACAAGAAAGGTATGGGGTTAATGTGCAATAGGTAAGTGCCCCAGGTCAGGGTTTCTCCATCCTACAATTTTAGGTGAAAAGTACAGGAGTGGCAAAGGATCAGAAGGGATGTGAATCTAATTCTTGGGTGAAGGAAAAGAAAGCCTTATTATTCATTCAGCTTTATCAGCAAGAAAATGGGTATTTTTATACCCATCAGTGTTTGTTCCCAATTCCAAGCATAGGTGAACCACATTTATCAAACATTAAAAACAATAAAGCCAGTTGCCATTAAATATAAATACCAGACTACTCCATGGATTACAAATATACCTGTAATAATAAACAGACGTAGTTCAAGAATAAATTCCCATTGTTTTAGTGGTAGCCATAAACTGAAAATTCATTCCAAGTCATCATTTTTAAAAGTAATGCGATCAGTTTCCTATCAAATGTTTCCAATAAAATGTCCCTTGAATGTCCCAATTTTGCCTTTTATTTGCATGAAAGACAATATCAAAGTGTTTTTTGTTACACAAGCAAGCTGTTTAATAGACAGGGCATGGCATTACTTAGTAATTTGGAAAATGCTTACAATTGTTTTGATATGAATTTTTAAAGAATCTAACTCTTCTTTCTACAGATAGTTTTATCCATCATCTTCCTAAATTCACTGTGAAGACTTCCCTAATAGCTTTCTGGTGGGCAAGTACGTTATTGTTCATCTGAAACACGGGAAATAGATGTGGGCAATCTATTTATTCCTGGTTTTTCCTCTCATGCTATCTATTCTTGAGTTTGGGCTTTGATTTCTCTTAGGTAAGTTTATGGTGCCAACTGCAGGTTGAGAATCCTATATTCAGAATCGGGCTTAAGCAGTCAGTGATTCCAGAGTCCTTTATAATGTAACTATATTGTATTCTCATTTCCTTCTTCTTTCCCTTTCCCCCCTTCCCTTCCTCCCGTCTTCCTTCCTCCCTCCCTGCCTCCCACCTCCCTTCCTCCCACCTCTCCCCTCTCCTCCCCTCCCTTGCTTCCTCCCCTCCCTTCCCTCTCCCTTCCTTCCCCTCCCTCCCTTCTTCCCTTGCCCAACCCTGTCCCATCTCTCTTGTTCTACTTTTCAAAGTACTTTCAGATATATAATAACTTTTATTATTAACTGTCATTTTGAGGAGTAATCTGAATTTATAATAAGAAGGTAGAGTCATTTTTCATTCTGAAATTGCACTGGTGGTGTAATGGAAAGCCTAACAGTCAGGGGACCCATATTAAATCCTGAAATTAATAAGCAGTTTGGCTTGAGATGAATGGCTTCTCTTTTCTTGTTAAGGGAATAGGACCAGAGGAATACTTAAGTCCCTTATAAATTCTGTTTCTGAGCAATTATTTCAAAGGACACAATGAGCTTGTTTAGATTTTTTTTTTTCTCTCGTTCTTTTCTTTCTTCTTTTCTAGCCTCCCTTAAAGGGGCTTTTTAGGCTGCTTGATTCAAAGGAGCACTGACTGAGAGAAGTAAATTGAAAACAAACAAAACCAAAAACTAATAAAAAAATCACACAGGAGGAGGTGAAGTGACTTTATCTAAATTAACTTATAAGCAGTCCGATGTCTAGAAATAGGAAAACCTCTCAGATACCTTATTTGAAATACTAAGATAAGGAGGTGCTGTTTCAAAAAACAGCACCTTAGGGTTTGTTCCTAGAGCCAAACTGTATTATATGAGAATGTGTGAATTTCATCCAAAGTACACGAAAGTTAGGTTAGAACAGTGTGATTGATTTGGTTTGGTTTGGAGCAGTTGCATAAAACTTGTCCACTTGGAGTAATAACAATAAAAACCTAAGCTGGCACTTAGACATTTTTCATGTCTCCAAAGATTATAACACCTCCCATCCCCTCCCCAGAACTTTTGGTCAAAGGAACTTTCTCTTCCAGTCTGTGCAAGATTTATATTCTCATTTGTTTTGTATTTTCAGAGTTTGGGATGCAGTGTTTAAACATTTCTATTGATTCAGTCTTTTCTTAATAAAAGTAAGTGCTCAGTAACTCTATTATACAGTAAAATAGCCCATCTAATAATGCTGTTAGGTGCTGAGTTAATATCTCTCATACATCATCTGTTATTTCCTTACAAAATCATGGCAGTTAGAGTTGTTTATAAAGTCAGAGAAATAGACAATTGAATAGAACCATACATTTAAATAGAAGCAGTGCAGAAAGAAAAAAAAATACCTTTAGTTTCTTGCTCAGGTTCACTCTCTTCTATTAATAAAAAGACAAAACAAACACAAACACACAAACAAAAACAACACATCATGAAAAGGGAAATCTTTGAGCACAGAAACGTCGTTGTCCAAGAGTAGTTAGGATCTGCTTGTTTCTTATTTCAATAAGAAACAAATGCAATCAATCGAGGGAAACCACTGACCTTTTAAAAGCAAACTATTAAATGACATAAAATTTCAGATGATTACTTTTAGCCAGGCAGTATTACACAGAAAATGAACTACAGCATACCCAACAACATGGCTCACTCATGCATTTTTATTTTAATGTTGACAATAACCCTTTCTTTCAAGGCAACAGACTGCCTGCTATTCTGATAAATTGTGTTCCTCCTTGTTAGCGTGGCTTCTCCTCTTACGAGGCCCTGCTGTGAAGTCAGTGATGATGAATCTGGGATCTCAGCTATCATTTCTATGGCAATAGACTCATGTTGTGGTAAACAGAGGATTAGGGGGTTTCTGCAGAACAGAGCCTACAACCAACAGAGATTCTCTCCTCTGAATCAATTCCCAGAGGCTGCTCAGAGAACAGACAGGAGCCAATCATTATCTTTCAGGAACCTACCAGTGAAGCAAGCCACCAAGAAGAATGTGTTTTAAAATGTCTATATTGGGTATATGGAGTTGAGAATTTATAAAAATTTAAAAAATCCCAGAAAAGAGACAACTACCAAATTAATTATTCTAAAATGTTTACTATAACCTTATCAGATGTAACTCCCACACGGAGCTCTATTTTTTTCCCCCCTTTCTTTTTTCATGTCAATTTAGACCTTTCTTTGAATTAGTGATAAGTCAAGTGTGGTATTTGCTTACTATATAAAATAACAGTGCTATTGTTAACTCATGATAATACATTGGTGTAGCTCTTTGTAGATTATGGGTACTCTCATGCACATGGTACATTATCTTATTTAGCCCTTACCCTATCCCTGTGATTGTACATAATTGATATTATTCAGCCCATTTTTTCCAGACAAGGAATCTGAGACTCAGATTTGCTGCAGATGCAGAGCTAGAAATCCCACTCCAAGTTTCAGACACCAAGTCTTCTGTTCTCACCTAGCATCCCAGAGAGATGTCTTCATTTTTATATTGAACACCCAATCCTCCTAAATTTAAATGAACTTATAATTTTCCAGTTAGATTTTATTCTGTCTGAAATTCCTTTACCCCAACAATCAAGTCTGTGGCACATTCTTATTTTTTTAAGCATCAAGGTCATACTGGATAAAAATGAGGTTTTTTTTCCCATACTTAAAACCGGTCATCTGGACACTTGAAAACTGCAGAAATTCCCTGTTTGTAACACAGACCATAATCAGAAAAAACGAATGAAGGTCCATTGTTGGATCAAATTTGGCTTGAAAAATTATATTTGAATATGCCTTTGGTCTGGGCATGACTTTCTAGTTCCTCAGCATGATTATGCTTATTTCTAAGCTTGGGGGGAAAAACAACAACAACAACAAAAAACCCTTTTTTTTCTTTCTTTCACCAGCCAAATAGCTATTTATGAGTGCCTGAGATGGGCATGGGACTGCTGTGGGAATATTAAGTGTCTTTATTATCTGACTGCTATATTGTTCCACTAAAGTTGAAGGGTCTCGGGAAGTTTTGAGAAACTTAATTACTCATGACTTACACTACTCTTTTTATGGTTCTGGAGCAACTGCAGGTAAACCTTCAGTCTCTTTCCAATACTTTGATTTTTACAGACATTACTTTAAAGTGGACTCTGAGGGCAATGCTGATTTTCCTTTGCTATATTTCACCTCATCGTTGTTGTTATTGCTCATTTTGCTTGATTTGTTTGGACTTGGAAGCAGTTGAGAAAGAATGCACCCATTTCCTCCTCGGCAGATATGTAGGACCAACTCAAGAGATGAAAGAATGTCCAAGAATTGCCATTTTCCTGGGAAGAGGCTTGGAAGTTCTACTAAATACTACACTTTCATGTATAGGCTTTCTTTCTATGCACAAATACAAACATACATCTTTATACTCACATATTTATATATGCTCATGTATTAATATACACATATATGTACACACATTCACACACATGCACACACAATTGAAGTTACTTTCATTTAGAGAGAAATATGCAAGAATACCTACAAATCCTGTTTAAGTTTGAGTACACTCATTCCATGTATGAGATGGTTTATTATTTCAAGGTCAAACTGTAGTCCTAGTTTTTCTGTGTATCCTGCTTACCTAGCCTACTACGATCTCTCTAAACTTCTGAAGTTACTGTTTTAGCACTTATCAATTTTCAACCTTCTGCTTCTTGGTATTTATTCCCATTTAATCGCTAAATTCTCTTTTAACTGCTTTGTGTGTAATGCATCAGTCTTATCTTCCAATGTGCAATCCTCTTGCTGCAGGGCATGGTGGGGGTTGGGGGGAGGAGCAGCATAGCACACTTTTGTTGTGTCTTCTTTCCCCTGAAGTCCAGCACAGTCTCTTGTAAAACTAGGGAATACTTTAAAAAGGAGTTGGATAGTGATTCATTTTCCTATTCTGCTTTCTTGGGATTGTCCAGTAGGACATTTAGAGAATCTGAGATGTCTCATATTGGGATATATGATCAGATATAATCAACATCCAAGTTAAATAGTATACCCATCAATTCTTGACTTCTTTGATATATAGGGAACTCAACACTATCATAGCAACTCATTTTAAATGATTGTGTTTGAATATATAAACATATATATTTATTTACTTATATATTTAAATATATGTATATATTTATTCTAAATCAAAGCGAAGTCAATCTCCTTATAGTTACCACTCAAAGACCTAGTTTCTACTTCTATCCATTGGACAAAAATGAAAAAAAAAAGTCCACCAAATATTTTCATTTTTCCAAGCTTGCTAATCCCAGTTCACATTCTGACTGCTCATTTTGAACCTCTTATCTTTCCTTCTTATCTTAATTTATCCTCTAATCTTGTGGTACCTGGAACAAAAACTAACACACATACATGGAGTCTCACAAATTTGAAGGATAGCAAGACTCTTTCTAAATACTTTACCTATATGAATAAAGATTTGCATAAGTTTCTTTCTTTCTTTTTTTTGTCTTTTTTGGGCCACACCTGGACATGTGGAAGTTCTCAGGCTAGGTGCTGAATCAGAGCTGTAGCTTCCAGCCTACACCACAGCCATAGAAATGCCAGATCCTACACCACAGCTCAAGGCAACACTGGATCCTTAACCCACTGAGTGAGGCCAGGGATCGAACCTGCATCCTCATGTGGAGACTAGTTGGATTTGTTTTTGCTGAGCTATGACAGGAACTCCAAAATTGCATAAGTTTTCATTTGCATTCATATAATCATACAGTTAGGTCATTAATTCCATTGAAAGTCATGACTATCCAGTATTCATTTTTATATTTGCTCTTTTTAAGGTCTGCCTCCTCAGTTTTGAGTGTGAATGTGTGTATGTGTGGGGGAGGGTAAATATGATTTGATCCTAAGGTAAATTAAGTTTTTCCTGCTCAGTTCTCTGTATTAGTTATTGGGAAGTGAAATTTGGAGGAGGAAATGTATTATTATATAGGAGGAGGAAAGCCATCAAAATTCTCTGATAAAAATAAAAGGAATATATTTAGTAAAATAATACAGGTCATGTAGACCTTGTGGAAAGAGAAAAATGAAACCAGAAGAGAATATAGGCAGACCTATGGGAAGGTTTTCATTCTTTCTAATGCAAAAGTGAGGAAAGCCAGGAAGATAATAGGCATTTGGCTGCCTAGAGTTGAGGTCTCCATGGAGGCTGAAATTGCACATTCTCTAATCTTTGTAGGATGGTATTATTTATAATTTTATTCATAGGCAATATCTTAAGAAGACCTCTGTCTGCCACTCTAAGGATACCATTCTGGGGCATTTTCCTAAGGACATACTCAGAAATTGGGAAATCAGAATTGTATTGCTAGAATCATTTCCTGACAGTTATACACAATACCGTTACAACGAACGAGGCAAGTGGATCTGCTGCTTACTATCTATTTGATCTGTGCTATTGCTTAACTTCTCTGAACTTCAGTTTCTTCATGCAGAAAATGTAGGTAGCAACACCCAACTCATGGAATTATGCAGAAGACTAAATGAAATGATTTGTACAAAGCAGTTAATATAGCAACTGACACACAGTTAGAAAGCACTGGAGGCTAATTTTGAAGCCATGTCTCCTAGCTCTTCCTTCCTTCCTTCCTTTCCTTCCTCCTTCCCTCCCTTCCCCCACTCCCTTCCTCAGGTATTTCTATCTCTATGGTATCCTCCTGACTGATGAAAGCTGTTTTTCCAACCACCTTCAAAGAGAGAAGATTGTTTTATTCTATCTTATTTAAAAATTTCAATCTGCCTTAGCCGTCTGCATCTCAGATATTGATTGGCTTGTATAACCTTTAGGTAGGTGTTAAATCATGTGCTTAAGTACTTTCCTCAATTGAGAAGAATCACTCGAGAAGGAGAAATCCATTCCTCAGGTCCAGTTATTAAAACATAGATGCTAGTCAACATTAGATTATTGGAATCCATTTTTAAAGAGGCTACGTTTATCTATTCTAGCATCATATTTTAAGAATTATTGAGTCTGAGATGCTTGCTAGTAGATAACCATCACAAAAAAGAAAAAGAGCCTTTTGAATTTTGAATTTTTTACTTGAAAGAAATGGCCCGGAGGTGGTTGAAAATAATCATATTGAGGCTCTATGGTGCTTCGTTTCTGAACAGATTCTTCTTCTGTTTTCCAATCATTTAAAGAAAACCTGACAATAGTAACAATACACCCAAGTAAATACCTGGTTTTCCTTTCCTGTCTTCTTGGTGGCTAAAGCAAAGATACCCGATCCTGGTGTGTTGCCACTGACTACATTTCTGTCCTCTTTGAAGCGGAGCAACTGCATAAAGAGGTTTATCCACTCTGCCTCCACCTCCGAAGGACTCAGAGCATGAGTTCCTTTAGAAAACATACATGGCACCCTCACAAACAGTGACTGTCTTCTCTGAGTCCTCAAAGTCAGGCTGGCTTGCCTCTGTGACATTCTGATTCTCTAAAGTGGCTTGGTTTGGGAACATTTCTGTGGCCTTTGAGATAATAACATTTTCCTAGCTTGTAAATATGGATGGTGAATAATGACTGTGAGTAAGACGTGTTTACCAAGGAAATCAGACAAGAGCCACACAAAGTGAATTTGTTTGATTTCAGTCGTAGATGTAGCTAGAGCAACTATTAGGAATATTTTTGTTAAAATGTTTCTGAAAATATATTACAAATTTAAACATAAGCCAAGGAATAAGTTGGATTTTGGTTCTGATTCACTTTTTTTTTTTCATTCTTAAAAAGTTTATTCTCTGGTTTTAATGAGAGAAAATGTGAAACTGCTTAATGATTAGGACAGAAACCTTTTTTTTTTTAGTTTACCCTTTCAAAAGGTTTTTATTTGCAAATCGTTTTGGATTTACATAAGAGCTGTAAAAGAATGATAAGAAAGTTTCCAGGTACTCTTGATTCAATTTCCTCTAATGTTGACATCTTATATAACTATAGTGTATTTATCAAAATCTTAACTTACTTTTAAATAACATTTTTGACCTAATCTCATGAAAAGAATGATAACTGAGCTCTGACAGCAGTCAAAGAAACTGAAGTTTAATAAGAACCAGAGTTTCCTTCCTTCTTCGCTCCCTCCCTTCCTTCCTTCAATCCTTCCTTCTTCCTATTAGCTAACCAGAAATTTTAGCTGGGAAAAGAAAAAAAGGACCTTAGTCTTATGTGATACCATGGCTATCTAAAGTGGCTCAGTTTAGGAACATTTCTGTAGCCTTTGAGATAGGATTCTAAATGCCCATATAGGACTGCAGATAAATCTCCCAACTTAGGTTCCCATGCTGATAGGATGGTAGATATATATCCTTTTAAAAATGATGTCCAAGAAAAGACAGCATAGAGTATAAACTCAATGTTAACTTATGAGTCAGATTGTAGCTCATTCCATTTTCATAACACCTCTAATAGATACTGTCCCAAACTGTCTAGTGCATCTTTTATTTTCCACTTAGGAGTCAGTGTCAGCCTGTGCTTGATGATAAATCTTCCTTTTTCCTTCACTCACTGAGATATTATCTGTACTATGAGCTGGTATTCATCAATCTAAGCCCTATGGGACCTCACCTCTTTGAGGCTTTCCCTGACCTCTCACTATCTCCCCTGTCCTGCCTGTGCATCCTGCCCAAACTCATATCACTGCAAATACATTGAACTTTAATTACTGTAATTATTTGCTTGGATGTCCATCCTCCTCACTAAACTTGAAAACTTCTCAAGAATTGAACCATGCCTTGTATATCTCTGTATCCTTGGATTTACCTCATGGAATATAGTAAGCATTAACAAATGAATAAATTGGAAGCTATCTTAACATTTATTCTACTAATTATAAATAAGCTAACTTCCTCCTTAAATTGTTAAGGTTCATCTGGAATAAATACATTCCAGGTAGAAATCCTTAAGTCAGTGTTTCTCAAAGTATAGTTCATAGACTGTGTAAGGATCTTTTGGGAGATTGCTGAAAGGCCTTAACACAGATGATCAGATCTGAATCTCTGGGAATGCATCCTAGAGCCATGCCTTTTAATAAGATCTATGGATGCTTCTGACCTGCGCTATGCTTGAGAACCATGACCTTGGAGGAGGAGTTCCATTAGTCCATCAACTTTGTTATTTCCCTGTCTTTCCATAGAGATTTTTGAAGTGTGTATAAACAGTGATGTGACAATACATTAAATGAAATAACAATACATTAATATCAAGGAAAAGAGACCTTGTTGGTTTAGTGTAACAGATGCTATCACTAAGCTTCTCATTGGATTCTGAGATACATGCAAGCTAGGGCAAAAAATAAAGTCAAAGAAAGTAAAGTACACAGTTCTCACTACAGGAAGGAAAACGAAATGCTGGTTTTCTCAGGAGAGACCTTTAGTTAAAAAAAATTTTAAGGCACTAAATTTTTAAAGCAGTTTCTCACTTAAGATGGTTTTCAGAGCAGTGAGTGATGGAATGATTGATATTTTCAATGATATTTTTGGCAAACAGTTATTTCTACAGCAAGTAAAATAAGATGTGAGCTTGGGATATGCACTAAGGTTGCCTTGCATTGCATGTTGTTGTACTGTTTTTTGTTTGTTTTTGTTTTGGACAAATTGATTCCTAACAGCTCCTTCCCAATTTTCCAGTAAAGACACGTCTTCATATAGTTCCTTACATAAGCATCCTTACTTCACTTGTCACAGTGAGGCCAAACCAAAGTTATAATCTCTAACAAGTACCAAGAATGCAGGGACAAAGCATTGCTGATTGAGGGCAGATTTATGTTCTTTGGAAGCAAGAGGAACAGTTGGTGATGTTGACATTCTATTTATGAAATTTGAGAAGCCTAACCAGCAATATTTGCTGGAGAGAAGTCATCTAGCTTTATAAAAATGTAAACAACAGACAACAAGGCCAACAACAGCCAATGTTCATCAAAGAGCTACCCTGTAGACACAGTGTGTATGCTATCTCAGTCCATTTTAAGAACTCGATGCTCCAAGTAATATCACCCCCATTTCACAAAGAGGAAATAGATTTACAGAGGTTAAGTAAATTATCCAACCTCACATAACTAGTAAATGGCACAGTTAGTATTAACACCCCCCGAATCTATCTGATGCTAAATGCTGCACAGTACTGATCTACATAATATAAATATAGAGAAAGAGAAGACTCAAGAATAGGGTAATGAAAGATGTCCTGGTCTATGAACTAAGACATATAAGCTCTTGGCTAACTTGGGCAATGTAATCATTTCTCTGTTCTTTATCTACAAATTAAAGGATTGAGCTATAACTTCCAGGGCCCACTTCTTATTTAATAAGTTTATGATTACTCTTCTGGATAGAACCAAAGTTAACGAAACATCAGCTGTATTTTAAATAAAATTTTGGTTTTTGCCATTGAACTTTATCGCTTGTGCTTCAAAGACAAAGATGACACATGGAATAAAGACCTGTAAATGTCTTGACAAATGCTTAAGTCATTGCTTCTGCTGTACAGAAGTTACATTAGACCTAGAACTAACATTGATCACTATTATCTAGTGATTACTCTGTGCCAGGCACTCTTGTAAGGGCTTTAACTATGGTATTTAAGCGCATCCTTTTATAACTTATGAGATAGACATTGTTATTCACCTTATTTTATAAGTAGGGAAACCAAGGCACAAAGAGACTAAGTAAGCTATTGAAGTTATACAAGTGGTAAGTGGTGAAGCCAGGATTTGAACTCAAGCAGTTGACTCAAGGCTCTGGAGCCAAGGGTGGTTTTCTCAAGAATCTAGAGATGTTTTTAGCCAGTACATTTAGCTGGTACATTTTAGCCAGTATAAGTTTCCTTCCAAAATCATGCCTTGTATAATTTATCATTGGTGGAAATGAATATAGTAATTAAAATTCAAAAGTCATATATTTGATTTCTGAAGGAAACAAGTGAATGTATTATTTGAATTCCATATTGCCATGGAGTCCTAATAGCTTTCCATGATACCGTTGCCTGATTCAAAACAGCTGCATTTTGAAATTAAACCTAGTAATAACATGACCTTCTCTGTATCTCACAGTGCCTGGAATATTGCTCAGTGAATCTTGGTTGGATGAATTAATATATTAAAGAGAAGGAAATAATTTTTCCTTTTTGGAGAATGTATGTTTGAACTTGTACATCTCGTTGTAATACCTAAACAGGGAAAACAAAAGCTTACTCTAATTAGAGTATGCCAACTTTTAGGTCATAATAACTTTTCATGTCAAACAATGTAATGTCAACATTATATCAATTCTATTATCTTAAACAATTTAAGATAAATATTTGAAGCACATTTCTTTTCTTCAAAGCAATTAAACAAGGCCTAACTGTTCTTTCCCTTGAAGTATTATGTGTTTAGTGAATAATCATTATTTAACCTTTTTTTTGTCCTTATAGAGAACTTTACTGACAACTCTTCAACTAACAGACCATTTTGCCATTGCTTTCTGAACGCACTACCGAATGTTTAGACGAGAATGCAGCTTAATATCCCCTAAAATCAAAACCAATGGATCAAACTATCTTTTAGAGCATGCACTCTATCAATCATGCAGGTTTAATTTTCCCCATAATAGCCCCCAGGGCTATCAAAGGTTTATTATGCCTTTTACTTTTCTTTGGTTTTTAAATACACAGTATATTCATGACAGCAAATCAAACCTGTTAGTGGCATCAAACAGGTAAAATTGATGCCGGGAACTGGGCCACTGCAAATTTTATTAAAACTGCAATCACTTGGAGCACAGCACACATTGGGGGTTTAAATACCTCTCTCTGTGGCATTTGTCATATTAAGAGCTGCAGCATAAACAAAGGAAAAAGCAAATCAAATGTGTGTGTAAACATTGCATGATCATTTCTACTTTTCTAGATGCATAATGACATCTCATTTCTAGGAAAGGAGACAGCCAAAAGTCTAACATTTTTGAACACAGTCGTGATCCCTTAGATCTCTCGGTATTTGCCTTTGGAATGGTACATGTGTGCATGTATTTGTTTTTATATTTGTGCATGTATTCATTTTGGCCTTTTAGGATTCTACTTATATATTGTATATGTTTGCAAAAAATAAAAATACATAATTTTAATTGTATATTTTAGAAAAAATATAATTTTAATTGTATATTTTAGAAAAATATATAATTCTTCTCTTACATTTTGTATGTTTGCAACAACAAAAGCCCCCAGTAGATGAAGTCAGCCCTAAGGACATGTGGTGAAGCCTTTCAGATGGCAGAGAAAAGTATTGGCAACATTAAAGTGCCCTGTTTGGTGTTGGAGAAACTTGAATTGAAGCCACTTAAATTTGCCAAATGTTGGATCTTCCCTCCTAACCTCCCCAAATGCCTCTCCCAAGAGTGGAGACATGGATCTATTTTTAAGGCCCCATCACAAACAGGAAGTTATTTAAACATTAGGGAAGCCTACAATAGCCCTCTATGTAGAAGGGTTCCATTCTTTTCTTGGTCTGCTTCTAAGGCTTTCATTTACAGCTTCTTACTGGTACCAAACCATCTCTTCCCATTGGAGATGGCTGTCTGAGAACCTTTGGTTCTAGCATGTCTTCTGCCCAGTCTTTTCCTTAATGGCTTAAGCCTCCAAGGGGAAACAAGGTAATAATAGAAAGTGCAATAAGCAGGGAGCCCAGTGCCTTCTAACATCTATCTATTTTAATCTGGTCTCAGGTATTCTATACTCAACCAGTTTCTATACACAAAGCAGGATGCCTCTCAATGTGGTATTCACAGGATGTGTAAGATCTGCCCTCAGCTTCAAATAAATAAATCGTAATAATGAAATCAAGGACTCTAAGGAAAGTGTAAGGGAAGTCTGTTAGAATATAAGGGAAATATTAAAAAAGTACGTATTTGTAGTTTTTTAGAGGACCATTTCCCATCATTTAGAACTCTTAATAATCACTTTTCCAGCTATAAAAGCAAGAACAATTGCATTATTATATTAAAAGCATGTAATGTCTATGGTGTAGTGATTATGAAGTACATTTTTTTTTTAAAGGAAGAATATCCCTCTTCTTCAGAATCTGGTACTTCAGAGGTCATTCAAAGCCTCCCTGCAGGCAGCCTCTCCTTGAAAACTCCAACTTTACTGCTCAAATCACCCTACTCTGTGATGGTATCACCCTGCCGCTGAGTATCTGTCTTCCTGACCTTTAAAGTACTCAGATAAAACTGTTTCAGTTAATGATACATAAGAGAAACAATATAGATCATTCTTTGGATGCTCACTGTACCTCATTTAGAACATGAAGCCTATTGGAGAAATGGACAAGACTGTCTCTTAACTTGGAAGAGAATTTCTTCTATAAGGGCACGGAAAAATCACTTTGTCTCTCTTTTCCACCCAACAAAAGTAATGCAACAAATGTTGTGGGGCAGGGGACGGGGGTGAAGACTATGTGGAGTTATGCTACTAAAAATGTTTTTATCTAACTAATTGGAGGAAATGCTCTCAAACAGAAGGACTATTTCTAGGTAAATATAAGGAGATCTTTATGAGCCAATAAAATGGATTTAGCTTTGTTTTATAATTGAGTATTCATTCTCATATTTGGTGACAGCTAAGGAACCATCTCAGCTGGAGGGCAGATGCCACCAATGAAGTATGATGGCCCTTAATCTGCGTAAGACAAATCTCAGTTTTAGATACATTAAAATACACAATAAGGAGACAAAAAAAAATCAGCCAGTGCTTCTCATATGATACAAGTGACTGTGAGATTCACTCCAAGTATGGTAAAATATTTTAAAATGAGCATTTAGAATCTATGAAATATGACATATTGATTTCTCTGGCCCTCATCACATCCTGCCATGAAAGCTATCCTAAAGCCTATTTTCACACAGATACCTGAGACAGGGGTTAACCTTTCCAAAGGAAGAACCTCCACAGTTGTGAGATTGACAGCTCTTTTTTGCATTCCAAGTGACCATGGGACTTGGGAAACCAGAGAGTTCCCTGCCAATGGCTAATCAGTATTCCTATATTATCCTGATCCAGAAGTGCGTTACGTTTCTACAGGAATTTACCTGTAGTTTAATTTATGAGTCAGTATTAACCAACCAAGTGTAGAAAGTGTTCATTGAGAAATCAGAACCCACATGGGAATTTCAGTTTGGATCCCCCAAGCCACTATAGAAACATAAATTCCTGGTTTCCACCTGTAAGAAAGAAGAGTCAGATGGGACCAGAACGCGCCAGCAACTGCTGCTCTCCAAACCCCTTCACTTCCCACTCCATTGAAGTGGCTCCCTACCTTCCTCAGTTTACTGTCATTATGGATTAATTCCTTTGCTAGGGAAATGGCAGGTTCCAGGCTCTGTTTATCATGACCCCAACCCAAACATTCTTCAGCCAATAGCCAAGTGTTGTGACTAGCTAATCAACATAGGATCGATTGTCTTTGACAAAACTTTTCCCATCCCTGAGTTTGTTCTAAAGCAGAATAGAGCAACAAAGCTATAAAAATAATATAGCGAACCAATGATCAGAAAGGTTGATGTCACTTTATTAAAATATTGACAATATAAAATTGGATTGTGATGATCATTGTACAACTATAAATGTAATAAATTCACTGAGTAATTAAAAATAAATAAAATACAACAATATTTGGAAGAAATCATTTTTTTCCAAAGCATAAATACAAGTATTAATCCTTCCTAATTATGAAAGTCTCTTCATAAAAGTTCAAAAAGTATTGAACTATATAAAGTATGTGATAGAAAGTAACCCCCCATGTAATTCTACTTGTGGAGATGATGACTATTAACAATTTGGTATACATATTCTAATATATAATATATAACATACCGCTCTTTAACTTACTTTTTCACTTATGATAACATTAATATTGCTAATGAGTTAAAATTTCTAAATAGATAGGATAATACCTTGCACATGGTAAGCACTATATGAGAATTGAATAAATAAAACAAAAAAAACCCCAGCAAATAATTATATAGTGTTTAGTGTGCCAGTATTAATTCATGTAATCATTGCAACAACATAAGAGTTAGGTGTTATTTTTTAATCCCTGTTTTTGATCTGGGACTAATTTTTCTTCTTTTTTAAAAAATTGAAATATTGTTGATTGACAGTATTGTGTTGGTTCAGGTGTGAGGTGATTTAGTTTTTTTTTTCAGATTACATTTCATTATAGGTTATTACATGATCTTGAATATAATTCCCTGTGCTATATAGTAAATCCTTGTTGCTTGTCTATTTTAGATACAGTAAGGTGTATCTGTTCATCTCATAATCTTAATTTGTCCCTCCCTCCCATTCCCCTTTGGTAACCACAAGTTTGTTATCTGTGTCTGTGAGTCTGTTTCTGTTTTGTATGTAGATTCATTTCTATTATTTTTCAGATTCCATGTATAAGTGACATAGTATTTGTATTTGATTTACTTTACTAAGCATAATATTCTCTATGTCCATGCAAGTTGCTACAAATGATAATGTTTCATTCCTTTTTATAGCCTGGTAATATTCCATTGTATACATATTTTCTTAAGCCAATCATCTGTTGATGAGGAATTCAGTTGTTTGTGTGTCTTGGCTGTTGTAAATAGTGCTGCAATTGGGGTACATGTATCTTTTCGAATTATAGTTTTGTCCAGATATGTGCTGGATTGCTAGATATATGGTAGATCTATTTTTAGCTTTTAAAGGAACTTCCATACTGTTCTCCATAGTGGCTGCGCCAATTTATATTTCCACTAACAGGGTATGAGGGTTCCCTTTTCTCCACACCCTCTCTAACATTTATTATTTGTAGATTCTTTTTTTTTTCTTTTGCTTTTTTAGGGCCACACCCACGGCATATGGAGATTCCCAGGCTAGGGGTCCAGTCAGAGCTACAGCTGCTGGCTACGCCACAGCACAACAATGCAGGATCTGAGCCACGTCTGTGACCTACACCACAGCTCATGGCAACGCCAGATCCTTAACCCACTGAGCAAGGCCAGGGATCGAACCCACAACCTCATGGTTCCTCGTTGGATTTGTTTCCGTTGTGCCATTATGGGAACTCCAATTATTTGTAGACTTTTTTTTTTTTTAATTTTTGGTCTTTTTAGAGCCACACCTACAGCATGTGTAGATTCCCAAGCTAAGGGTCGAATCTGAGCTGCAGTTACTGGACTAAACCATATCTCGTGGCAATGCCAGATCCTTAACCCACTGAGCAAGGCCAGGGATCAAACCTACATCCTCATGAATGTGAGTCAGATTCGTTTCTGCTGAGCCACAATGGGAATTCCAAACATTTATTTTTATTTTATTTTTTTGACTTTTTGATGATAGACATTCTAACCAATTTCAGGTGATACCTCATTGTGGTTTTGATTTGCATTTATCTATAACTTAGCAATACTGAGCATCTTTTTGTGTGCTTTTTGGCCACCTCTATGTCTTCTTTGGAAGAACTGAAAGTAATTTTTATGTCAATTTTTCCAGTTGGGGATTCCTGGATTGGCAGTGATGGCAATATGAATTCAAAATCAAATCTAAAGGAGATATAGTTTGAGAGCTGGCTATTCATTCATAAGAAGACTTGTTTTTTCTCCTTATGAAGAGACAGACAAGCCTCTGTACTGTCTTTTTACACAAATGGGTAGAGTTTTTCTGGTCCATCTTTTCACTTTGGTGGTTCTCAGCTTAATACAAGAATGTCAATGCTAACTTTCACTTCACAGGAGCTTAAGACCTTGACTTCTATCCCTTTAAGAGTCTTAAAATCAATCTTGCATGTTATAGAAATGGGCTCTTGTCTCATTACCTGAAGAACAATGCTCATGATCTTATTGCTCTGGTTTTCCAAATTCTATTCATTCCACTTCTGAATATTTACATTTTATCCTTATGAGTTATACAACTACCTGGCATTTCTGGGTGTTTGTAGTAGGAAGATTTTCATGTGCTCTTGTTGGTCATATGACTGGAGCTCTAAGTGGTTAATCCCAGGTTTGTGTATTTAGTACATAAAGATTCCATGAGTCATTATTTCAACCATGCTTTTAAAATATTCTCAAAATCCTTTTCCCTGTATTACTCCTAACAAAACTCCAATGCTTATTTCTTGCCTTTGGATTTGGCTTCCTACTTTTTTCAACTTACAGCTGTACTGCTGAGAAACCCTGGGGGGGATACCTGCAACAAAGCAAATTGATGCTACTGCATACTCACGGTCATGTCCTTTACTAAAACCTGAATGTTGCCCAGTAAGCCTAGTTTCCCTGTGAGTCATCTCCCCAATCCCCACAGCTATTTTAAAACCTTGCCACTCTCCTCATCCCTCTGCCCCCCTTTATAGAAGTATTTTCAGAAGATAACCTTACTTCCTACTTCCTAGCGGAAATAGAGCCCATCAGAATAGAGCTTTCTCAGATTCCATCCACAAACTTAGGAACTCATTTATACTGGAATATACCCCTTTCCCCCTTTCTTCATATTACAAGGAAGGAAGTTTCTTCTTCCTGTTTATGTACAATGATCATATAATTTACTATTGAAGCGGAGGTATTTTTGAAAGTAAAAGAAGGGCTCTATTAATAATTATTCCAGGGCAACAGGTGTAAACCAGAACTCTCCTGAGCAAACTGAGACATGTTGGCACCCCCTGTATAAAGTTTATTGCTGAATATATCTCTTTTGCCTTCTCGAGCACCATAGTCCCTTAAATATTCCCCTTTTCTCCTGTATATTCAAAGTTTCCTTCTCTCTGATTTCCTTCTCATTAATATTTTAACATTGCTAATTTTTAGGATTTCAATCTTTTTAAAAGAGAAATCTTGCAAAACATTACCTATGTGCCATATTTTCCTCAGCTACTGCTCTTTTTTTTTTTTTTGACTCATCCCTTTTCTCCACCAAATTTATATAAAATAATTGTCTACATCTGCTATCTTACTTTTTCACAGCTCCTATTCTCCATCATGTACAGAATTCTGGCTTCTTCCCACATCCCCACTCTGGCCCTACCCTTGACAATGTCACACATGATTCTCTTTGTTCTTTAATAGAACAGACAGTACTCAGCATTACTCAGTTTCTTTGGGGCACCTCTATCTGTGTAGCCTTGAGTGAGTGATCCTCTTGTTTCCTGTAATGGCACAATGATAGGACCTCCCTCACTGACTGTGAAAATTAAATAAAATAATCTAGCATTTTAGAGTATTAGCCATCCCATTGGCTCATCATTTTAGCAAGAGATTTATGTCTGGCCATGCTTGAGTTAGATGGTTCCATCAGTAATTTTGCACATTGCTGTGTGAAACTTTTAAGACAAGGCAGAGAGCTAGAATATCTTTACATTGCCATTCCAGAGACCTAGCAGCTTGATGATGGCAATCTAGAAAGGGAGCTTTACTTCTGTGTCAAAGGGTGTTTCTTTCATGCTTGTTATGGCTGCTAAGATATAGTGAACACACTATACCAAATCCATAACCTGGCATGCTCAACCTCATTAGAAGCTCATAATGGCAGACAAGCTCTATCTTTCCCTAGCAGACCTATTTGCCATAAGTGGAGCCCAGCATCAAATAGCACTTACAGGGCTCTCATTCTGATTTACTCAAATTCATTTGCAGAGTTAATGGTACACTTTGTAACAGATGCACTGTCCCAACTGACCTTGGCCAGCTTCATTTCAGCCCTCACCATTGTCAAGACAGCAGGCATTTGCAGGCATTGAGATTCCTCCAGTGACTTCTTAGTTGCTTTTTCACCTGCTCTGAGTTATTGGTTGAGTTGACCCTTCCTTTCAATAGGTTTTATCTATACTCGATCCTGTGGACATGCCTCAACTATTTCTTTATGCAGAAGCCAACCATTTAGAGCGTCAAGAGGCCAAGCAGATTTCCTGCAATATTTGTTTTCCAGTAGTAACCATTAGAGTTGATACCATTTACTAAATGTTTATCATGTACCAGCAACTGTGCCTAAGCATCACATATTTTCATGTATGTTGACAGTTTTAATAGGGCCTAGAATGGAGTAGAAATAGACATGTGTGCTAAAATGGGCATCTTCCTAATGTTAGAGTAACTTTAAATGATATTATGTGCCCTCAGTACTAGCAAGTTTAATAAAATCTCTAGCATATATTCATTAAATAATAAAATCTATTAATAAAAACAGTGAACATAAAATTTTCAACGTTAGGAAGAAAGGAGACAGGATTCAGCTTTACTGATAGGCACAATACAAAATTAAATGGCAAGGCAAGACCAGACTGTGTAATTCGACTCCAGCTAATTGAGATATTTCCCCAGGCCAAAGCTAATGCAAATTGTTTTGATATCTTTGAAGACAGTAAGATAAACAATCAATGTTAGATGTTATAATATACAGGACTTATATCTTGAAGAGGAAAATCTTTACGGTATTGAATACAAATGGATAACATTAGTTCTGTATCCTTCCAGATATGGTTCAGGGAAACACTGTGTCCAGGTAGACATTCATTGTGTCTGAAAGTGTGACAGAGTATATTTGTATGTTTGTTCATTTTTCACTGAATAAGTTACATCAGCTGGGTGTTGCAGACTGAGCTTTAAATAGCATTGATAACTTAAAAGAAATTCTAGCAGGTGTGCTAAAAATATATCCTTTTTACATATGACAACCACCATTCCCATCAGCCGCATTCCTTTCCATGAACAGTTAATTGAAATGAGATAATTAAATGAGAAGAAGTTCTAGCTAGGAAATAAAGATAATCTTAAAGGAGCAAATAGACAACTGTATGATTGAGAAGGAAGTGATGTAGGAAAGGGTATATTTTGGCCAAAGACAGAGATGAAAACAAAGTAAGCTATAGTGGTTACTTTGAAGTCTTCCCTGATTGAACTGTAATTTATACCAGGGTGTGATAGTCCAATCACTTTATCAATCAGATAATAGAAAAGCAAAAGAAAGTGATGATTCTTATAATCAACATTTATTGAGTGTTTTTTCAAAGGGTCAGACACTGCTAAATTCTATCAATAGCTTATCTCATTGAGTACTCACAACAAACCCCATTTTACAGATAACAAAGTTGAGAGCTAGAGAGGTTAATGCTAAGGCTTGTAATGGGAAGAACTGGGAAGAGTTGGTCAGTTAACTCACCTAGTACAAGCTTGCTGGTAGTTTCTATTTTAAAGCAAAATATGATGTAATTTTAGGTCAAGAGGGATCTGATGACCAAATGCATAGAATAGAATGCCTAGCTCAATCTGGATTCTGATTTCTCAGTGAAGAGCTTTCACAACCAGTTGTTGAATTAATTGACATTAGAGGAAAAAATTTTTTTTAATGAAGACTATTTTGAGACTGAAACTCACAGAAGTAGGGCCATTTGGAGTTATATATTTGAATCAGTATTTTATTTTTCTCAACCCTTTGTGACAGAATACAATCTGGAAAGTAGTTACTTTTTCCCCCCTTTTGATGCATTTTTAAGATCTGTCTTATGTGCTGAAAAAGATAAAATAACTTCAAATTTATAAAAAAGGGAGAATTGTTCAAGACAATCAGGTGTCCTAAAATGGTATCTTATTATTTTATATTTATACATATATAACTATAGATTATAGTTACATATTATCTATCTATATCTATATCCATAGTTTTACAGTGAATTTAGTCTGTTTTGGTCACTAGATGGGCAATAGATGGAATATGACCTGTTATACCAGGGAACATATTTTTCTCTTTGATTTTTCAAGTCTCAATCTGATGGTCTAATATCTGGAGAAGTTGAGGAAACAGAACTACCTACTGCATCTCTGTTTTGCAAGCAGAAGTACAGCCTCCACAGTAGAGCGTGAAGCCCTCTGGTAACTCTGTAATGGGAAGGAATGCAGCACCTTACCCTCAACTTCCAGCTTCACCAATTTGGAATATGCTGTCCCCAGGCTGTTTTTTGCCACACAGCGATAATGTCCTGCATCTTCCTTTTGCACATTATGAATCCTTAAACTCCCAGATTCAAGAACTGCAGTCCGGGAATTTTCCTGCCAGAGGTAAGGACAGGAATTTAAAATGTCCATGGGTCTGTCAAAGACACGTTTGCTGTATTTCATTGTCATCATTACCACTCTTATCACAAATATCCTTCTAACATTTATTTGGCATTTACTATGCATAATATATGATAATAAATGAGATAGTATAAAATTACCCAAATTTTAATAATAATCCCACAAGACATTTTTATTTTCTTTCATTATATGAGGATCCCCCCAGGCTTATTTCATGTCCTAAATCAACAAGCCTTATTTCAGGAATTTAATTGATTTCTACAAAAGTCATATCCAAGTCTGTTTGATTAAAAGCATTACTTTTAACAACCATACTTACTGCCTATATGGTATCCTTAGGGGAACTTACATCCTTTGAAAAATTGGAAATTTCTACAAATACAGAAACTGGCCTTTATAATTAAAATATCTTCCCTTTAGGGACTCTAAATTCAGTAGTATATATAGAGCTACCTCTTGCTTTTATTGTAGGAAATATTTATAACAAAGGGCAAGTCAGAGAATTATACAGGTTACCATTAAAAATTAAAATGATTTGTTTTGGAGTTTCCTACCATGGTGCAGTGGGTTAAGAATTCTACTACAGTGGCTCAGGTCACTGCAGAAGTACAGATTTGATTCCCAGCCAGGAACTTCCACATGCCATGGGGGTAGCCATCAAAAAAATTATTTTATTTTTTGTCTTCTTCGGGCTGTACCACAGCATATGGAGGTTCCTAGGCTAGGGGTTGAATCAGCCACAGCCACACAATGTGGGATCCGAGCTGCATCTGTGACAGACACCACAGCTCATCACAACACCAGATCCATAACCCTCTGAGTGAGGCCAGGGATCAAACTTGCGTCCTCATGGATACTAGTCAGATTCATTTCAGAGCCACGGTGGGAACTCCTATTTGTTTTATTTTAAATAAAACAAACAATTGATTTATACTTCATTTCAGTTAATTGACATTTGTCAACACCTTTGTATTCCCAATGGAATATTCTGAGACTAGTAATATGAGAAACATAATGTCTATGACGTCTTTGAGTTCAAAGTTAGTAGTAGGTTTCGCGAGTATGGAAAGAGACATTGATGATGCAGTATTGTAGTTTATCAATAAAGTAGGTATGAGATACAAAAGTGGTGCAAAATAAACATGTGAGTAACACTTTTCTAGTTTGACTATTATATGTGATTGAAGTCATTGTCAAGGTGTTTGTTCACCAGTCTTAAGTCTTGATGCTCTAACTTCACTCCAGAATGTTTTCATACCTTTTCCTTCAAACCTCATTTTTCTCTCTCCTCCCAGAAACCATTTTCAGGTCTAAAGCTTGGATTGTAGTTCCATCTTTTAAATCTCTTGAGTTTCAAAGTCTCAATGTTAAAAAAATTAAATGATTCAAATACTAACCGACCAACCAACAAAAAAGATTGTGACTTTGCTCTGCTCTGTCTCCTTTTTCATTCCTCATACTACTGGCTCCCATTGCTCTCTCTCTCTCTCTCTCTTTTTTTTTTTTTCCCCTACTCAGCTGCAACTGGAATGCCTTACAAGTTGCATTCATGGGAAAAGAAATATTTAAGTTTAGTTAAAATGTTGTACATAGAGAAAATTTTATACTAAAAGCTTATGAGTGTATAACTGAATTTGCAAATGAGTATTGTATTTGAAAATACATTGCATATACTTGTTTTAACAAAATAATCACTTACCCTGAGAGCACGATCCCCCTTGATCCACGACACTGATGGTTTGGGGTTACCCATTGTAGTGCATGGTAGAACTGCCTTTAATCCTTCTATTATTTTCACATTTATGGGAGGACGAGTTATTTTAGGTTCTAAAGGAAAATGACAGTTAAAAATTAAAAAGGCAACATGGCTTTATTAGAATTTCTAATTATATGTTTAATTCTAAATAGCCATTAAAAGATAATTTTAGGAGTATTACTTTACAGAATTCACCAGATGCTGGAGTTCCTGTCGTGGCTCAGTGCTTAACGAATCCGACTAGAAACCATGAGGTTGCGGGTTCAATCCCTGGCCTTGCTCAGTGGGTTAAAGATCCAGCGTTGCCGTGAGCTGTGGTGTAGGTCGCAGACGCAGCTCGGATCCCGTGTTGCTGTGGCTCTAGCGTAGGCCAGCAGCTAGAGCTCTGATTTGACTCCTAGCCTGGGAACCTCCATATGCCGCAGGAGCGGCCCAAGAAACGACAAAAAGACATACACGCACACACAAAAGAATTCACCAGATGCTAAGACACATTTTTAGTGGCTATCAAGCAGAAATATTGTTTAAAATTTAGATTTATCTTATTTGAAAAATAAGTTCATAACACATATTAGGAGTTTGAAATTATCATAGTAGTCATCACTTTAAAAGAGAGTTAATAAAGATCGACTAAGATAAACTATTACCATAACAATTCAACATTATTTAATTCATAACAGATATGAAAATAAAATTTTGCTGTAAGAGTATATTTTTATATAATTCTGAGTTATGACTACTTTAAGTTTCCATCTTAATTTTACTTTTAAGTTTGGTGATTAAAAGTAGATAAATTTATCCTCTAGAAAGTAAATCAAATGTTATTATATCTGTTATCAGAGAAATTCTGTCATAAAATTCAGAGTAACTCTACTCTGCAAAGTAAACTTGTGTATACTGTTCTGTGAAACACTATTAAATTATTTTTTTTCAGAAGAAAGAGTTTATGTCAGCTAATTTTTTATTCTGCACTATTGAGGTTTCAGAAAAAGATATTATTAAATCTGATGTATAGAAGAATTGACAAGTTCAGGATGCCAGTTATTTAACTGTTTGAAACATCATAAAATAATGAAAACTACATTTATTATTTAGGAATCCTATGTTACAGATGGAAGACAGAGGACTATCTTTGCAGGAGAAAGTACTGAGAAATGCATGCATTTTATTCCTTTCAGTTTATGTGCCATAATCAGTTTGTTGCTTTGATAAAAAAGAGCATGAAATAAGAATTTTTTTCCTTCTGCTTGAAGTGCCTGTGTGTGCATGGGCAGGGATGTTGTTCTCTGGTGGTTGTAAGTAATATTTGCAAAGACTGCACAGTCTATTGATTTTCAATCTAGGCATTTGTTGCCATTTAGAGTTTGCATGATCCCATATTGTGGCAAAAATACAAGACAGACTTTAAACATGTTGTAAGAAAATAGCAACTTTGTCACTTTGCCTGCTATCTAAAGCACACACTACTCCTAATCAATGACAGTGAATACCTACATGTAGGTTGAGTAGGCATCTTAATTGTGAGTTGGGTTGTCATACAGGTACTGGCAAAAGCTTAGCTTAGAAGTTTATATGGGGCTCCCTATACTGATTCCTATGGCAAATCTAAGTCACAGATAATGTCTTGGGGAGAAAACCTTTGTGTAAAGCAGATAACTCCTAGTCTCTCAGTGATATAGATGTAATCTGTTGGTGAGAGGTCAGGAGAACCTTCATGGGTAACTTAATGTAAAGTAAACTAGGAATAAGTTTAGTATTGATGTGGAGTCATGGATTCCCATTCTCAGGGAGCATGATTCAGGTGGAGCCATGAGCACTGACTAATCAGAATTGGTCATTGTGTTGAAGCAGGATGCTGGGAGAGGGAGCTCCTGAAGGAGGTCCTGGGGTAGTAGGAATGGCCATGGGAGTGGGGACCTTGAAGGTCTCAGGAAGCAGCTCTTTACAAAGCAGTGGGGAAGCATTCCAAAATTTAAACAGTTGGGATGGCCATGCCAGTGTATACCCAGGTGTGTTGGGTGAGCTTTCCGAGGGAGAGAGTAGAGAAAAGAGGGAAGAGAAGAGGATTTTCGATAGAATCAAAATCAATAACATTAGTGCCAGAAAGAATATGGGAAACATTCCAAGGAAAAGTAGCACCACAAAGTAGTGGAGTACTTAAATATGCTCTGTTTTCAGAATCAAGCCTTCATTCTTCAGCGAAAGAGAACAACCCAACCTCCTTACTTGGTGTTCTTACTACCCCACATGCTTGTGGGTACAGCCCTACCTACTTATTCAAAGAACCCCCATATCAGCTTCCCCACCACATCCCACTTCCTCCAGCAAACAATAACAACAAAATGGAAAGATAAAATACAAGAGATAGTGATGAACATCAACAGCAGAAACTCTCAATAAAGTTCCTGCTGGAACTGGATTCCATTGTACTGGGTGTAGTACCAACATGCATGTTTATGTGATTTTTCCCTTCAATAGGGTGGTGTCAGAGAGGAGAAAATAAAGTTATATAATTACAAGGTTTACAGTTTGCAAACAGCAGGTGCTACAGCACAAGGAGTCATGAGATTTTGAGGATGCAGGTGAGGGCATGATTGATGATGCCACGCCATGTAGAAGAGAGAATGAAGAGAGAACTGAATGAAGTCCTCACTGGGGATCAGTGATGGAACAGAGACCAGAGAGGAGTCAAGGGCAGGAGAACGTGACTGTGATGGTGACTGTATGGAGTGGGAGGAGGGCGTGAGAGAGCTAGACTCCATTCTTAGCTGAGAAAGGAGACAGATCATGAGTATGGGAAACTGCTTCCCTCATCATATGGAGCTGGAAATAGAAAAGTCCATGTTCAGGATCTGACCTCCTGGAGTTTAATATTTGAAATACTGTCCATTTCCTGGGGTGACTAGGTCATAGATGTGGTAAACTGATAAGGAGTTAAGGCAAATATCACTGGACTTGTGAAGGCCAAGGAGCCATAGGAGGCAGTAGATAGTGACTCTGTTCCATGACTGCTAAAATCCCTTAGGATAATAGCAAGAGTAGGAGTGGATAGAGAGATAATAAATCTGGAATCAAAGTCTTCCATAAATATGGGATAGGACCTAGAGGTGAGTAGATGACTTGATGAGTAGAGTTAGAGAGTGGTCAAGATGGCATAGGCCCTCATGAGAGGAAAAGTTTTGTACAGGAATATAAAATATAATAGCTTAAAACAGCCATTAACCATTAGCACATGCTAGCCTTGCTGACATTAAATGGGGAAGGGCTAAAGCCTCCTTTTATGCAGAAAAGTCACTCAAGTTTAAAGAGTCACTCAAGAAAATCGAGTAAGGCAAAAGGGTTGAAGAAGTGTCTGCAAAGAAGTTAGAGGTGAAAAGCGTGTTTGGTTGTAATGAAACTGTTTTACAGGCACAGGGTAAAGATTTTAAAGGGAAGTTCCTGAGTGAAAGAAGTCAGGGTAGAGCAGATAAAGAGACATATAAAGGTAAGAAAATGGGAGAGAATAAGGAACTATGAGGCTTGACTGCAGGTGGTGATTGTTGGCAGGAATAAGAGGTATGGACCTGACAATCTCAAGGTTGTGATTTGAATTTGAACTTGTCTCACTGCTTGAACCTCCAGGTATTTGGGAGGCTCCCTTTACTGTCTACTTCAAAGTGTGCCAAGTCAGCTTTGAAATCAATGGATGATTCTTTCTCCAACTCACTCATCTTCACTTGCAGAGCTCCACAACTCTCAGCAGCTCCTCCCACACCATTGTTGGCTATGCAGCAGTAAATCCCGTCATCGCTGTCTTCCACACTCAGGATGGTGAGGAGCTGACCGTTCTCCCGAATGCTGTACCGGGTATCAAAGAGCCTGTGGGTCACAGAGGAATATGGCAGGTTAGAGCCTCATCTGTGATTTTTTGGGCTACGATCGAATGGTCAGACAGATGACTTGTCAATGGAGGAAGCAGATTAAAGACAAGAGGAAGCTTGAATGAGCTCTCAATAAGAGAATAATCTGACTTGGTAATTGAAAGTTAACATCATCTTCGAATCTTTTCTTGGCTCCAGTAATCAATGCACCATTGAGTCCTTCAAAAATAATTTCAAAAGGTGATGTCCATTGATAAGACCAAACACAAATTTTCTTTTTATAGGAAAGTATATCATTACCCAGGATGTATGGGTCTTCTCCCATATTTACTGGGAAGTAGCAGCTAGACAATCGACACACACACACATAAATGTGACTGGCAGAAAGGAATTAGAAGATACACACTGCAATATAGAATATAGATAAATAACAAGGACCTGCTATATAGCACAGGTAACTATATTCAATATCTTGTAATAATCTATAATGGAAAAGATCTAGAAAAGATTTTATATATATATATATATATATATATATATATATATATATATATATAAATAAATAAAACCTGAATCACTTTGCTGTATACCTGAAATTAACACAACATTGTAAACTATACTTGATTAAAAAAAAAAAAGAAAAAAAAAGGAAGGGCTAAATATTTACAGAAGTAGCTATCAGTTAACTATTTGTTCGTTCATTAATCAAATATTTGTTTAGTGCCTAACAAGTGCCAGGCACAGTTCTAGCTCCTTGGGATACATAGGAAGCAAAACATGTTCAAACTGTAAAAATACGTGTTTTACATATTTTATTGTATTAAATGATATGCAAAAAAAAAAAATCCCCAAAAAAACCCTGTTTCTTGAGACGGGAGTTAGGACAGCAGAAGGAAATTTAAAGGGAAGCATCAACATACAAGAGGGTTTTATGACCAAATTAGGATTCTCTATGCAAAAATGTGTATATTAGGCAGAGAAAAGCCCCCCCAAAAGATCCGTGTCTTAATCCCCAGAACCTGTGAATGTTATGTTACATGGCAAAAGGGATTTTGCAGATGTCAAAGATCTTAAAACAGAGTGTTGTGAATTATCTAGATGGCCCAGTGTAATCACGATGGTCCTTAAAAGATGGAAGAGAGAAGCAGTAGGATCAGAGAATGGGATATGTGGCAATGGAGGCCATGGGTGGGGTGATGGAATTGCTGGCTTTGAAAATGAAGGAAGAGGCCAAGGAATGCAAGCAGCTCCTAGAAGCTAGAAAAGGCGAGAAATCAGATTTTTCTCTAGTGACTCCAGAAAGAATGTAATTCTGTTAACACCCTAATTGTAGCCCAACTAGACCTATTTCAAACTTCTGAACTCCAAAACTGTAAGAAAATAAATTTGTGTCGTTTCAAGTCACTAAGTTTGTAGTAATTTGTTACAGAAGAAATAAGAAACTAACATAACATGGAAAAAAATGTAAAGGAAATGGATTCTTGTTTTTCTAATCTTGACAGGTGGCTCCCATCACATATTTAGGAAAAAAGAGATGCAGCAATTTTTGGTCTAATGTGACTGAGGATAATATATTCACTGGATAGTTGATTAAATCAATTAAATAACTGAGGGTAGCCATGATACTCATTTATGTAATTTTTGCTTTGTTTTGTTTTTGCTGTATATGTTTCCACGGAAAAATATGAATATTAGAATATTTTACAGATGTGCTGGTGGACCAAGAGTCCAGCCACCCCTGTGAATTGTAAAGTTTTAAAATTTATAATCTGTTGTATCATTGTTGCCTAATTAAAGTACATATATTGCTTTTGAACTGTGAGGGACACTTAAGTGTTTATAATTTTTTAAAATAGATATTTCTTCCCCCTTTTAATTGATGTATAGTTAAGTCACAATATTATATTTGTTTCAGGTGTACATAGCATAGTGATTCAGTAATTATACAGTTTATACTCCATTAAAAGTTATTGCAAGATAATAGCTATAATTCCCTTTGATATATAATACATTCTTGTGGCTTATCTGTTTTATACAAAGTAATTTACATCTCTTAATCCCATACCCCTAACTTGTCACCCCTCTTCCCTCTTGGTAACTGCTAGTTTGTTTTCTATATCCGTGAATGTGTTTCTGTTTTGCATATACACTCATTTGTATTATTTTTTAGATTCCATATATAAGTGATATCATACAGTATATCTTTCTCTGACATTTCATTAAGCATAATACTCTCTAGGTCTATGCATACTCTGCCAATGGCACTGTTTCATTTTATTTTATGACTGAGTAATATATATACCACATCTTCTTTATCCATCTGTCAGTGGACACTTCTGTTGCTTCCATACCTTAGCTATTGTAAATAGTACTGCCGTGAATTTGGACTGCATGTATTTTTTCAAACAGTATTTTTGTTTTTTCTGAGGTATACCCAGGAAAGGGATGGGTGCATCATATGATGGTTCTATTTTTAGTTTCTTGAGGAACCTATATGCTGTTTTTTTTTTGTAGTGGCTGCACCAACTTACATTCCCACCAACAGTGTACAAGCTTTCCCTTTTCTCCATATCCTCTCCAACATTTATTTGTAGACTTTGATCATAGCCATTCTGACTGTGTGAGATATCTCACTGTTGTTTTTATTTGCATTTCTCTAATAATCAGTGATGTTGGGCATCTTTGCATGAGCTTGTTGGCCATCTGTATGTCTTCTTTGGAAGAATGTCTATTCAGATCTTCTGCACGTTTTTTGATTGGGTTTTTTGGTTTTTCTTGATATTGAGTTTTTTTTTTCTTTGCTGTGTGCAAAAGCTTTTAAGTTTAATTTGATCCCATTTGTTTATTTCTGCTTTTATTTCTTTTGTCTTAGGAGAGAGATCCAAAAAATATTGCTATGATTTATGTCAAAGAGAATTTTTTAGAACTGTTTTAGATTAATAGGAAAATTGCAAAGCTAGTATAGAAAATTTCCATACACCCCATACAGGTTCCCATTGTTAACACCTTAGATAAGTGTAGGACATTTGCTACAATTAATGAACCAATATTGAGACATTATTAACTAAAGTCACAGTTTATTCAGGTTTTTTTAGTTTTTAGCTAATGTCTTTTTCTGTTCCATATCTCATCCAGGATACTACATTATATTTATTTGTCATATTCCTTAGTCTTCTTTTAACTCTGACATTTTCTGTGACTTCTATTATTTTTGTTGACTTGGCAGTTGTGAAGAGTACTGGTATTTTGTAGGATGCTCCTCTATTAGAATTTCTTTTATATTTTTATAATAATTAAATTTGGTTTGTAACTTTTGGCAGAGTGCCATTTCATCACATCATAACAAGGGTACTACTATCAATATGATTTCTCGCTGTTGATAGTGACTTTTATCACCTGGCTGAGCTAATGCTTGTCAGGTGTCTCCCATGTAAAGTTATTCATTATTCCTCAGGAAGTACTCAGTTGTATTTTCAAAACACAATCTCTTCCTATTGCACATATCCTTTGACTAAAAACTATTTGAACCTATCACTCCATTTATTTCTTAGTTCTTTGTAACGTTTTTGTCTTACAATAAAGAGATTTAAATATATTAAAATATTTTATATAAAATATATGATTAATATATTAATTTTTGTTCATAGTATTATAAGTCAAATTAGAATAAGTTTGTATTTATGATTTCCTAAAGTAGACTTATAATGTTGATTTTCTTCGCATGATTTGAAAAATCTCTTTGGTTGTTCATTTCTTCATGTCCTTGTAATATTGGAAGATAAACATATGAGAGGACGACAGGGAAATATATTTCAAAGTTATTTGACAATGTAAGCATCAAACTTCCTTCCCATGCAAGTTAAAAGACAATGCTGGAGAGATTAGTCTTTGAATATTGATTTTGAATACTGAATGCTTACTCTCTAACAACTATTATAACTTCAAAGTAGGGAAGATTATAATATCTTAATATATAAGCAAAAATAATATACTGCATTATATCATAATGAGTATTAAACTATTTATAACATCTACTGTAATAATGTTACAGGTACTTTTAAAAAATTGAAGTATAATAAATTTACAGTGTTGTGTTAGTTTCAAGTGTATAGTAAAATAATTGTTACATTAAACACCTGTGTGTGCATGTATATATTCTTTTTCAGATTCTTTCCCATTATAGGTTATTACACAATATTGAGTATAGTTCCCTGTGCTATACAGTAGGTCCTTGTTGTTTACCTATTTTATATGTAGTAGTTTGTATCTGTTAATCTCAATTCCTAATTTATCCCTCTATCTCCTTTGGTAGTTATAAGATTGTTTTCTATGTCTATGAGTATATTTTTGTTTTGTAAATAAGTTCATTTGTGTGTTGCTTTTTTAGTTCTACATATAAATGATATCATATGATATTTGTCTTTATCTGTCTGATTTATTTCACTCAGTATGATAATCCTTAGGTCTATCCATGCTGCTGCAAAAGATGTTATTTTACTCTTTTTTATGACTAATATTCCATGGTATAAATGTATCACATTTTCTTTATCCATTCCTGTGCTGCTGGACATTTAGTTTGCCTCCATGTCTTGGCTATCGTAAATAGTGCTGCAATGGACATTGGGGTGCATGAATCTTTTTGAATTAGAGTTTTCTCTTGATATGTGCCCAGGAGTAAGATTGCTGGGTCATATTGTATCTCTATTTTTAGTTTTTTAAGGAACCTCTCCATAGGTGCAACACCAGTCCACATTCCCACCAACACTTATAGGAGGGTTCCTTTTTCCTTTTCCTCTACACTGTCTCCAGTATTTATTATTTGTAGACTTTTTTAAGTTAGTCTGACTGGTGTGAGGTGATACCTCATTGTAGTTTTGATTTAAATTTCTCTAATAATTATCAATATTGAAGTTCTTTTTTTTTTCTTTTTTTAGGGCTGTACCTGTGGCATATGGAGGTTCCCAGGCTAGGGGTTGGATCAGAGCTATAGCTGCTGGCCTACGTCACAGCCACAGCAATGCCAGATCCGAGCCTCATCTGCAACCTACACCGCAGCTCACAGCAACGCCAGATCCGAGCCTCATCTGCAACCTACACCACAGCTCACAGCTACGCCAGATCCTTAACCCACTGAGCAATGCCAGGGATCCAACCTGCGTCCTCATGGATACTAGTCAGGTTTGTTAACTAGTGAGCCACAATGGGAATTCCCAGCATTGAAGTTCTTTTCATAGGCTTGTTGGCCATCTGTCTGTCTTCTTTGGAGAAATGTCTATTTGAGTCATCTTCCCCCTTTTATCGATTGGGTTGTTTTTTTGATAATAAGCTGTATGAGCTATTTGTATATTTTGGAATCTTTGGAAATTAATCCTTTGTGGGTAGCATCTTTTGTAAACATTTTCTTCCAGTCTGTAGGTTGTCTTTTCATTTTGTTTATGGTTTCCTTTGCTGTACAAAAGCTTTTAAATTTAATTAGGTCCCATTTGTTTATTTTTATTTTTATTTCCATTCCTCTAGGAGACAGATCCAAAAAAAAATATTGCTGTGATTTATGTCAAAGAGTCTTCTGCCTGTTTTCCTCTAGGAGTTTTATAGTATCCAGTCTTACATTTAGACCTTTGATCCATTTTGAGTTTAACAAATATTGGCTAAACAATATGCTACTAAATGAACAACAGGTCACTTATGAAATCAAAGAGGAAATCAAAAAATATCAAAAAACTAAAAATAGAATTACCATATGATCCAGCAATCCTACTTCTGGGCACAAACCAGAATTTGAAAAGATACATGCACCCTGAAGTTCATTACAGCACTATTTACAATAGTCAAGACATGGAAGCAGTCTAAATGTCCACTGACAGAGGAATGAATAAAGAAGATATGGTACATGTATACAATGGAATATTAGTTATAAAAAAGAATGAAATAACATTTGAAGTAACATGGATGGACCTAGAGATTATCACACTAAATGAAGTTAAAGACAAACATCATTATGGTTTTACTTATATGTGGAATCTAAAAAAAGGATACAAATGGACTTATTTGTATAACAGAAACAGATTCACAGACTTTGAAAACAAACTTATAGTTATCAAAGAGACAGGAGGGAGTAGGGATGGATTGGGGGTTTGGGATTGGCATATGGAATGACTGGCCAATGGAGACCTGCTGTATAGCACAGGGAACTCTATGCAATATTCTGTGATAATCTATATGGGAAAAGAATCTAAAAATAAATGGATGTGTGTATGTGTATAACTGAATCACTTTGTTGTAGAGTAGAAATTTTCACAACATTGTAACTCATTGTATACTTCAATAAAACTTAAAAAAATTAAAACAATAGAAAAGATCAATAAAACTAAAAGCTAAGTCTTTTAGTTAAGATTGATAAACTCAGTCTTGATTGAGACTCATTAAGAAAAAAGGCCTCAAATCAATAAAATCAGAAATGAAAATGGTACTTTTATTACCATTGTTATTCATGATCTGTATTTAATGAGGTTTTCCTGTATTATGTAGGAATATTCAATTTTCTTATAGAAGACAAAGATATAAGTAAGATAGATAAAACAAAAATATGAAGCATATAAATTATAAAGCTAATAGCTTATGAAATATTAATAATGTGATTTGTGTTAAATAGAGATAAAGAGTAAGCTAGTGACTTGTGAAATATAGGCAAAATTGATAATATATGTTGAATATAAGTAGTAAAATAGCAACTTATCAGAGTTATATGGAATAAATGAACAATAAGATGGAACAAAGAAGAGTGTTACTTACAGTAAATGGAAAGACAAGTTCATAATTGTGCCCCTTCTAGACTGACAACTTCATCACTTCTAAAACCACAACCCTCCGGTGATATGCAATATGGCCCCGTTATGGTCCTATGACCTCTATCCAAGAAACACAGTGAAAATCCATGACTGTTGAGCAAGGGAATTGGCAAGCTACAGCTCCGGCCATGTATACTCATCTCTGCATCCCTTCAGTAGCAGAATAAATATGTGTCGTTGGCTTCAGGGACCTTCCACCTTGGACCCTTGCTCAACCTCGACTCTGTTTCTTGTAAGAACACCACAGTAGGGACATCTTAGGCACAGGAGAGAAAGACTGAACATATAAAGCACTGAGTGAGCCAAGATTCCTAAGTATATTAACTTGGCCTATTTCTTTCCCCATGTTTCTATCTATGTGTTTGAAATTGATTTAAGAAACTGTATTTTAAGCCTTTCAATTTGGTCCATTGAGGCTTCCTATCCTGGGACTTCTGGGATAGCTTGCCTGGTAGAGTACTTCAGGGCCACTTCAGCATGGGGTAGTTTCCCCCATTACAGCATGGGCCACAGTCAGAAGCACTAAATTTCAATTGGAGCTTAGTGAAAACAAAGACATAATTTTTCCCCATCCAAGTTCATGAACCCCAGTCTATGGAGCAGTTATACACTCTAACCCTAATGCAAGCTATCTGTTCCCTTTGTTACAGATCCCAAACTGATAAAATTCCCACTTAGCATATAAGATAACCTTTGTATGCCAAGTGGGAATTTTATCTGTTTGGGAGGCTGCCTGACTATATACCAGGAGTCCTTTCTGACTTTCAAAAGAAAAAGTCATGGTCTCCTAGAGGTCAGATTCCTAGATGACATGCATCACTTGGTTGGGACATTGGAAGTACAGGAGATGAGGCTGGTCCCCATTAATTCCCCAGAATTAATGTACCCCCAGAATTAGGATATCAGAGTGTTTTCTAATTACTGTGAAACTTCCTTGAGGTCCTCACTTGGGGCCCATGAAATAGCCATGACTTCTCCATGTCAATTCAGTCACTGCTTTGTGTTGGGCAATTCCCTTAACTTCACTGAAGTTCAAATCTTACATTTATAAAATGAGGCAATTTGCATTTTCCATATTCTAGAAGGCGAAATTTAGTGCTGCCAAGAGCTGTGATACTTTTATGACAAAAATAAATCACAGGGCGGCCTTGGGCCTTCTTGCTGGAAAAAGGCAGAATACTTACTTAATGAGAATTTTATTTCTGGTCCAGGAAATTTCCGGCTGGGGATAGGATTCCACTGCACACATGAAAGTAGCCACTTCTTCAACTAAGGCATCCACTGTTTCAAGAGGAGTGGTGATGACAGGAGCTGAGGGGAGAGGAGAAATCAGATGAGCGTATTCTACAATACTGCTTACCAATCCTTCTGTAAGCGTATTTGAATGAGAATTACATTTCCCCATAGCAGACATTTGCCAAAATGAGAGAAACATTTTATGCAAAGTATTTTGTTTCTACTTCCAAATGAGGCATTTGAGAATCAAAAGAGGCTTTCGGGAAAGTCTAACTTAGAATTTATTATATGTGAATAGGGGCAGATCCAGGTTTTGTGAAGCCCAAAATTGTATAACTTAAGTGCCCATTTTAAGAGAAAAATATAAAATTATAAATTAGAAAATTTCTCTTGCCTCCCTAACACCAATAAACTTGAAGGAAAATGTCACTGAAGGAAAATAGAAGTGGAAATAGAAGGCAATCTTAACAATTGTTGTTTAAAAACAATTTCCCTCAGATTTCACTAAAATATATATGAACACATTGCTAGAGACCACTGGAGGTCTTAGAAGGGGGCTCCTATGAATGAGAGGTTTTGAAGCTGAAGCTTCATCACATTTAAAGAGAATTCACATCAACATATGAGTATATTAGAAAAAGATTCAATAATCAAAAGACAGCCCAAGCAAAAAAAATGAGCACAGGATCTGAATTGACCTGTCTCCAAAGAATGTATACAGATGGACACTATATAACAAGCATATAAAAGATGCTCAAATCATCATCCATTAATGAAATGCAAATCAAAAGCATAGTAAGATACTACTCTACACACAGTTGAATGGTTATAATCAAAAAAGAAATATAACAATGAATACTAGCAAGGATGTGGAAAAACTAGAACCTTTGTGCATCTTTGGTGGGAATGTAAAATCGTGTAGCCACTATGAAAAAACAGAAAAAAATTTCAATTAGAATTCAATTTCTAATCGAAATTTAGTGCTTCCTCAAACAATTGACCGTAGAGTTCTCATGATCCAGCATTTCTACTTCTGGGTACATACCTAAAAGAATTGGAAGCAGAGATTCAGGTACATGTTCATAGCACCATTACAGTAGCCTAAATGTGGAGTAACTCAGGTATCTGCCAACAGAGTAATGGGTAAACAAAATGTGGAATATCCATCCAATAGACTATTATTTGACAATAAGAAGAAAAAAGGTACAATATTCCCCAAATACCTGAGTTTGGACAATAAATTTTATGATCATTTTGGTTAGGATGCAAAGTACATATGAAAGCCAAGTAAGTAGTGAGCAAAATTTTAGATGCAGGGTAGGGAGTGACAGCCTCATGAAACAAGTAGAACAAACTGGCACATTGGCCATAAAGATGCATCCACTATCTAAATGGAGCTTAGTTTTTTCAGTAAACTCAGAGACAAACTCATCAACTGAGAGTAAGGGAAATGGCGGTTGGGAATGCTCCCCTTAGCCCACATCTCTTTTGTTAGTGTTATTCTTTTCTTAAGATCCAATTTAAGCATCATCTTCTCCCAATTTCCCTGACTTGCTAGATAGAGCCAAATGCTCTTTTCTTTAACCTTGGGTCATCCTAAGTATGTCACTCTTAAAGCACATGCCACACAGATGCTATTAGAATGATATGTTTATGTCTTTGTCCCACACTCTGTTATAAAAACCTTAAGCTTTGGGTCAGGGACCACATCTTAGACCTCTTTCTATCCAGAGGGCTAACACATTGACTAATGCATTGTTTAAATGAAGCCTCTATTAAGGACATAACTTTTTTAAAAGGTTGAGAGAGAGTAGCTGAAGTAAGAGGGGATTTTTAGATAAAACGACATCTTTTACATTTTATGTCTAGGCATAAAGGGCCCCCTTTACCAAGCTTTGTGCTAAAATAACCGCTAAATATAAAATATGCAGAATGCAATACAAAGAAAAAGAGAAATGAAAAGCATTAAAGAATAGTTAAGAGACATAAAGTTGTATAGGCACCAATATACTTCTAATAGAAGTTCCAGAAAAATAAAATAGAAGGAATAGCATAAGAATAACATGTAAAAGAATAAATCACTGGTCATTTTTCAAAATTGAGAAAAAAAGAATAATCAGGTTGAAAGTTTCCATAAGAATCAAACCAAATAAAGAAAAAATAAATTCATCCTAGATATAGTGGATTAAAACTGTAGAAAATTAAAGATAAAAGCCAAGCTTACATCTTACTATTAAGATCAATTACCTTAAGAATTCCAATTAGGGTCACCTGTAAAAATTATTTTTTCATATTTATTTTTAAAAAATTTTTATTAAAGTATAGTTGAGTTACAATGTTGTGCCAGTTTCTGCTGTGCAACATAGTGACCCAATCATATACATAATTCCTTTTCTCATACTATCTTCTACCATGTTCTATCCCAAGAGATTGGCTATAGTTCCTTGTGCTACACAGTAGCACCTCATTGCTTATCCATTCTAAGTGTAATAGTTTACATCTACCAACCCCAAATCCATATCGATCTCACTCCCACTGCCCTCTCCTTTGTCAACCACAGGTCCATTCTCTATGTCTATGAATCCATTTCTGTTTTGGAGATTGGTTCATCCAAAATCCATATTTTGGATTTCATATATAAGTGACATCATATGGTATTTGTCACTCTCTTTCTGACTTACTTGACTTAATATGATAATTTCTAGTTGCATTTATGTTCCTGTGGATGCTGTTATTTCCTTCTTTTTTATGGTTGAGTACTATTTCATTGCATATATAACCACATCTGCCTAAACCACTCATCTGTAAATGGATATTTAAGTTGCTTCCATGTCTTGGCTATTGTAAATAGTGTTGCAATGAACATAGGGGTGAATGTAGCTTTTTGAATTACAGTTTTGTCCAGATATATGCTCAGGAGTAGGTTTGATGGAGCATATGGTAGTTCTAGATTTAGTTTTCTGAGGAGCCTTCATGCTATTTTTGAATAGTGGTTGTACCAATTTACATTCCCACAAAAAGTTTAGGAGGGTTCCCTTCCCCAGCATTTGTTATTCGTAGACTTGTTAATGATGGGCATTCTGACTGGTGTGTAGTGGTACCTCATTGTAGTTTTGATTTGCATTTCTCTAATAAATGGTGATGTTAGCATCTTTTCATGTGCCTATTGGCCATCCATATGTCTTCTTTAGAGAAATGTCCATTTAGGTCTTCTGCCCATTTTTTAGCTTAGTTGTATGGCTTTTTTGTTGTTGAGTTTCATGAGTTTGTATATTTTGGAGATTAAGCATTTACCTATTGCATCATTTGCAGAAGTTTTCTTCCATTTCATGAGTTGTCTTTTCTTTTTTTTTATGCTTTCCTTTGCTGCACAAACACTTCTGAGTTTAATTAGGTCCTAGTGGTTTATTTTTATTTTTATTATAAGTATTCTAGGAGGTGTCATTATTCTATAAAACAAGATATTGCTGCGATTTATGTTAGAGAGCATTTTTCCTATGTTTTCCTCTAGGAGTTTTATAGTATGCAACCTTACATTTAGGTCTTTAATTCATTCTCAATGGTGAAAAACTGAAAGCATATATGCTAAGATCAGGAATAAGATAAGATGTAGCACTTTCACCACTGTTACTCAACCTAGTTTTGGAAGTCCTAGGCACAACAATCAGAGAAGAAAAAGAAATAAAAGGAATCTGAATTGGAAAGGGAGAAGTAAAACTATTACTGTTTGATGATGACATGATAATATAACTAGAAAATCCTAAAGATACTACCAAAAAACTCTTATGGCTCATCAATGAATTCGCTAGAGCTATAGGGTACAAAATTAATAAAGAGAAATGTATTGCATTTCTATATACTAACAATGAAAGATCAGAAAGAGAAATTAGGAAATCATCCCATTTACTATTGCATCAAAAAGAATAAAATTCCTAGGAATAAACCTACTTAAAGAGACCAAAGACCTGTACTCTGAAAACTATAAGATGCCAATGAAAGAAATCAAAGATGATACAAACAAATGAAAAGGTATACCATGCTCTTGGATTGCAAGAGTCAATATCATCAAAATGACTGTACCACCCAAAGCAACTTAGAGATTCAATGCAATCCCTGTCAAATTACCAATGACATTCTTCATAGAACTAGAACAAAATATTTTAAAATTTGTATGGAAATTTTAAAGACCCTGAATAGCCAAAGCAATATTGAAAAAGAAAAATGGAACTGGAAGAATCAGGCTCCCTGACTTCAGGCTATGCTACAAAGCTACAGTCATCAAAAAAGTGTGGTACTGGTGCAAAAACAAATATAAATCAATGGAGCAGGATAGAAAGCCCAGAAACTAATCTGGTCATCTAATCTATGACAAAGTAGGCAAGAACATACAGTTGAGGAAAGATAGTCTCTTCAATAAGTGGTGCTGAGAAAACTGGACAGCTATATGTGAAAGAATGAAATTAGATCATTCTCTAACACCACACACAAAAATAAACTCACCTGAAGTTATTCACCAATAATTGATACCAAAAGACAATGGATCAGTATTAATAAGGTGGAAAAAAAGTAACTGTTAGCCTGGAATTCTTTCTGTTTTGTTTTGTTTTTGTCTTTTTAAATCCACATCCATGGCATATGGAGGTTTTCAGGCTAGGGGTCGAATCAGAGCTATAGCTGCTGGCTGGCCTATGCCACAGCTACAGCAATGTGGGATCTGAGCCATGTCTTCAACCTACACCACAGCTCACAGCAACACCAGATCCCTGACCCACTGAGCAAGGCCAGGGATCAAACCTGTGTCCTCATATATACTAGTCAGATTTATTTCTGCTGAGCTCTAATGGGAACTCCAACCTGGAATCCTATAGCCAGCTTAGATAATCAATGTTAAATGAAGATAAAATAAAGAAACAGACAAATATTGAGAGTGTTTACTGCTCAGACCTTCTCTGAAACAGTTACCAAAAGCATATAAACTCAGTAAGAAATAATTTGTACCCCAAAGAAAGGGGCCAGGGATGAGAATCTATGGTAAGTGTAGATGGTGTTAAAATATAATTGCAATTTTAGACCTGTAAAATATACATTTTTTAAAGTCACCTAATTTTGTATTTAAAAGAGTGGAACTAAAATTCTAGACAAATTACAAGATGAAAGTTTAGGGAAGAAGTTCAGTGGATTATTAAAACATTCTAAGCTCTTTAAACAGAAAGATGACATACTAAATAACTACAAACATGAGGAGAAAAATATATGGTTAGAGGCATATGTTAAAATTTCATTTAATGGTTACCATTAAGCTAATGGGTTAAAAACCAAAGCTTCCAAAACAGTAGGAGAAAAAAAAAGGACTTGAATTGTATCAATTTAAAAAATGATAAAGAATCAGAAAATGAGGATAAATAAATCAAGAAGTATGGTTAGCAGAAGATATAAATTAATATTGAAGACATATGCTCCAATATATCAGAAATCACAGTAAATTCAAAGGTATAAACTATCTATGGAAAGACACTATAATATAAGATAAAAAACACAAGAGGCATGCCTAAATAAATTAAAACAGAAATTTGGAGATAAAGAGAAGGGAATGTGTGTACACATCAATCAAAGTGGTAAACCAGTAAAGTGTACCAATATAAGAAAAAATGAAGCATAAGTTGATAAGCATTTACAGAGTGAAAAGAGAAACAGCACTTAATAAAGGGAACAATCCATCTGGAAACTACAACAATCATCAAGCTTAATTATTTAAAAATATAGTCTCATGGAGTTCCCATCGTGGCACAGTGGAAAACGAATCCGACTAGGAACCATGAGGTTGTGGGTTTGATCCCTGGCCCCACTCAGTGGGTTAAGGATCTGGCATTGCTGTGAACTGTGGTGTAGGTCACAGATACGGCTCAGATCTGGCGTTGCTGTGGCTCTGGCGTAGACCCCTAGCCTGGGAACCGCCCTACGCCATGGGTGTGGCCCTCAAAAGACAAATATATATATATATACGTACATACACACACACACATATATATACATAGACTCAAAAGAAACAAAGCCAAAGTAAAATTAAAATTACCAAAAGGCATCACAGTGAAGTAATAGGCTCTTAAATTTTTAAAGAAAATTACACACATATACACACACATGCACAAGAAAGTGGGAAAAAATGGATGAGTCCCAAAATATTATAATCATTTGCTCCTAACTGTGAGCATTATGTGTAATTCTGTATTTCAGCTTTTCTGTATCTTCTAGAAAAGTATTACAGAAAAATATAATATTAAAAATATATGAAATTAATATATATTATCTTCATAATAAAAATTAGAGCACATAATAAAAAGCCACAGAAATGCTAATTTTCCAATGCAATGGAAGCAAATCTGTAATTGAAAACAAACTTTGAGAAAGTCAATCTCTTAGGAAACAAGTATATTTTTCAAAATAACTAATGAATGAAATAACCAGTTGCATAATCACATAGATATTAAAAGATTAAAAACAAAAAAATTATAATTGGGTCATGGGATGCAGGTAGTGATGGGCTCAAAGCTTAGTGGGTAACATTGAATGCTTTCATTGCTTAAAAAGAAAAACCATTGAACAACTAAGCAGTGAGAGGCCTTAGCACAGGCTTGAATTCAAATCCCTACTCCATTACTTCCCAGTTTCACCGAGTCACTTAACTAGTGCCTTAGCATCTTCAGCTGTACATGGAAATTAACAATAAAACTGCCACATAAACTTGTCATGAGGATTAAGTAAATGAATATACATAATGCATTTATCATTGTCCTTGGCTCACGTGGAATACTCTGTGTTATTTGATTCTATGATTGAGAGATAGAAACCTGGATTGTTCAGCTTTTCTCCAGCAACAGTTACTTCTAGGGGTCTATCCCAAGGAAATATTCTCAAAATGGAAAGGAATACAGTTGAATTTCATGGCACAAAACAGATTGATTATACTAAATGTGCTAATTTTATGAAAGCAGAAGAAGAGTTAGGCATATAGCTTTGTTGGTTAACTGTGGTCTGCAGGAGCTGCTGGCTTGTATTGGGTTGCAAGAATCAGGTGTTAATTTTTCAGAACTTTTATGAGACAATTGAATAAAGCTGTTATTAAAAGCTAAGTTGTATAATTTTATAATTAAATAATGTTAAAAAGAATGTTCAACATTTATCACTTCCTGGTTGTCTTACTACATTCTACTACTCTCCGTATTCTTGGGGTTATTTATATTAATGTCTGTAGAAATTGTATATACAGGCATGCTATTGGACATCTCTTCCCAACTCAGTGTTTGTTTGATACTTTGAATTTGGCTACAATTGGAGCATTCAACACTATAGAAGTCAACAAATGCAACATATCAGGGGCTTTTTTTTTTCTCAGAGAGGCGAATGTTAAACATAGTAGCAACTGTTACCTAAACAGGATACTCTTTACACAGTCCCTGCAAATGGTATTTTGAAGATATTGATAATATAGAATATGCTCATGTGTTAGTGTTAAGTAAAAATGGCAGGCGGCAGAATTATATAAACAATTTTATTATGATACTTTTTTTAGGATATGCAGGAGAATGGAAGAAAATGTACCAACATGTTAACAAGTGCTGGAAGTACAGGGACTTTCTCCTTTCAACTTTTGTATATGTTGTAGTTTTTAAATTACTCTTAATAGTCATATATTATTTTCACCAAAAACCCAAACTTCATTCATTAGTTTCTTCTTCTTCAATATGCAAATGCAGAAGTGACAGAGGTAACAGACTTACTATTAATATTATCTTTCCAATAGGGTGATTCAAACTCTTGAGAACAGTTAAGATCAAAGAAGTAAATCTTAGAATGCCCTGATAAATTTAGACTTGGAAAAATATATTAGTTGTTACTAAGAACTTTATTAACAGCTTACCCTTAATGTTCCATGGCATGACAATTTTATGTGAGGTATGATTCTGTTTTTGATAATTTTAGCATCTAACATTGATTAAGAGTCTGCTGTCAGCGATGCATTATATTTTCCATTCATGATCTCATTTATTTATCACAGCAAACATGAAGGCAGATGATGCTATTATTATTATTCCCATTTTCGGATGAGGAATGAAGGCTACAGGTGGTCAAATAACTTGCCCAAATAAAACAAAAGCAGGAAGTGATGCAACTGAACTTTAAGGGTAAGTTTCCTTTTTTCCTTTTTTGTCTTTTTAAATTAAATTATAGTTGATTTAAAATGTTGTGCCAATTTCTGCTATACAGCAAAGTGACCCAGTCATTCACACACACACACACACACACACACACAAACACACACACTCCTTTTTAAATACTCTTCCATCATGATCTATCTCAAGAGATTGGATATAGTTCCCTGGGCTGTACAGTAAGACCCCATTGCTTATCTATTCTAAATGTAATAATTTGTATCTGCTAACCCCCAAACTCCCAATCCATCCTACTCCCTCCCCCCTTCCCCTTGGCAACCGCAAGTCTGTTCTCTAAGTTCAAGGGTAAGTTTGATTTAAAGCTCCTATTTTTTTTTTATTTTAAACTCTAAGCTATACCATGTCTTCAGTGTAGTGCTAATTACACACCAGTGATAAAATAAGATTTATATCAGTATCGGGAGTTCCCGTCGTGGCTCAGTGGTTAATGAATCTGACTAGCAATCATGAAGACGCAGGTTTGATCCCTGGCCTTGCTCAGTGGGTTAAGGATCCAGTGTCGCCGTGAGCTGTGGTATATGTCACAGACACAGCTCTGATCCCACATTGCTGTGGCTGTAGTGTAGACCAGTGGCTACAGCTCTGATTCAACCCCTAGCCTGGGAACCTCCATATGCTGCAAGTGCAGCCCTAAAAAGCAAAAAAAAAAAAAAAAAAAGATTTACATCAGTATCAATTTGGTTAACTTCACTTTGCCCATATTCCAAAAATTATCCAAATGAATCTGCCTTCACATTTTTGCTGGCACAGTAACATAGCTGTTTTTAATGATGTTTGTTGACTCAGCAGACTGTGTCCTGTTTGCTTTTGTTCTGCTATCCAGCTTTCATCTCAGCCAGGGCCTATTTAAACTAGGACACTATTTCTTCCCTCAATCCAAGGACCGCATGACCAAGAAATACATGAAACACAATGCTTTTCTGTACCCAAAGAGTAACTTAACTTGAATGCTAGCTTCTGGATGAAAGGATGTGATATTACCCTTTTATGGGCTCTAGCATGTGGCCATTGACCTACCAACTTCTGATCGACCCGTTGCTGATTGACATGACCAAATGATTGAATACACAAAGAAGTCAGGTGTATTTGCTCCTTTCTGTTCTAGTAAAACTAGGGCTGAGACTTGGAACATATTCATGTCTTTCCAACATCATGTATCCAGGATTGTTTTTTCAGTATGAGGAAACAGTTTGATGTTGGATATTTTTCAAATCCCCTAAGAAAAGAGGATATTCAATATTGCTTATCACCTGGCATATCTTAGAAACTGATGCATTTATTCTATTGGTGAGGTAATCAAATATAAGCTATTCTTTATTATGATGGCTTTAGAACCTGTAAGGTTCATTGATAATCTCAATAATTATAATTCTCTCACTTAGTAATGTTATATCATGAATTCTCTGTCACAGAGCCCACTCTTGGTCCTTGCTTTCACAAATGAAATGGGCACAGGCAGGGAGGAATTCTGGGTCAGTTTTAGAATTTCTGAAATTGAGCTTTCCTTTGGGATTAAGACATGATATCTGGGGGACTCATCTAAAAATGTGCATGTTCCCCAGGAGTGATCATTTCACAGTCATTGGTAATTCTTAGCATAGTCCATAGCATTTTTCTTTGTTTTTTGCTTTTTACCCATGGCATATGGAAGTTCCCGGGCTAGGGGTTGAATCAGAGCTGTAGCAGCCTAAGCTACAGCCACAGCAACGTGGGATCCAAGCTGTATCTGCAGTCTACACCACAGCTCATGGCAATGCTGGATCCTTAACCCACTGAGCAGGGCCAGGGATTAAACCTGCATCTTCACAGATACTAGTCAAATTCATTTCTGCTGCTCCACAATAGGAACTCCGGTACATAGCATTATATGTTGAACACTGATAGGTCCTTCTTTTTTTGAAGAAACAGGCTTACAGAGACTACGTGCTTTCCCACCGACACATAGAAAGATACGAGTCCAGGAAAAGGAACTTGATCTTAACCTTCTCTTTCAGGCCTTAAATATTCTCGTTTCGCTTTCTTCATTATTTGACTTATACTGCATGGTATTTTGCCATATAATCTCAGTTCCCTTACTCTCTAGCTTTAGTGGCACTGACCCTGGAAAGTACCAATCTTGAACTAATCCAACCAGCTGTCCTTGCTGCTCCTATGGTTATAAAGTATTGTTGGATAAAGTGAAACAAAAGTGCAAATCAGGACCACAAATGGAGGGCGTAGCCCCCAGCCCCAGAAGGGCCTCGGTGGGGACATATGGTCCTTCTACATTCCCTGGTCCACTTCTCTTATCTTCCTGAATGAGTCCACCTCCTTCGGGCCCTCTACTCATCCCTCACTTGTCACTTTCCCCTAAGGACCTCATGTCTGATTTCACTGAGAAGCTGCTTACTTCACCTTTGGAAATATGGTGGAAATCTTGCCATTTCTGCTCTCTTTCTTTCTGTTCTTTAAGGTCAGTGATATTTAAAAGCGATTGTTTCTCCAAATATGGAATGAGTTGCTCTTTCAATGTACGTCAGTATAAAACATCCATCGAGAACTTGATGTCCCGGATTTCAATGACAGCTGTGCCTGTTCTGACTTAGTCATATGTTGACTCTGCGACTCCTATCCCTGCATAGATGATTTAGTAGAAGTTACTAAAATATATCTAAAGCTAAATCACTTAAAAATCAAGAACTTCGAGGTATGGTTGTAATGAGATGGTTTTAAAAGTGGAGTTTGGATAGGAGGTCTTTGTGCATATTAAACAAATTTAGTGCTGCTTACATGAACTCCTGTACTTGTACAGAAAAATCCCACCATACACACTTAATACTCCCTGATAAAGCATTAAATATCTTTGAAGTATGCAATGAAGGTGAATGTTCAATGAAACATTGGCTATTTTCATACTTGATGGTTTATAAATTTCTCCATGCTGTGGTTTAATACTGAGCTCATGTTTGAAAGTATCACTCGTTGAAGTGATTCAGAAGGTAGTGACTTTTCCCTTTATCTTTCAACAGTAGGAATCTAAATTAAACTAAAACTATAACAATAAACTATTAATTCTACAAAGTTGGTATTAATTTAATTGAGGAAATGCTATGCTGATGGTTAGAAAAGAATGCATGGAATACCCTTACACTATTTCATTTTATTTTTGTCTTTTTTTGTCTTTTTTAGGGCCATACCCGCAGCATATGGAGGTTCCCAGGCTAGGGGTCTAATCAGAGCTATAGCCACCAGTCCACACCACAGCTACCGCAACACCAGATCCAAGCTGCGTCTGTGACCTACACCACAGCTCACGGCAGTGCTGGATCCTGGACCCGCTGAGTGAGGCCAGGGATCAAACCCACAACCTCCTGGTTCCTAGTCGGATTCATTTCTGCTGCGCCACTATGGGAACTCCTCTTGCACTATTTTAAATGTGTCCGTTTATTTTTTGATATACTATTGTGCAGACCTCTTCATTCATTTATTTTAAAAGACTTAAGAAAAAGGTATACCATCTAAAAATCTCTTTTTTGTTATCTTCTGCCAAAAATAGAGAAAATAAGTAGTAGGAGATATTTGGTATAGAAAAATTACGTTACTTTCAGTAGTATTAAAATAATTGCATCTTATTTTTTTGTACCAATATATTCCACACACTTCAACATTTAAAATTTTAAGGATTGCTTTTTCATGATAATGTTTATTCTCAGAACTGTTCATAGATGTTTGCTCTTCCAGGCCTGGTGTTTTGGCTAAGGTTGATGTTAAACCCATATTAATTTTTTTATTTTAATTTTAAAAATTAAAGTATAGCTGATTTATAATGTTGTGCCAATTTCTGTTGTACAGCAAAATGACACAGTCTACATATATATATATATATATATATATATATATATACATATATATACACACTCTTTTTATCATATTATCTTCCATCTTGTTCTATTACAACTGATTGGATATAGTTCCCTGTGCTTTACAGTAAAACCCATGTTAATTTAGATCTGACAATATATAGAATAGGGTAGGCAAAAATATATTTTTTATTTTTTTAATTTTACAATATAATTATATGGTAAATAAATTATAAACAAAAAAACAACAATCTGGGTATTTTATTTAGAAGCCAGGATTTTTTGGCTTTGTACATTTATGCCACCATATTTTGAAATTTTCAGTATAGTTTCTCTTTACCTGTAAAGTTTGGAAACTCAAGTCATCTCTTCCTAGAAGATAAATTAGGATTTTTTTCATATGGACGTGTTTGTGTGTGTATGTGTATGTGTGTGCGCGCACGTGCATGTGAGATTCTAATCTGAACCAGAAATCAATTGTTCTGCTCCTTCTAAGGCTGGATTTCTATAAATTTTAGCATTTAACCTTGTTATTTTTTTTGTAACTTCATGGTTTAGAATAGCACAAATAGATTTATAACAATCCTTAAGTCCAAACACCCAGGTGCTGTCTTACCGGACATCCGTTGTATGATCAGGAAGTATTAAAATAATCTGAAGCCAATGTTAAGTCTTTCTAGCTATTATTAGCAATTGATAAGATCTAGATTCTCTTTTATCTGGAGATGCCTTAAAATGTTAGTTGGTATTTAAACACTGAAATACATTTGAACATACCGTTCCGCTCATGTCAAATGGAAAAAGAAAGCAACACAACCCTCTCAAGTCTATGAAATCAGACTGTTGGTGAAAGCTGTATCATGTTAGCATGTGAATTTTGACCTTGTAGGTCCAGAAATTCTAGTGAACCACAAAATCTGAGCTATGCTTCCCACCTACATCAATATACTACCTTCTCTTATCTATACAATACGAGCTTCTTCAGTTCTTTCATAAAGTAATGTGGAGGGAAAATGAGTGTATCATAAAACACAGCACTCTTTTTACTCTACTGTAACACCTTTAATTTGAAAACACTGTCATTGATATCATTCAATGTGCTTTCTCATGTCTTTGTAAAAAAAAAAAAAAGCTTTCAGTGAAGCCCTCAGTCCCTTTGCAATTCACCCTTTTTCCTTTCTTCCCAGTTTGAAATACGCTAATCTCAGCTTCATAATACACTGGCCAGAAACTGTGCACATTCTTGCTACTGCAACAGGTGTTTGTCAGTTTCTTAAGTTGCTTTCCTTTCCCCTGAGGTGGTGTTATTTCCGGTACATTCCAAAGGCTCTGAAAAAAAAAAACTTTCACAGACTCTTGCCAAGCCAAATCATGACTCCAGTCTCACAGTTATTGAGAACCCATTGTTCTTCTGGCTTTCATTTTATAGACAACTTGTGTGTGCGACTTTCTCTAATTCCGATCTGGGGGATAACCAAAACCTTGATTAAGAATTTTGCAAAGCTGAAACTGAAGATGGAAATGATTTTTGCTCGGAAGCAAACACTCGAGTTCTCTGGGAATGGGGTTGATTCTATTCCTGGCAAACCTGATGTGAAAAGGTTTTCCTCCTCCATTTAGACCACCCTGAAGTTTGACATACACGTAAACAGACTGACCTCGATAACTTGCAGCCTACCTGCTAATGTGTTCCCTGCAAGTGAGGGCTCTGCGTGCATTGTAGGGCTAAACTTTTTATTGCAGAGCTTAAGCAGGGGAGGGAGAGGTGGTAGAATGGAGACCATCAATCAGTTGCTTATTTATATAGTTTTCACCCTCTCCAAACACTGCACACCTACTTCACCGAGTAAAACCCAAGTCCACCATAATATGAATCAGTCATGATCGCAGCACATACATGCAACTTTAGAACAGTGACAAGGCAACAGAAGATAAGATCGCTCACAACCAACCTTTTGGAAGTTTCTCAGTCCCGCTGAAGGCAACCAAAGTAAGAATATGTACCAGTGGAATGTTGACGAGCTCTCTCATGATTAATCCAGGCTCAGGCAGCAGAAAGTTCTTTTCTGGACAATGCAAGGAAAATGCCCCCACAGTTTACATTTTAAAGCATGGTTTGTTCCAAAAGGGTCGTCTGCTAATGACTGTTTGTGTCAGCAGCTCCACAGGCTCTAAGTATAATCAGGAATTCTCAGACTTGGCTGTAATGATGGACACGGCCAGCTGGTGAGTATCCACTTAGGCCAGTAATGCAAGTGAAGGGCTGGAGGAACAAGGGAAAGAAAATCCCTTTAGAATCCCTTTTAAGACAGTGATAGAAGACAATACCAGATGCCTTTTGCAACCATCATTGTATTCTCTGAGGTGCAATCTTCCTGATCTTCTGATTCAGCTCACTCCCTTTACCCCACTCACCCCAGAACGCTGGGTGTATCTAATCATGACGTCTCCCCACCTTTTACTCCCCTTCCTGCATCCAATTATTACCAGTCCCTACAGATTGTACCAACTCCTGTGTTCCTGGATTTCTCCCCCTCCTTTGATTTCAACCAGTGTCACCCTATCCCAGCCTTCCTTTGAGACATTCATCTTCTTGGAATGGCAGTGGTCACCTCCTGTCTGTTCTCTTTGCTTGTGTCTTACTGTTTTCTAATCTCTTTTCAGAGAATCTGTCTGCTCAAAAGTCATCTGGGGCTCTTCATCACAAAGAAAAATGTCCATACCTCTCTAATATGATGTAGGAAGCCCTGCTGGACTCTGCATACCTGTTTAGCTCCACCTGTTACAATCTATGCTTCTATTTTTAAAAATATTTATTTATTTATTTATTTGCTTTTTAGGCCTGCACCTGCCGCATGTGGAAGTTCCCAGGCTAAGGGTCAAATCAGAGCTGCAGCTGCAACTACACCACAGCCACAGCAATGCTGGATCTGAGCCTCATCTGCAACCTACACCACAGCTCGTGGCAATGCAGGATCGCTAACCCGCTGAGGGAGGCCAGGGTTTGAACCTGCAACCTCATGGATACTAGTTGGGTTCATTAACCACTGAGCCATGACAGGAACTCCTTAAAAATTTATTTTATTGAAGTAGTGTTGATTTACAATGTTCTGTTGATTTCTGCTCTAGAGAAAAGTGATTCAGTTATACACATATGTACATTCTTTTTCATGTTCTTTTCCATATGGTTTATTACAGGATAATATTGAATATAGTTTCCTATACTATTCAGCAGGACCTTATTGTTTATCCATTCTGTATATTATAGTTTGCATCTACTAATCCCAAACTGCCGATCCATTCCTCCCCCTATCTGTCCACTTTTGTAACCACAAATTTTTTTCTATCTCTCTATTTCCATTTGTAGATAAGTTCATTTGTATCATTTTTTTAGATTCCACATATGTGATATCATATGATGTTCATATTTACCTGTCTGACTTACTTCACTGAGCATGATAATCTCTAGGTCCATCCATGTTGCTGCAAATGGCATTATTTCATTGTTCTTTATGGCTGAGTAATATTCCATAGCAAATATGTACCACATCTTCTTTATCCAGTTCTCCGTAGATGGATATTTAGGTTGCTTCCATGTCTTGGCTATTGTAAATAGTGCTACAGTGAACATAGGGGTGCATTTTTTTTTTAAGTTATAGCTTTCTCTGGATACATGCTTAGGAGCAGGATTGCTAGATTATACGGTAACTCTATTTTTAGTTTTTTTGAGGAACCTCCATACTATTCTCCATTGGGCTGAATCAATTTACATTCCCACCAGTAGTATACATGCCTTTATTTTAATATTTAGCAATCTGCTGATGGTTCACTGTGTACAGCTTTCCTGACTCCATGAATTGGTCCTATTGTTCCCCCTCTTGGAATGTTTTTTTTGTTGTTGTTCCTCTCCACCCAGGTAGTGCTTCTCTCAGCTTGATCATCATCTCCTCCTGGGAGCCATCCCAGACCAAAAATCCCATATTGTCCCAAAGTTGCCTTAGGTCTGCCTCCTCTGAGCTTCTCTGATTTATTGTACACACCTCTATCATTGCATTTACCACATGGTTTTAAGTTTTTTTCCCCTTGTACTGGTGTCTCCCTCATTTTCTGGCCTCACAAGTTCACTGAATCAGCTGCCATTGGCTGTTGATTGCAGAAGATTCTCCTGAAGGTGCACCTTTATAGCTTCTAAAACATTCTGTGCAAATTGCCTTTTCCCACTGATCAATATGTCTTGGAGACTTTTCCATGTTAATATATACAGTCCTACCTCATTATTTCTATTGGCTACATAGATTTCTAAATTGTGGAAGTATGATGAAATATTTAAACATGCCCCAGCAATGTATGAGAGAATCCATTTCCCCATACCCTCACAGACACTTACCTTTGAATTTTTACATTTAAATAGAGTCAAAAGAGAATTTCATTGTTTCGCTTACATTGATTCCACTGAGTACTACTAGTAATGAGAATTTTTCATATATTTGTTCATCATTTTCCTTTTCTATGGCTTTTGTCTATTTTCCTCTTAGGTCATTTTTCTTACTAATTCATAAGAGTATAAAAAAATCCTCTGGGTGGAAGTAATTTATATCACTTGTCTATTATATATTTTGTAAACATTTTTCTATGTAGAATAGCTCTACTCCTAGTCATAGTGACTACTTCAGAAATGGGCTTAGGGCTCAAGCTGGCTTAGGGTTCAAGGTCTCCCTGATATTTTACTGGACCTAGTTCAAAATAAGCTCCTCCTTCTTAGATCATTACCTATGGGGACCAAGTAAACCAAAGCTGTTGGCGGCTTCATGCTTCATTAATAAGAAGTAGTGTGCAAAGCCAGATCTATCCATTGGATTTCCTTATTTTTGAAATTAATAAATTCTCCCTCTTTTATGGCTTGGCTTGAGTTTCATTCCTTAAATTGCAATCAGAATAATTCTGATGTAATTTTAACAGATGAGATATAATTTTGATGAGGTTTCTGCTTTGAGCAAATCCTGTGAATGCCACCTATTTTTTTCTTTAATTACAGTATTGTTGATTTACAATGTTGTGCCAATTTCTCTGTACAGTAAAGTGACTCAGTCATATATATATATATTCTTTTTAAAAATATTATTTTCCAAAATGATCTATCCCAGGAGATTGGATATAGTTCCCTGTGCTACACAGTAGGACATTATTGTCTATCCATTCTAAATGTAATAGTTTGCATCTATTAACCCCAAACTCTCAGTCCTTCCCACTCCCTCCTCCACCCCCCTTGGCAACCACAGGTCTTCTCTCCATATCTAGGAATCCGTTTATGTTTTGTGGATAGATTCATTTGTGCCACATTTAAGATTCCACATATATGTGATATCATATGGCATTTGTCTTTCTATTTCTGACTTACTTCATTTAGTATGAAGTGAAGTACTAAGTTGTATCCATGTTGCTGTAAGTGGCATTATTTTGTTCTTTTTATGGCTATTATTCCACTGTATATATGTACCACATATTCTGAATCCATTCACCTGCCCATTCAATGTCCATTGGGGCATTTAGGTTATTTCCACATCTTGACTATTGTGAATAGTGCTACAATGAACATAAGGGTGCATGTATCTTTTTGAAATAAAGTTTTTTTTCCCAGATATATGCCCAAGAGTGGGATTGCTGAATCCTACAGTAGTTGTATATTTAGTTTTCTGAGGAACCTCCATACTGTTTTTCCATAGTGGCTGTACCAGTTTACATTCCCACCAACAGTGTAGGAGGGTTTCCTTTTCTCCACACCCTCTCCAGCATTTGTTGTTTGTAGGCTTATTGACAATGACCATTCTGACCCTTGTGAGGTGGCACCTCATAGTAGTTTCGACTTGGAATGCCAGATATTTCATGGGAAACTTTGACATTAGCTCATTTTTTAAATGTGAAATTTAGAAATCAGCAGGATGAACAGAATGAGTGCTATTCCCATAAGCACTAGGGAAAGCACAAGGTTTGGAAATTTTCATGACTGTAGATTTGTGAGCTAAAGTTCAGCTCAGGACTAGTACAAGCCATTAATAAAGTCCAAGGGGAGCCCTTAAGGGGCCTCTTTATTCAAATACGCACCCTCTACTCTCTTTCCCTTTCCCCTAAAATATGGAACAAGCATGACGGTGCTCCCTTTGAGCCCAATAGAATCGCACCTTCTAGACTAGTGACCCCAAAATATTATCCCCGACTTCACATTCCACCACGTCCTGAGCCTGAAGGTGATGATATGATACTGTGCAAAGCTAAGGGGAGAAAAAACTGTTGAGGGAAAAATCAAGCCTGGTTGTGTGGAGGGTGCTGGTTAAAAATGAATCAAGCATGAGTTAAGGGAAGCCTGTGGAGAGTGTGGCATACGCATGAACACTTCAGCAGATCCCAAGTGCAGCAGCTGGAGGATGTCAGCCAGTTATGCTCACTGTAGCAGTTTTTTGGAACCCAGATACACAGTGGTCTTCCATCCCACAACACAAGCAAATCTCTTCCTTACAAAGCAGGCTCATTCAGCCAGTAGTAGAGACCGGCTTCTAGCCATGTATTTGGCTTCTTTCTGGACATGTGGAGAGAATATGGGTGTGATGGCCAGTCTTTACTTTAGTAAAAGGCGCTCAGTCACCAAGTAAACCTGTCCTCTGACCGCTGGTGTCTCTGCTTCTTCATCTCAAGAGCTGCCCAAGAGACAGGTAGCACAACTCTGAGCCACATCTCGAAAGAGACCCTGGAAGTCAGCATACAGCAGCTGATGAGACCAGCCCCATTTCCACTGGGGTCAGCACATCATCAGCTAGGGCTCCTGGTCTGCACCCTGCCCTCATACATCTGGTGACTTTTGGCAAGGAGTCCCTTCTAATTACCATAAAGGGCGATGACCTAGTTCTTTGCCTCACTTGTCAGTAGATGGTCAGAAATGTCATGTGGATTCCTCTTTCCAGAAAACTCCAAAGAGGTATTCTGGAGTTCTGTTTTAAAAAAGGGATTTAGGAACTCCTGTGTGTCTCAGTGGGTTAAGGACCCAACGTTGTCTCTGAGAGGATGTGGGTTCGATCCCTGGCTTCACTCAGTAGGTTAAGTATCTGGTGTTGCCACAAGCTGCGGCATAGGTCGCAGATGCACCTCTGATCCAGTGTTACTGTGCCGTAGTATAGGCCAGCAGCTGCATCTCTGATTCAACCCCTAGCCTGGGAACTTCCATATGCCACAGGTATGACCCTAAAAAGAAATAAAAATGGATTTAATGTCTGATTAATTGTTAGGATATCAGAGATGCATCAGTATCTGGGGAACCTATACCTTATAAAATTTAGTGGAACTCTTAAAATGTTTGTTCAATGAATGAATGTATTAAATTGACTACCTACTGTGTGCTGGACATTCAGCAAGAAACAAGCAATAAACTTTCTGATGATGGAGTGAATATTATACAGTTACATCAATAATTGGCTAAATTATACTCTCATGAGATGCATGGTTCTATTAAATTATACAAGAATTGAACCTGGCCTTGTCTGAGGGCTCAAGAAATGTTTCTAGTGAGGCTAAATCCTTCAGGATAAGTAAAAATAAGACAACTAAACTAGGGATGTCTAGGAGTAGACCATAACAGGTAGTGTGGGGAGGCGGGTGAGTATGGAAATGATCCAGAACATGAAGGAACATGGTGATGTCATGGATATGAAAGAGGGTCAGTGTGTTTGGAGCACAGAAAGTAAGGGTAAAACCTACAAAGACAGGTTGGTGTGGTTATTCAGGAACTTGTATGTTTCAGTAAGAACTTCATTCTAAGAGCAGGAAAAAACCATGTGAGTGTAGTTTGCAGATAAACCTATACAAGTGAATCAACTATGCTAAGGAAAGCATGTAGAAGGAGGGGAAGTCCTAGAACTGAGCCAGGAAACATCCCACCCTTTAAGAGTCAGTAAGAGATAAAAAGCTAGAGAAAGAGATTGAGAAGGAGCAGCTAGTGAGACAGAAAAAAAATTGATAGAGTGTCACTAAAGGGAAGGGAACGGAAGGGAGCATTTCCAGAAGGATAAAGTACTTGCCACGAGTGTTCTGAATGCTACTGAGATGTCAAGTAAGAAGGAACAGAAAGGTTTTCCATTGAACTTAGCAATGTAGAAGTAATTTATGACCTTGATGAAAGGCCGTCAGGGAATGGTAGGGAAGGAGAGAAATCAGAGTGGCATACAGAAATGGAAGAGTGAATAAGAAGTGGAAAAATGGAGACAGTATGTTAATACGATTCTCTCAAGAAGAGTGACAATGAAGGGATAAAGTTAAGCAGCATCTGGAGGAAGAGGTTGCATCAAGACAGAATTTATTTTTCATTTATTTTGAAGCTGTGTCATGAAGGAGTCTATAGAGAGAAAGAGGTTAAAGCCATAGAAGAGAAAAGAGATAATAGAAGTTCAAGGTCTCAAGGAAGGCAACAGGGGCTGGACTCCTGAGGATCTTGTAATAGAAGAAAACGATGACGAGGTAAGTAGGGAAATTTGTAGGCAAGAATGACAAAGAGTTTCTGAGTCCTCGTCTGATGACTTCTGTCATCTCTACCGAGTAGAAGATGCGGTCAAAGAACATTTAAAACTGTTTTCCTGTAGAAGAAGAGAACACACAGTTGAGGTTGTTCTCTATATAGTTATAACGATTCTCATCTACCCTGGTGTGATTTTTTTTTTCTCTTACACTTCTCAGCTTTCCACATGACAGATGTTGAATGGTTATGTTTATTTTGGGGATGGGGGGAGGCAAAGGTATTTGTCAGTGATATATTAACCCAAGGAAACAGCATTCCAGAAGAGAGAATGAAGTACCATGATAGAAAGCAAATGGACATATTGAGAGCAGATATGGTCAATAAACAGGGGATGATACTGGCAGGACAAAGAAGGTAGGAAAGTGGACAGTGGGAGCATGCAATGAAAAGGGAGGGCTTCAGTGAATGTGGGTAGATTCAAGTCAGTTTAGGAGTTCATCTTGGGAACATAGCCCATGACCAGGGGCCATTTTGCTTCTGCGTAGTTAAAATCATCTCTCAAAGTGGAGACTAGTTCTGAAGCTAGTTGCTATTCACATGTGGGAAAATGAGGTTGTAAGAGTGTGGATAGAGAGGAAAGGATAGATTTAGGACAAATATGGAAAGGTGAATCAGAATGATTTGTTCACAAAGACAGATTTCCAACTTGAACAATTGAGTGAACATAGAAAATGCAGTATTTAATTTTATGCTGGCAGGAAATTCCAAAAGGTCAATGTATACCTTATATATCTCAGAATATATATATAAATAAGGCTCTCTGGGTCCCACAGCAAAATAGATGTCCCACTCAAATAGAATAAAGTAAGATATACAAAGGTCTAAAGTGTTGGGAAACCACAAGAATTAGTGTGGGAACTGTAAACCCCAACTGTTGCTCTTTGCCATCTCTAGGCCCAAGGGCTAAAGAGGCCAAAAAACAATTACTGGAACCTAGAGGCAGTGGTGACTGTGCTGAGAGAGAGCTTCTTGACAGCAGCTAAGAACTTTTTGAGGGGTTCTGCCAGCTCATGAGGATGTCTTTGATTTCTGTAGATGCTCACCAATGACCAAGCCCAAAAAGAAACAAAAGGACAAGAAAGCCCATTGGCAGAGTTCAAAGATGTCAGTTTCCACAGGTACAGAGCAGGGTAGAAATAGATCTGGAGAACAAATGGAAAGATACCCTGGGTGGCCTCTCTAAGAGTTCCAGGTTTTCCTGGAGCACAAATGAGATAACAGATGAGAGAGTCATGCCAATATTCCCATTCATGGCAACAATTTCTTTTTGAATCATTCAATCATTATATCCTGCTTTCACCTACCTCTTTACTTGTTTTCAAAGATTGATTACACTAATTCTACATCAACCACTCTTTGCTTCTTTGAAATACCTCTTAGATACTCCAATGTGTTACAGGGGCTTTTCCAGACTACAGACCTACTTCTCCAGCTTTTTTCTAGACTATGGAACAAAAACATTATGAGACCTCTAACCTGTTGGTCATATCCCTGAATTCAGCTCTTCTTCCTGGTTCATGTAACCCCTCTGGCAACATCAGGAGATCAATCTGAAAGTTCAATGAAAAATTCTAATGTGGCTACAGTTCAAAGACCCTTAAGTTCTTACATCTGGCTTAAATAACACTGAGGGAAGAGGCTCCTCCACCCTACCTACTGTGAATGTCAATTTTACCAGCAATCTGCTAGATAAATGTATGAAGTGGCTGTTAATCTTCAGATTTTGTCAACTGCCTCAGTCTTCTGCCATAGGCTATTCAGCCCCTTATTGCTGCCGCCAGTGGGATTTTCAAGTAATTTTAAAACTTATCTCCTACATAACTGTTAGAATAGCCAAAATCTGGAATATTGACAATACCAAATGCTGGCAAACATGTGGAGCTACAGGAACTCACATTCATTGCTGATGGGAATGCAAAATGGTACATCCACTTTGGAAGATAGTTTGTGGTTTCTTATGAAACTAGACATACTCTTTTTTTTTTAGTCCATTTTATTATTTATTTATTTATTTATTTATTTATTTATTTATTTTATCACATCTATAGTTGTATAATGATCATAACAATCCAATTTCACAGGATTTCCATCCCACAACCCAAGCACATCCCTCTACCCCCCAAACTGTCTCCTCTGGAGACCATAAGTTTTTCAATGTCTGTGAGTCAGTATCTGTTATGCAAAGAAGTTCATTCTGTCCTTTTTTCAGATTCCACATGTCAGTGAAAGCTTTTGATGTTGGTGTCTCATTGTATGGCTGACTTCACTTAGCATGGTAATTTCTAGGTCCATCCATGTTGCTAAAAATGCTAGTATTTCATTCCTTTTAATGGCTGAGTAATATTCCATTGTGTATATGTACCACATCTTCTTGATCCACTCCTCTGTCAATGGGCATTTAGGTTGTTTCCATGTCTTGGCTGTTGTAAATAGTGCTGCAATGAACATCGGAGTATACATGTGTCTTTGCAAGTCATGCTTTTCTCTGGATAGATGCCCAGGAGTGGGATTGCTGCATCAAATGGTTGTTCTATTTTTAGTTTTCTGAGGAATCTCCATCCTGTTTTCCACAGTGGTTGTACCAATTTACAATCCTACTAACAGTGTAATAGGGTTCCATTTTCTCCACACCCTCTCCAGCACTTATTGTTTGTAGAATTTTGATGATGGCCATTCAGGCTGGTGTAAGGTGGTACCTCAGAGTGGTTTTGATTTGCATTTCTCTAATAATGAGTGATGTTGAACACCTTCTCATGTGTTTTTTGGCCATCTGTATGTCTTCTTTGGAGAACTGTCTGTTTAGATCTTCTGCCCATTTTTTGATGGGTGTTTTTCTTTTGGTATGGAGCTGCAGAAGGTGTTTATAAATTTTGGAGATTAATCCCTTGTCAGTTGATTCATTTGCAAAGATTTTGTCCATTCTTTGGGTTGTCTTTTTGTGTTGTTTAGGGTTTCCTTTACTGTGCAGAAACTTTGAAGTTTGAGTAGGCCCATTTGTTTATTTTCGTTTTTATTGTCAATACTCTAAGAGGTGGATCTGAGAAGATGTTGCTGTCGTTTATGTCAGAGAGTGTTTGGCCTATGTTTTCCTCTAGGAGTTTTAGAGTGTCTGGTCTTATATCTAGGTCTTGAATCCATTTGGAGTTTTTGTGTATGGTGTTAGGGAGTGTTCTAATTTCATTCTTTTCCACGTGGCTGTCCAATTTTCCCAGCACCACTTATTGAACAAGCTCTCTTTTCTCCATTGTATATTCTTGCCTCCTTTGTCATAGATTAATTGGCTGTAGGTGTGGGGGTTTTATTCTGGGCTTTCTATCCTGTTCCACTGATCTATACGTCTGTCTTTGTGCCAGTAACATACAGTTTTGATGATTGTTGCTATGTAGTATGGTCTGAAGTCCAGGAGCCTGATTCCTCCAGCTCCATTTTGCTTTTTCAGGATGTCTTTGGCTATTCTGGGTCTTTTGTGCTTCCAAACAAACTTTAAAATATTTTGTTTGAGTTCTGTGAAAAATGTCATTGGTAATTTGATAGGGATTGCATTGAATCTGTAGATTGCCTTGGGTAGTATAGTCATTTTGATGATATTAAATCTTCCAATCCATGAGCATGGTATATCTTTCCACTTATTTGCGGTATCTTTGATTTCTTTCATCAGTGTCTTCAGAGTACAGGTCTTTTGTCTCTTTAGGTAGGTTTACTCCTAGGTATTTTATTCTTTGGATGTGATGATAAATAGGATTGCTTCCCTAATTTCTCTTTCTGCTCTTTCATTGTTAGTGTATAGAAATGCCGTTGATTTCTGTGTATTAATTTTGTATACTGTGAATTTGCCAAATTTGTGGATAAGCTCCAATAGTTTTCTGGTAGAGTCTTTAGGATTCCCTAGGTATAGTATCATGTCATCTGCAAATAGGGATAGTTTTACTTCTTCCTTTCCAATTTGGATTCCTTTTATTTCTTTTAACTCTCTGATTGCCATGGATAGGACTTCCAAAACTATGTGGAAGAGTAGTGGTGAGAGTGGACATCCTTGTCTTGTTCCTGATCTGAGTGGGAATTATTTCAGCTTTTCACCATTGAGAATGATGTTTGCTGTGGGTTTGTCATATATGGCCTTTATCATGTTGAGGTAGGTTCCCATTATGCCCACTTTCTGAAGGGTTTTTATCAGAAATGGGTGTTGGATTTTCTCAAAGACTTTTTTCGTGTCTATTGAGAGGATCATATGGTTTTCAATCTTCAGTTTGTTAATGGTGTATCACACTGATGGATTTGTGGATATTGAAGAACCCTTGCATCCCTGGGATAAATCCCACTTGATCATGATGTACAATCCTTTTAATGCATTGTTGGATGTGGTTTGCTAGTATTTTGTTGAGGATTTTTTCCTCAATGTTCTTCAGTGAAATTGGCCTGTTGTTTTCTCTTTTTGTGGTATCTTTGTCTGGTTTTGGTATCAGGGTGAAGGTGGCCTCATAGAATGAGTTTGGGAGTATTCCTTCCTCTGTAATTTTTTGAAATAGTTTCAGAAGGAGAGGTGTTAGCTCTTCCCTAAATGTTTGATAGAATTCGCCTGCGAAGCCATCTGGTCCTTGACTTTTGTTTGTTGGAAGTTTTTTAATCACAGTTTCAATTTCAGTTCTTGTGATTGTTCTGTTCATCTTTTCTATTTCATCTTGGTTTAGTCTTGGAAGATTGTATTTTCTAAGAATTTGTCCATTTCTTCTGGGTTTTCTGTTTTATTGGTGTTTAGTTACATATAGTAATCTCATGATCCTTTGTATTTCTGTGGTGTCCGTTGTTACTTCTCCTTTTTCATTTCTAATTTTATTGATTTGAGTCCTCTCTCTTTTTTTCTTCATAAGTCTGGCTAAGGGTTTATCAATTTTGTTGATCTCTTCAAAGAACCAGCTTTTCATTTCATTGATCTTTTCTATGGTTTTCCTTGTTTCTATTTCATTTATTTCTGCTCTGATTTTTATGAGTTCTTTCCTTCTACTAACTTTAGGTCTTGTGTATTCTCTCTTGAGCTGCTTTAGATGTCAAGTTAGCTTGTTTATTTGGGCTTTTTCTTGTTTCCTCAGATAGGCTTGTATTGCTATAAACTTTCCTCTTAGAACGGCTTTTGCTGCATCCCATAGGTTTTGGAATTTCGTATCTTCGTTGTCATTTGCTTCTAGGTATTTTTTAATTTCCTCTTTGATTTCTTCAGTAATCCATTGGTTGATTAGTAGCATGTTGTTTAATCTCCACGTGTTTGTGTTTTTTGCAGATTTTTTCTTGTTGTTGATTTCCAGTCATATAGCATTGTGGTCAGAAAAGATGCTTGATGTGATTTCAGTTTTCTTAAAGTTACCAAGGTTGGATTTGTAGGCCAGGATGTGATCTATCTTAGAGAATGTTCCATGTGCACTTGAGAAGAATGTGTATTCTGTTGCTTTTGGATGGAATGTCCTATAAATGGCTATGAAGTCCATCTGGTTTAGTGTATCATTCAGGGCCTGTGTTTCCTTATTGATTTTCTATCTGGTTGATCTGTCCATTGGTGTAAGTTAAAGTCCCCCAGTGTTATTGTGTTATTGTGGATTTGTCCTTTTAAGGTTGCTAGCAGTTGCCTTATATGTTGTGATGAACCTATATTGGGTGCATAGATATTTAAAATTGCTATATCTTCTTCTTGGATTGATCCTTTGATCATTATGTAATGACCTTCTTTGTCCCTTGAAGTGTTCTTCATTTTAAAGTCTATTTCATCTGTTATGAGCATTGCTACTCCAGCTTTATTTTGATCCCCATTTGCATGAAGTATTTTCCTCCATCCTCTCACTCTTAATTTGTATGTGTCCCTAGAAATGAAGTGGGTCTCTTGAAGACAGCATATATATAGGTCTTGTTTTTGTATCCATTCAGCCAGTCTATGTCTTTTGATTGGGGTGTTTAGTCCATTACCATTTAGGGTAATTATTGATATGTATGTTCTTATTGCCATTTTATTGATTGCTTTGGATTTGTTTTTGTTGCTGTTTTTTCTTTCCTTTTTTTCTTGTTCTCTCCTCTTCTGGTTTGATGACTCTCTTTGATGTTGTATTTGATTTGATTTTTCTTTGTGTATCAATTGTAGATTTTTGGTTTGCAGTTATTCTGAAGTTTTGATATAAGAGTCTATATGTATATGAGATTGTTTTAAGTTGTTGTTCTCTTAATTGCAAGTTCATCTCCAGTGTCCTGCATTTGTACCCTCCTCTTCTCATGATTTCTGATTTTGGTGGTATAATTGTGCATGGATGATTTCGTATCTTTACTGTATATATACCTTTATGGGCGAGCCTTGTCATTTGTGGCATTTTTGTTTCCTGTTGCTGTCTTTTCTTTTCTGCCCGAGAAGTTCTTTAGTCTTTGTTGTAAGGCTGGTTTAGTGTTGCTGAATTCTCTCAGCTTTTGCTTATCTGTGAAGGTTTTGATTTCTCCTTCAAATCTGAATGAGAGCCTTGCTGGGTAAAGTAATCTTGGCTGGAGGTTTTTTCCTTTCTTCACGTTAAGTATATCATGCCACTTCCTTCTGGCCTGCAGAGTTTCTGCTGAAAAATCTGCCAATAGCCTTATCAGGGTTCCCTTGTATGTTATTTGTTTCTTTTCCCTAACTGCTTTCAAGATTTTCTCTTTGCCTTTAATTTTGGTAAGTTTGATTAGTATGTGTCTCGGTGTATTCCTCCTTGGGTTTATTTTATATGGTACTCGTTGCTCTTCCTGGATTTGAGTGAGTGGTTCCTTTCCCATGTTAGGGAAGGTTTTGGTTATTATCTCTTGGAATATTTTTTCTGTCCCCTTCTCTCTCTCTTCTCCTTCTGGCACCCCTATAATGCAGATGTTGGTGCATTTCACGTTGTCCCAGAGTTCTCTGAGACTCTCTTCATTTGTTTTCAATCTTTTTTCACTTTTCTGTTCTGCATCCGTAATTTCCACTAATCTGTCCTCCACCTCACTTATTCATTCTTCTGCCTCCTGTATTCTGCTGTTAGCTGCTTCTAGTGAATTTTTTATTTCAGTTATTGCATTTTGCATCTCTTCTTGTTTAAGTTTTATATCTTGTATCTCTTTGGTCAGTGTTTCCTGTAGGTTATCCATCTTTGCCTCCAGTTTATTTCCAATGTCTTGCATCATCTTCAGCATCAACAGTCTAAAGTCTTTTTCCTGGAGGCTGAGAATCTCCTCATTGCTTAGCTGATTTTCTGTGGTTTTTCCTTTCTCCCTCATCTGAGTTATAGTTCTCTGGTCTTTTCATTTTTATAGGTTTTTGGTCTGGTGACCTTTTTACAGATAATAGAGTTGTAGCCTCTCTTATTTCTGGTGTCTGCCCCCCTTGTGGCTGAAGTAGGTATGGGGGCTTGCTGTAGGCTTCCTGATGGGAGGAGCTGATGCCTGCCCACTGGTAGGTGGAGCTGATTCTAATCCCTCTGGTGGGTGGGGCTTAGTCTCTGGATGGGCTTAGAGGCAGCTGTGTGCCTGAGGGGTCTTTAGGTAGCTTGTTTACTGAGGGGTGGGGCTGTGATCTCACCTGGATTGTCATTTTCCCTGGGGCTTCTCAGCAGCTGACTGATGGGTGGGGCCAGATTTTCTCAAAATGGCCACCTCCAGAGAACGGCACTGCTGCTGCTGAATATTCCGGAGAGATTTGCTTCCAATGTCCTTCCCTACAAGCCACATTCACCCCTCTTTTCCCAGGATGTCCTCCAAGAACTGCAGTCAGGTTTGACCCAGATTCCCTTGGAGACTTTGCTTTGCCCTGGAACCCAGTGCACATGAAAGTCTTTGTGCGCCTTTTAAGAATGGGGTCTCCATTTCCCCCAGTCCCTTGGAGCTCCTGCACACAAGCCCCACTGGCCTTCAATGCCAGATGCTCCAGGGGCTCTTTCTCCCAGTGCCAGATCCCCACATGTGGGAGTTTGATATGGGGCTCAGAACTTTCACTCCTGTAGGTGAGTCTCTGTGAACCAGTTAGTTTCCAGTCTGTGGGGCTTCCCACCCGGGAGATATGGGGTTGTTTATATCACGAAATCGCCCCTCCTACCTCTTGATGTGGCCTCTGCTTTGTCTTCTGGAGTAGGATATCTTTTTTAAGGTTTCTGGTCCATTTGGTTGAAGATTGCTCAGCCTTTAGTTGTGAATTTTGTTGTTTTTAGGAGAGAAGTTGAGCTCCAGTCCTTCTATTCTGCCATCTTAATCCCATCTCCGAAACTAGACATAATCTTACAATGTAATCCAGCAATCTCACTCCTTGGTATTTACCCAAAGGAGTTGGAAACTTATGAGAATACAAAAATTTGCACATAGATATCAGTTCTATTCATAATTGCCAAAACTTGAAGGCAACCAAGCTTTCCTTCAGCAGGTGGATGGGTAAATAAACTGTGGTACATCCAGACAATGGAGTATTATTCAATGCTAAAAAGAAACGAGCTATCAAGGCATGAGAAGACATGGGGGAGACTTAAATGCATAAGATAAAGAAGCCAATCTGAAAAGGCTACATAATGTATAATTCCAGCTACATGGGATTCTAGAAAAGGCACAACTGTAGAGATAGTAAAAAAATCAGTGGTTCTGAGGGACAGGGGAAGGAGGGAAAAGATGAATAGGCAGAACACAAAGGAATTTTAGGGCAGTTAAAAATACTCTGTATTATATAATGATGGAAAGATATATGTCATTATACATCTGTCCAAACTCATATAATACACAACACCAAGACTGAACTCTAAGGTAAACAATGAACTTTGGGCGATTATGATGTGTCAGTGTTGGATCATCCTTTTTAACAAAGTGTACCGTTCTGGTGAGTGATGTTGATAATGAGGGTGGTGTGCCCATGTGGGGCCAGGGAGTATATGGGAAACCTTTGTACCTCCTTCTCAATTTTGTTGTAAACCTAAAAATGCTCTAAAAAACTAAGGTCTTTTAAAAAAGGAATTTATATGAAAAGTCAAGTACAATGATACTATTCAATTTATGTCTTGGTTAAAGTTTTATTATGCCTATTTAAAAATTATGATAACTGCAGATGTCATTTTATGACCAAGTACTACTGATAAAAGCATCTTTGCAAGGAGGGTGTTATCTTCCATAGTGAAGTTTTGTTTTTATTTTTGTTTAACTCTGTGTTTGAACCTTTTCTGTGTTTGTGTGAGTTTTGGTAGGAGGCAAGTTTAACTCTCCCTATAAAAGCCAAGAAAGGCGAATACTTGTTCTTGTCAACCCTACTAGATGGGTATGGACAAGTGACCTAAGCTCAGACAATCAGACGCCTTTGCTGGAACTGTGAATCTGGAACAAGTGTCACAAAGAAGGAGGTAGTTAGAATTCAGTCCAGTGGTGGTGGCATCAAGTGTTCGGTGGCAGAGGTGCCAAGAGCAGCATGCAGTCATGGCAATGCCTCAGCAGTATCCAGTGTCCGGTGACAGTGCTGCCAGTGGCTGTGCCCAGGACTCAGCAGCCGAGCTGTGTCACTCTGACCAGGCTATTCCTCTGCTGAGATCTTGGCCAGAGTGCTTGCCACCTGACTGCCTCAGGTCCCTGCCTTGCTCTTCAGTGTTCCCAAGGATTCCATAAGTTACCCAATAGCCTTCCAAAAAATTCCTTTTCTCCTAAATTAACCAGAGTCATTTTTTTTTTTGCTGATGGCAACAATAAATGACTATTTTGCAGATCAGAAAAAAACATAGCTTGGAAAGGTTAAAAATGTGGGAGTTTCCGTTGTGGCTCAGTGGTTAGTGAATCCGACTAGGAACCATGAGGTTGCAGCTTTGATCCCTGGCCTTGCTCAGTGGGTTAAGGATCTGGTGTTGCTGTGAGCTGTGGTGTAGGTTGCAGAGGTGGCTCAGATCCCATGTTGCTGTGGCTGTGGCATAGGCCAGTGGCTACAGCTCCAATTAGACCCCTAGCCTGAGAACCTCCATATGCTGCGTGAGTGGCTGGAGAAAAGGCAAGAAGACAAAAAAATTTAAAGTGTCCAAAGTTTTGTAACTAGTCAATGATGGAGGCAGAATTCTAATGCAGGTCTGTCTGACTCCTGAGCATGTTTCCCGCCTCCCCCCAAACCACTGCATCTACACTGCAGATATAGTATACACTTTATATTATAAAGTGTTTTTATTTGTTTGTTTGTTTGCTTGTTTGTTTAAAGGGCTGCACTTGCAACATGTAAAAGTTCCCAGGCTAGGGGTAAATCAGAGTCGCAGCTGCTACCCACAGCCACACCAGATCCAAGCTACATTTGCAACCTACACCGCAGCTCACAGTAATGCTGGATTCTTAACCCGCTTAGTGGGGCCAGGAATCAAACCTGTGTCCTCATGGATACTAGTCAGGTTCGTTACCCCTGAGCCACAGTGAGAACTCCTATAAAGTGTTTTAATGACCATACAATCCTAGAGACTAAAATAGTCAAAGTAACGGATATTTTTATCTTCTGAGATGAATACAAACAGAGATCAGGGAAACAGAAAACATGGTTATCCAATGTTTGGATGTTTGCCCGAGTTGACTCTGGGAGAAGGATGGGGATGGCACGTGCTGTTCCAAGATCACCTTGGACCTGTCCTGCCATAGGCAGGTGAATCATCCAGGTTTCTTTACAAATTTGTGTGAATAGTCATGGTGAGCAGCCTGGCTTAGATGTTGACTCAATATGTACACATAATTATTGATGAGATCAGTCAGGTTTCTGGTAGGAATTAGCCTAATAAACTTGGGAGGCAGGTAAGTATATGCTTTCTCCTCCCTGGGACCAGATGTAACTTCCTCAGCAGACAAGCCTTAAGGGAGACCAGACAATTCATGCAGGGTTTTTATCCAAGTCACTGCTCCCTTTCTACTTCCTGGTGCCCAGTACAAAAAATAAAACCATCATAAGTTACTGCTTTCAAACTTAATCTCCTCCCCCAAAGCATTCCAGTTGTCCATGGAAATGCAGGAGGTAATGACTTCCCTGCAAGAGTAGGAGATGATAGCATTAGGAATTATTGGCCTTAGACCTTGAGAGTTTCTCCACTGGATTCCTATCATTTGTGTTCACCCACTGCTTTTGCCATGCTCAGGATTATGAATGGGAGTCTTGATCACTGGATTTTAGCTATTTAGCCTAGTGTCATCAATATTGACTCTAAACTTCTTGTGCATCTTTCCTATCTTCATGCATTAGTGAATGAGGGCAGTCTTCAGTTAGCCATTAATAAATAATAAATTGTAACCAGCCTTCCCCAGATCAAGCTTGCTTTAATTTTTTTTTACAAAAATTCATATTTCCTCCAAGTGTCATATAGCCTAAACAACAAGATGTTTGCCCGAGTTGTTTCTTTGGAAACTTGGAGTCAGCTGTGTCCAGTTTGAGATTGAGCTGGTTAAGACTGACCCTCCAGCTGGGCATGCAGAGATTGTCTTCTGAGTGACCTACTGACGTCAGAGGGCCAGAAGGCCCACCCTCAGTACATGCTAACACACATGAAAACAGAAGCTGATTTGCACTTGCACAGGACTTGAGTGCCTCACTTTTTTCTTATCTCCAATAACCTTTCCCCAAACCCCAACTTTATCCCATAAATATCCTGAGCCCTTTAACTTTACAGAGGCAGATTTGAGATTGTTCACCTGAACCTGTAACCTTATTTGGCCACCTTGTGATGAACCCTTTCTCTGCTGCAAACTTTGGCACCTTAAGAGTCTGGCTTTCTAATCATCAGGCAAGCAAACCTTATTGGGTAACATTAACACCTAAAACATCAAGTAAACAAGTGATGGAAAGGTTTAGGGGTTTGTTTCCTTCTTAGCATACAGAAAAGCACATTTCCCCCTCTACTGGGACCTTGATTTTACATCAATCCTATGCATGTACCCCTAGTTCAGGTCATCTTTCTTAGAACTAGAGATCTAAAGGATAACTACTTGTAATAGTATTTCATTTACTCCTAGTGCAGTTTGAAAAGAAGAAAAACGGTAAGCCACAGTTTTAGGACAACTATTGCTTCCTGAGATTGTGTGGTCTCTACACTAAAGTAAATCCAGTAGAATTCCAACAGTGTTTTTGGAACTAGGATAATTGATTTTAGGATGCATAGATGGAAACTGAGCAAAAATGATCAGGGAAAATTGTTTAAAAAATAGACAAACAAGGGGTAATCTGCCTTCTAAATGCTAAAACATACTGTAAAGCTATAGTAATTAAAATAGTGTGGTACTAACCTATAAAGAGATCAATGGAAATTGAATAAATGATAAAGATGACATTTTAAAGCAGTTGGAAAAGATAATTTATTATGTAAATTGAACAGACACCTAAAAAAATTACTTATCTATGTACCACATATATTACACCAAAGTAAAATTCCAGAACAATGAAAAGTACTAGAATACATGACAAATTGCATAAAATATATTCTTGTGGGAAATGTCTTTCCTATGATACAAAAGCTAGAAGTCATTTAGGATGAATACATTTGACTACATAAAGTTTTCAAATCTACCTTGGGAAACATTCTGCTGAAAGGCAAATATCAAAAAGAAAAAAAAAACTATTACCTAAGTCATTAAATATCTCAGTATGTATCTTGCATTTTCCTCAGCACAAGACAATATTGGCCAGTTCTTTTTACTTGAAATTCTTTTTCACTTGCCTTTTTTGGGTAGTGCTCTTTCTTATTTTTCTTATTTTTTTGTTGTCTCCTTCATAAAACCCTTTCTTTCCCATGTATACATTAAACATTGATTTTTTTTCCACCAACATTGAGGCCCTCAGCACTCCTCTTTTGTACTCATATTTATAGCATTAGACAACAGCTATACATGTATGACTCCTACACCTGTATCTTTGAATTAAATATCTTCTGGAAACCCCTGTGTATCTGGTCACCTACATGGCTGTCTCACAGCAACTGAAACTCAACAGTTGAGATATAATATTTTAAATCTTAAAAATGGTTAACCTTCAACTAGAATTAACAGTGAGATGAGAGGGCAGAAAACCTTCCAACTTTGCTTTCTGTCATCACTGCAAGGAGATGTTTAAGACAAAATGTCATTTACGGGCCATATCTTCATAATGGCTTTCTACAGTTGTCATTGAGCTAAAGTATTTCTGGAAACTGACATATCTACAGAAACCAGACCTAGTTCCAAACCCTTATAAATGAAAATATCAGTGGAAAAGATAGAGAATATGTGTTTTCTCTTTTTCTCCAATTTTTTGAAAAGTCTTATTGAAGTAGAGCTAATTTACACTGTTGTGATAATTTCTGCTGTGCAACAGAGTGATTTAGTTATATATATACACACATCCATTCTTTTTCAGATTGTGTTTCCTCTTCTTGGCGAATTCAGTGAAGGCAAGTACTTTAGAATAGTGACTGGCATATGTAATGTGTTTTAATAAATAAGAGTTGGATATAAATTAAGAACTTTTTCAAGTTGATGTGGCTCTAAAAGGACCTGAAAAACATGATTTTTAATGTTAGTGTATCTTTAGAGTAAGTTATTAATCAATGATGAGCTAATCCTATACAGCTAGCTATATCTTTAAATAAGACAAGTCTCTACTCGTTGTGTCCCAACATGCCCTGATCCCTATACAGTAGAGGGAAGATATTACTGGGACTTGTGGGAGACAGCTTGGGAAGGTATTATGCTTTCAGAGCTGATGAAATCTGACCCAAATCATTTCCCCCAAACTCTCAAGACCCAGAGTCTAAATTTCTACTGACCAGAAGATCTCTTTTAATTTAAATGAATCCAAGATCCTACCAGCAAAGGAAATCGGTCCTAAGTCCCTGTAACATCACTGTATCCTATGATAAACTCAGCATCTTCTCTGAGATGTGGGGATTCCTTTATCTTTAGTTTCAATAAATGTCACCCCCTTCTACTCTGCTTCTCAAGCCATTTAAGTGGAAGTCATCCCGGACACCCTTCTTTTTCCTTAACCTTAAGCTGAAAGTGAGTCTTATCAGGCTTACATTCTGAAGGCCTTTCTAATTTGTTCCTTTCTCAGTGCCCTCAGGGCCTTTTAAGCCCTCTTTAATTTATTGTCTGTTCACTACAGCAGCCCCCTAATGGGTCTCCCTGACAATCATTTCCCTTCACCAAGGTCACAGTTCTTTCTAGGATATAAATTTGGCCACATTGTTCACTTGCCTAGAATGTTTTATGGCTTCCCACTGTTTGGGGGGAATAAACTCCACACTCCCTAGCAGGGCAAACCTCTGTTCTCTGCTCTTATTGTCCCTTCCTCACCCTCTTTGTGAGGAATAACTGTAGTGCCTTAAAATCACCACCTTCTTTCTGGCCTCTCTGCCATTTCATATGGCTTCCTTTCCGCTGAATGTGCCTAGCAAATCAGAGCTTGTCCTGCAAGATTCCACTTGATTTTTACCTCCCTAAAAAGGCTTGCTTGATGACCCAGCTCAGGTAGGATGCCCTCTTCTCTATTCTCAGAAGCACCCTAATCCTGTGCCCCTGTCTCTCTGTATTACATACCACTGTACAAGAGAATTTCTATCTGGTCATGAAAGTGAGCTTATCGAAGGCTGATTTCTGTGATTCTTGTGCCCAGCAGAGTTTCTGATGTATCTGTTTATGATGAAACAGGGAATACATGAAACAATATCCTTCTTTCTCCCAGGAATTTTAGGCTCTGGCGGTGGAGTTTTTGGATAGGAGAGTGAAGCATTAAAAGAAATTTCCTTGACTTACTTTCTTAGATCTTATTTTTTCCTTTGCTCCAGAGTAGCATTTAGAGTGTTAGATCATGCAGAATTGCATTTTTCAGCTTGGGGAGGTGATTGCTTGAAGGCATACTCAATGCCAAAGAAAAAGCCAGACTGGTGTCATAGTACTGGGTATTTGAAGTCTGCTTTCAGTAGAGAAGAAAGATTATCTACATTATTTACCCAAGTCACTAGGGGAAAATGGCAGGCTGAAATTCTGGGAATATTCTATGTAGGGAAGAATTAATTTGATTTGGGTGTTCCTGGCCTTTATCATTTGGGAACCTGGGGGTAGTGGTAAGCAAATGTCCTTCCTCAGTTCCACTTATAATAAAACTAATACCTGAGTGCCTGTAAGCTGCTCTCCTGTAGCTTCATCTTTTCTTTCCTCAATCTTTCTAAAAAATTTTTTTATTTTAATTTTTTTCATTTTTAAAAGTTTTATTGTAGTTGATCTACAATGTTGTGATAATTTTTGCTGTACAACAAAGTGATTCAGTTATACATGTACACACATCCATTCTTTTTCTTTTTCTTTGCTTTTTGGGGCTGTGCATATGGAATTTCCCAGGCTAGGGTTGAATTGGAGCTGCAGCTGCTAGCCTATGCCACAGCCACAGCAATTCATGATCCAAGCCATATCTGAGATTTATACCACAGCTTACGACAATGCCGGACCCTTGACCCACTGAGTGAGGCCAGGGATCAAACCTGACCTCATGATACTAATCAGATTCAATTCCTTTGTACCACAACAGGAACTTCCCATTCTTTTTCTTCTTCTTCTTCTTCTTCTTCTTCTTTTTTTTTTTTTTTTTTTGCTTTTTAGGGCTGCTCATGTGCCATATGAAAGTTCATAGGCTAGGGGTCGAATCATCGGAGCTGCATCTGCAAACCTACACCCAAGCCACAGCAACATGGGATCCAATACAAGTTTGAAACCTACATCACAGTTCTCGGCAATGCCAGATACTTAACCTACTGAGCGAGGCCAGGGATGGAACCCGCATCCTCGTGGATACTAGTCGGGTTCGTAACCACTGAGCTACGATGGGAACTCTGACACATCCATTCTTTTTCAGATTCTTTTCACACATAAACCATCACAGACTAGTAGGTAGAGTTCCCTATGCTATACAGCAGGTCCCTATTGGCCAGTCATTCCACATACCCTGGGGTGCATTGCTTTCCTCAGTCTTAAACTTCATCCAGAGTTTTCTGAGGCAGAGAGACACAAAGAAAGCTAAAAACCATCACTTAAGCCCCTGCCAGGATGATAAAGTCATTCCTATTTCTCACCACCTGTCTCCTTCCAACTTCATCATAACTACTGGAGTGTTCTAGATTCCTACCAGATATTCCTCAAAAACATTAGGCCTCTTTTCAGGGCACTGTGGAAAAGATTGGAGAATGCTGAACTAGATCACCTCTGAAGGAAACTTCCCATTTCATAAATTTTAGTTCTAACCACCAGCACTATTTACGTATTCTGACTATGGCTTAGAGATGTACCATTCAATTCAGTTCAGCAGGTCATTGCGAGGCCTCGTGCCAGGCACTAGAATCCAAAAGAAACATCAACAACTGCTTCCTGTGGCAATGTAAGGAGAGAAGCTCTTGGCGGAGCTTGGAGCATTGCAGAAGGATCAGAGCCATCCTTTCCAAGCCTGCCCCAAGTGGTGGGATGTTTAGGCAGCCTCTAAGATAGCCCCCAAATGTGGAATACCCTTTTATAATCCCCTTTTCTTGAGGTGGTCAGGATTTAATAACTCACTTCTAATGTATAAAACACAGCAGAAATGATAGTATGTCACTTCCGATATTAGGTTATAAAAAGACTGCTCCTGGAGTTCCCATCGTGGCTCAGAGGAAATGAAGAAAGCATCCTTGTGGACTAATATCCATGAGGATGCAGGTTTGATTCCTGGCCTCACTCAGTGGGTTAAGGATCTGGTGTTGCCATGTGCTGTGGCATAGGTTGCAGACGTGACTCGGATCTGGCATTGCTGTGGCTGTGACATAGTCTGGGAGATGTAGCTCCGATTTGACCCCTAGCCTGGCAACTCCAATATGCTGAGGGTGTGGTCCTAAAAAGCCAAAAAAAAAAATACTGCTCCTTCATTTGGGGTATTAGAACAACAGGACTTGGTGAGATAGAAGGTGGAACAAAAATGATGTCCAGGGTTTTATATTGAATATCTGGGTGGATGTGATGTCATTTACTAAGGTGCTGAAGACTGGATGAAAAAAAAAAACCAGGAAGGAAAATGTTCTTAATCATGATTTTGGATTTAGATGTGAAGTTTGAGATGTCTATGTGACATCCAAATAAAAATGTCTGCTGAGCAGGTTGGATTTAGGGCTGAGGCTCAGAAAATAAGTTTGGGATTCCGTATAAATTTGTGAGTTTTCAGCATATTGATGTTGTTTAATTATAAGACAACAGACATTGTCATGGAAAAGCATAGGTAGGGCAAATTTGAGGTCCCAGGAGTGAGCTCTTAGGAACACCAACTTTTAGAAGCTGTGTTGAGAAGAATAAGTGAATAGAGCAGAAGAGAGTGAAAAACAGTTGCCAGAGAAATTGGAGAACCAGGTGTGTGCATTCTCCTAGGAAGATGGAAGTTTCTCATGAAAGAGAGTGGTTAACTCGGTCATGTGCTGATGAGAGGGTGAGGGAGTTTAGGGATGGGAAATGTCCATCTGATTTGCCCACAGGGTGGTTGCTGGTGACCTTGTCAGGAATTTCAAACTTGTGGAATTAAGGGCTAACATGAGCATAGATGATATAGACAATATTTCACATGCCAAATTCTTAGGAGATCTCTGTGTCCATGAAATTGCAGTTTAATTTGATTTATGAAACCCTCATTTCAGAAAATGAAAGCATAATATATCTGAACTGCTGACACCATATTTAAAGTAGCTTTGTCATTTGCTTCCCCAAATTACTAGCCCTCTTTGCCAGGTGACTAAAAATCAAAAAACAAATACGGTCAGCTCCCCCTTCTCCTTACCTGGCAATAATTGCTAGTTGCACACACACACTCTGAATATACCTCTTGAGATGACTGAATTAAGTCATCTTAAAGATGAATTTGACAAGAGGCTGGATACATCTTCAGCATTTTCTATAAACAGCGCAGAACCCGTATAGTGATGTGTTGGATAAATAAGGGCTCAGGAAGTCGATACTCATGTCCCAAGTTGCCTGGAAAGGAATTTTCCAGTTTTGAAAAACATACCACCTCAGGGAAAGAGAAGCCTTCATTTAGCCCCTCAACAGCTCAGTGGCTCAGCAACACAAAATAACACTTGGAAAATTACGTTGCACACTGAATCAGTATGATGTGGTCAATTTATTCATAGTCTATTTTTGCAGTGATCTCTTTGAGCTGATGCAAGGACTAATAACTGTGGTTTATGCAGAATCCTGACACTCTCAGGAGATTTAATTTAATAAAAATATAAACCCACAGATAAGTCTTATTTTTGTAATGTGCTGGTAATCACCAGGATTAGGATAGGCAGACCAACTATGCCTCTGGCCCTTTTTCAAAGCCTGAATGTGTGTGGCCTATGGACCAGAGGAGAGGTTAGCTCAGAGCAACAGCCGGACTGAACCATGCAGATGAGGGAAAGTTATAGAGATTTTGAGCAGTGGTTTATATAGGACTTTATGAATTATTACAATACACACTCAAAGAGACATTTTCTGTGCTTTTCTAGCTTTAGGAGTGAAGTGAAGTTTTTGAGATGTGTCTTTGTCAATAGTCCAATAAAACAGTTGCTGGTTGTACTTCTCTGGTTTAGGAAATATTTGAAGACTACGATAGTCTAAGGTGATTTTTAGGTACTCTGTTAGCTGACATGTTCTATTTAAAAATCTTTTTCTGACTTTAGCCATTTGTAGAGAAACAAGAATAATCATAAAACATTGAGAACAATTAAAAACAGAAGTCAATCACTTAATAATAGTGCCCAGATTTAGAAAACAAGTATTATTGCCATCTTTGTACACTTATTTCTCAACTTCTTTCATGTTACATATAGAGAAAATATATGTTAAAGTCTGAAGAACACTGCCTATTGTTTGATGTATGTGTCTACTAATATTGATTATTACAAATTTTATTTTAATATATAGAGATACAATAATCTGTACAATCATTCACCCATTTTAGTTATTTCCGATTTCTAACCTTAGAAATAAATTATCAGCCTCTCTTCCATTCCTGTTCATGTGATCCTCTGGCCTTCAGGTAAATATATAGAAATAGAATTACTGAGTCAACATATATGAGTATTTAAGAAGCCCTTGACAAATGTTTCGAAATTTCCTGCCAGATATTTTTACCAATGTCACCAATTTTCACTCCATCATGACATCATTTTTGAACTGTAATTTTTTTCTTACAGTTTTATTGAGATAGAGTTGACATACAGCACTGTATAAGCATAATGATCTGACCTACATATATCATGAAATGATTCTCACATGTTTAGCGCATATTCATCATCTCATACAGATACAAAAGAAAAGAGAAGGAAAAGAAATTTTCCTTATGTTAAGAGCTCTTAGGATTTCTTCTCTTAACAATTTTCATATATAACTACAGCAGTGTTAATTAATCATGCTGTGCATTGTATCCCTAGCACTTGTTTATAATTGGAAGTTTGTACCTTTTGATCATTTGATCCAATTCCCCTCTCCCTCCACCCCTGGCTGTCCCTTGCATCCTCTGCCTGAGGTAAGCACAAACCTGAAAACAAAATTCTTTTCTATGTTTGTTTTTGAAAAATGATTGACCTACAGCACTATGTTGGTTCATGGTACACAGCATAGTGATTTGATATTTCTATACATTACGAGATGATCATCGAGCTAATTCTAGTTACCATCTGTCACCATACAAAGACATTAACATTATTACTGACTATATTCTCCACACTACATTTCATACCCATGACTCATGCATTTTGTAACTGGAATTTTGTACCTCTTAATCTCCCTCACCTATTTATCTTGTCCCCCCACTCCCCTCCCTTCCAGCAACCACCTGTTTGTTCTCTGTATCTAAGACTCTGTTTCTGTTATGTTATGTTTGTTCATTTGTTTTTGAGATTCCATATGTAAGTGAAATCGTATGGTCTTTGGCTTTCTATCTATGATAATTTAACAGGTAAAATAGGTATCTTGTGTTATTTTATGTGTGAAATGTAACGTTTTGCAATATGATCACATGTGTAAGAGGATAACAGTAAAGATGCTTTATATTTGTACATTGTGTTTCATTAATGTCTATTCTTCTCCCACTATCATATATACGTGTGTATGTGTATATATATATGCACCTTATATATAAGCATGCATAATATAAATAGCATATATATAGCATGTATAAATTGTATAAATATAAAGCAAAAATTTATAGAATTACTATGAGAAATTGGCAAATCTACAGCCATTGTTGAATCATTCCAACTATTGCAGAAGAGTTTAACACACCTCTTTGCAGTTGATAATTCAAGGGGAAAATTTATAGGTCTTTTCCAGGTTTATTGAGGTATAATCAACAAATAAAGGTATAATATATTTAAATTATATAATGTGGTGATTTGATTTATATATACATTGTGAAATTATTTGCACTACCAAATTAACATATCTATCACCTCACATAGTTATCTTTTTTTTGTGTGAGAAAGCTTAAGACTTGCTCTATTAGTAAATTTCAAGTATAAAAAAATGTATTGTTAATTATGATCACCATGCTGTATGTTAGATCTTAGAACTTATTCATCTTATAACTGAAAGTTTGTACTGTTTTACCAACTTCTACCCATTTTTTCCATCTCCACAAATACAGTAATTGTCTTTCTCTGTCTGACTTATTTGCTTACCATGATATCTTCCAGGTCCATCCAAGTTGTCAAAAAATAGCTGTATTTCCTTCTTTTTAAAGGCTGGATAATGTTCCATCATATGTATATAACATGTTTTCTTTGTCTGTTCTTCTGTTGATGGACACTCAGGTTGTTTCCATATCTTGACTATGTTGAATAGTGCTGCAATGAACATGGGAGTACAGACATCTATTTAAGGTTGTGATTTCATTTATTTTGGATAAATACCCGAAGTGGGATTGCTGGATTATATGGTAGTTCTAGTTTGAATTTTTTAAGGAACCTTCATACTGTTTTCCATAGTTCCTGCACCAACTTTTATTCTTACCAACTGTGCAAAAGAGTTTTCTTTTCTCCACATGCTATTGTTTGTTTTTTTGATGAAAGCCATTTTAATAGGTGTGAGGCAATATCTGATTGTGGTTTTGATTTGCATTTCTCTGATGATTAGTGATTTTTTTCATGTTGCTGTTGGCCATTTGTTTGTCTACTTTGGAAAAATGTCTTTTTCTGTTTCTCTGCCCATTTTTAATTTGTTTTTTTTTTCTATTGAATCATATGAGTTCTTCTTATTTTGGATATTAACCCCTAATCAGATATATGATTTACAAATATTTTCTCCCACTAGATAGGTGGCCTTCTCATTTTATTGATAGCTTCATTTGCTGTGCAGAAACTTTTTAGTTTGATGTAGTCCCACTTGTTTATTTTTGCTTTTATTGCCTTTGCTTTTAGTATCTAAATCCAAAAACTTATTGTCAAGACTGATGTCAAGGAGATTTTTCCTATGTTTTCTTCTAGGAGTGTTAAAGTTTTAGGTTATACATTTAAGTCTTACTCCTTTTTTGTGTGTATAAGACAGATGTCTAATTTCATTCTTTTGCAAGGACTCTCCAGTTTCCCCAACACCATTTATTGAAGAAACTATCCTTCTCCCATTGTGCATTCTTGTTTTTATTATCAAAGATTATGGTTGACTATATGTGTATAGATTTACTTCTTATCTATCCTGTTCCATTGATCTATGTGTCTGTTTTCATATAAATACCATACTGTTTTGATTACTTTAGCTTTATAATATAATTTGAAATCAGGAAATGTAATGCCTCCAGCTTTGCTCTTCTTGCTTGAGATTACTTTAGTTATTCAATTATTTTGTTGTGGACATGAATTTTAGAATTGTTTTTTATATTCTGTGAAAAAAATGCCAATGGAATTTTGATAGAGATTGCACTGAATCTGTAGATTGCTTTGGGTAATATGAAAATTTTATCAATATTAATTCTTCTAATCCATGAACATGAGCTATCTTCCCTTTTATTTCTGTTTACTTCAGTTTCTTTCATTAATTATTTTTATTATAGTTTTGTTCTACTTCTTGTAAGAAGAAATTCAGCAAACAAGATTTTTGAGTTTGGTCCAATTATGAGATTCAGTATACTGATTTAGTCTGTGGGATATTCATGTAGACACAGGTTAAAATATAATCTTAAGGACTGAAAACAACAGAGTTCCTATGTGAGAGAAGAAGAATATGGAGATATCAAAGAGGGAAAAACTGGGCAAATTTTGGCTCAAATCTGGAAAGGCATATCAGAAAGGCCTGATTTGGCACATAATATCAAAATAGCCTTAAAGTTAAAGAAGGTGCAGGGTTGTTTTTTTTTTGTTTTGTTTTGTTTTGTTTTGTTTTGTTTGGTCTTTTCTAGGGCCAATCCCACAGCACGTGGAGGTTCCCAGGCTAGGGGTCTAATCAGAGCTGTAGCCACCGGCCTACACTACAGCCACAGCAATGCAGGATCCAAGCCACATCTGCAACCTACACCACAGCTCACAGCAATGCCAGATCCTTAACCCACTGAGCAAGGCCAGGGATCAAACCTGCAACCTCATGGTTCCTAGTCGGATTCATTAACCACTGCGCCACAAGGGGAACTCCAGGTGCAGGTTTTAATAAATAAATGTATTTTAATTTCAAGTTTAAAAAGCTCAGTTGTGCATAAAAATAGGCTTTTCTTGGGGGGGGGTAGCACATGGAAGTTCCTAGGCTACGGGTTGATTCAGAGCTGCAGGTGCTGGCCTATACCACAGCCATAGCAACTCAGGATTTGAGATGCATCTGCAACCTACACCACAATTCATGGCAATGCTGGATCCTTTCTCTGAATGAAGCCTGGGATGGTATTTGCATCCTCATGGATCCCAAGTCGGTTTGGTTACCACTGAGCCACAGAGGGAACTCCCAACAATAGGCTCTTCGAATAGCACTTATAGCTAATGATCAAAGGACACATTTCAGGTATCTATAGAGTGAGGGGGGAAAACAGTGGTTGCCTCACTTTAGTTGTTTTAGTAATGTTTTCTCACATGTCACTGTGTGAGACTCTAACAACCACATGAGTTTTGCTTTACATTATAATATACAACTGTTAAATATGGTGCATGCCCCTCAGTGTTTACACTAAAGCCTTTAAAACAAAAGAAATACAATAAAGATTACCTCTGTTGTTACAGAATTGTGTATATTCATTATGTTATTCCTTTCTGAATTTTATAAAATGTCCACTTTGAATATCATTGTCCATTCTTCATTGTTACAGAGGGGCACCCCAAAAAGCTCAGAAATAAGGATAATACAGCCACCATTAGAGTTAAGCTTTAACACCCATGCATAGCAGATAAATTTATAGGCACAAAACATCATGAAAAGAAGATAAAGTGGATTCCAGGCTGGAAGGGCTTGAGTATTATGACCTGTTTTAATGTATCCATGTATTTAATTCAAGGATTTTTTTTGTCTTTTTGCCTTTTCTAGGGCTGCTTCTGCGGCACATGGAGGTTTCCAGGCTAGGGGTCCAATCGGGGCTATAACCGCTGGCCTACACCACAGCCACAGCAACACAGGATCCAAGCCACATCTGCAGCCTACACCACAGCTCATGGCAACACCAGATCCTTAACCCACTGAGCAAGGCCAGGGATCAAACCTGCAACCTCATGCTTCCTAGTCAGATTTGTTAACCACTGAACCACGATGGGAACTCCAAGGATTTTTTAATTTAAAAGATGTTCTGCTAAACTATGGAAACAAAAATAAATATTTTCAGAGATTAGTCTTAATTTTACCCATCCTGATAATGTTCCAGGGAAATTGAATTTGAGCAGACTTAATTTTCCTTAGAATTCTGCTTTGAAAGAAGCTATTAAGCTACTACTATTAAGAGCTAACTCTGCTTGGGTGTTTATTCTATGCCAATCACTGCTCCAAGTATTTTATATCCATTAACTTATTTAATCCTCATTAGAATGCTGTGAGGCAGGCAGTATCACTGTCTTCATTTTACAGATAAGGGATCTCATTCTGTAATTTGCTCAAGCTCACATGGTTATTAAGAAGCAGAGTCAGGATTTTAATCTAGGGAGCCTGAATCCAGCACCTGTGCTTTTAGCCACAGCACTGGGCAGCTTCTGGATGAACATTCATTTATTCATTTGACAAATATGTACTGAATGCTTGCAGAGGGGCCAGGCACTGTGGTGGTACTGAGAACCTTGTGGGACTCAAAACAAACATGGCGTCTGCTCTCCTGAAGCCTACAGTCTACAGGTAGATAGGACTCAAAGCAACAAATAAGTATTTAAGTGCAGATTGAAGTAGGTGCTACAAAGGGAAATTACAGTGAGCTCTGGAGTATATAACAGGGGCCCTTTCTTAGATAAAAAGACCAGAAAGGTTCTAAGAAAGTGATAAGCTAAGATTAGATGGATTAGGAAAAGTTAGTGAAGAATGGGGAAAGAATGTACCAGGCTTTGGGAAGAGCACAGCAAAGTGTTTCTAATCCCTTTAACAAGACCTCATAGGAAGATGGACAAATCAGGCTCTCTGCGCCATTAAAAATCAATTTCTCCCTGTCCTCTTGTTCCTATTTATTATAATTTGGCTTCTCAAAGGGTTTGACAAGAAGAAGAGAATGCACTGATAGGCAGATTTAGAATGTTTGGTTATTGTAAGAGTCGTTTCTCCTTGTAAATTAACAAAGTCACATTTATATCAATCTTCACCACATTCTCTTCTTGTTACTGAATTTGTCAACTTCAGACCCCAAGCCTTCAAAGCGAAAGACCAATTCCGCAAAAGGAATGATCTGGATTCCACACTGAGTTCCTGTTCAGCTTCCTGACCTTCCTTTGACGATTCAAATGTATACATCTTCCCTCCCTCGTGGTGAAATTTTATTAATATTCAATATTTAGTAAAGTAAAAGGAAGATGAATACTTTAAGGAAAAAAAGAAGAAGAAAGGTTGGGAGTCCATGATCCATGATTATTCTGATGAGCTTTATTGAAAAGAAAGTCCATCTGGGGAAAAGGTCTGAATGAAATCATGTTTTGAATATTTAGGGAATAAAACAAACACCATCTTGTCTTAGCAGTCATGTGCCGAGTGAGTCATGCTGGTATTCTTTTACGAGATTGTTCTAGTATAAAGCTGTAGTAAACTCTGCTAGTAAGTGTTTCCCCACTACAAGCCTGGAAACGAGACTTACTCATAATATTTATTTCTTCTCCAGAGTGCTTTTACAGACCTGAAACATCTGAACTAACAAAGGGCCTCCAACTTATAATATAACACAGCTGCTCTGAGGATTGTGTGCGTGCATATGTGTGTGCACGATGTATTTATTCATTTATGTGCCCTCTGGAGCAGGGGCAAGTTCAGTCCAACTGGAATTCGAAGTGTCTTTTACTGGGCATTTGTTAGACGTAAAAAGCTGGCTCATGTCTAAAGCATCTTCCAGGCAGGGTGCAGCTGAGAGCCATAAAAAACAAGATTGTATATTGTTTAGGGGCCGGGAGGCTGATGGGTAGCTTTTCCATAGGGGAAATTCGTTTTTCTACCATTGCAGCATAGTGCATTTATTATAAAGAAATGGGGATGATATGGAAAACTAGTATTGAAAGCTGTGTTTATATACTTATTGGCTATTAGTAATTATTTACAGCAAGATGGCCTCTAACACATGCACTATGCTTTTGATGGAGAACAAACAGAAATGGTTATCAGTCCACAATCCAGCTTGCTTTTTCTTCTTCACATTTGTCTCCCCCAGTCAGTTGAAAAAAGCATGAGAGATCTTAAATGGGATCCAATTTAGGAACAGGTTAGAAGTTCTAAGAAAGTTGTTCTTCTTGTCTTTTCTCTCTTTTTTCCAAACCTGTTCATTTAATTCACTCAGCATGGCCATCAGAGTCCAGTGGTAGGTAGGTAGCTCTATCACGGAGTTCAGTTTGGCCAGGGAGATGGGCGAGTACATGGGAAAGGATGACAGAGCATAATGGGGTTGAGGGAGGCATCTGCAGAGCACTATTGGGAGAGCTGTGGGCACAGGAGTGAGACCTGTCTGAGGTAACTCTCCAGAGAGGAGAGTATTTGAGCTGAGAAGTTGTTAGCTAGGTAGATGTGAGAGCAGGGAGAAGAAGCAGAGCTCACAGGAAACTGCCTCTCCAAGATGTGAGGATGTAAGAGAAATGTATTACTTCTTTTCTTGCCTAATTCATTTTTGCCTCATACCTTTTTATGAGTGCTGAGAGAAAGCATGAGACAAGGACTCAAAGGAAGAGGTGAAATAAAACAGAAAAAGGACAAAGACAGATGATGTTACCAACTGTGGGAAGGTAGCTACTTGACCATAATGGCTAACATTGCCTTTCCCAGTAGCATGTGAAATTCACTAGAAATGGAGAAAAGGCTACATTCATACAGGAAACCAGGGAAGGGTACCATCCAAATGCTAGAATTTCTGTTAATTACAGGACACATGGGATCTACTTAAAGAAGCTCAATCAGGATTGACTTGCAAATCTCTTACCTTAGAAATTAGAGGCTTTCAAACATGAAGGAGAATATATATATATATATATTTCTGTGGTCTTGGGCTTGAGTTGAACATGGACCATAGGATCAGAGGAAAAGCCTCCTCCTGGGGGTCTTAGGCACCTGCTTCTTACTAGTCTTCACTGGTGTAGGTGCCTTGGAAGAATTCAACAAGATTTGAGAGTGGCTAAGCCAAGAGGTCTGAGCCCTGGACAGCTTTATCAGGTTGCTGTGGGCAAACTGAAAACTCTTGCCAAAGTTAATGCCACTAACTGTTCAACGTGCTAAAATGGGGGTGGGTGGAGGTGGGGAACAGTCTTCTGTTAGGTTTCCATGTCTTATGCTGCACCAGGAAAGCATTCCAGCCAGACGAGATGGGGTATCAGGCATGAGACTTTTGAGAGACACAGATGAGAAACTCTCTAGAAATGAGATTTACCTGCCAAGACTGCCCACTGCCCCAGATCCCTCTGCAACTCAATTTGGGTTAATGGTCCAAGGGGCTGGAGACCAACCTCCCTTATGAAAAACCTTGATGTTTGGAGAAATACAGGGTGGGTGTAATCACCCTTTTACTAGGGAGATATATAAGACCCTTATCAAAAGAATGAATAAACAAAAAATATTTCTTTCACCAAAAGTGGAAAACAACTGACCATAAGAGATCTTGGAGTTCCCATTGTATCTCAGTGGGTTAAAGACCTGGTATTATCTCTGTGAAGTTGCACGTTTGATCCCTGGCCTCACTCAGTGGGTTAAGGATCCTATATTACTGCAAGTTGAGGTGTAGATTGCAGATGCAGCTCAGATCTGGTATTGCCTTGGCTGTGTAGGTTGCAGCTGCAGCTCTGATTCGATCCCTGGCTGGGCAACTTCTATACTGCAGGTATGGCTCTAAAAAAGAAAAGGAAAGAAAAAGAAAGAAAGAAAGAAAGAAAGAAAGAAAGAAAGAAAGAAAGAAAGAAAGAAAGAAAGAAAGAAAGAAAGAAAGAAAGAAAGAAAGAAAGAAATCGATCTTTAAAAACAAATCATTGATTGCAGAAAACAGAAACATTTTTTATTATGTAAATAACATATTCAAAATGTTGATATTTCAGGTATAGAAATCCATTGTTGGTATATCTGTGTGTGTGTGTGTTTGTTACTTAACACCCAGGCTCTGTCCCATCCTATTCTCAAGGTGTCTTGCTAAAGTGTCAAGGCCCAGCCTTAGATGAAAGAAGCCCAAGTTTCCAGATTCTTCCTACTTGCTTTGAAACCTAGGTGGGCACGTGACCAGGATCAGCCAATCAGATCACCTGACTGCAACTTCAAGTTGTAAGCCAGCAAAAGCCGAAGGCACTTGAGAATTCATCCACTGACACGGTGCACAGCAGCAGCAGAGGCCAGGGAAAAGGTACTGGTGCTAAGACATCACCAGAGTCCAGCTGCTCCTGGACGTGGCTTTAACATAGTGCCTCCTGCCTAAACTTTCCTTGGTTTTTACCTATTTTTCAAGTTTAATTCATTAGCCTTCCTATTGAGTCTGTGAGCTTCACAATATTTTTCCAGTAATTACTTTTCTCCTAAATTAGGCAAAGCTGGCACTAACTGATGGCATCTAATACAACAGACAAAGAAAACTTTTTTTTTTTTTTTGAAGCTTTGCCTGAAGAAGAGTTCTATTTGCACTCTCACATGGCCTTTAGGATTTCCAAATGTGAAACTGAGAAGTTCTTATAACCCATAAAGGTCAGCACTGGGGACTCCCCCAAGGCTGTGTCCTACTGTATCGTTCCCTGCATTGTTCATGCCTGTTCAGGTCACCGTCTCGCTACCCACAAACACATCTCCTAGATCTTAGCTGCTCTCCCAACATATTCTTTGGTATCATCTGCCTTCTGCATTCTTAGTTGGCACTGTATTCCTCTTACCTGGCTGAAAACCCTAGTTCATCACCATGACTTAAATGCCAGGCCCTGTGCTCCACCTCACAGCTCCTTCGGGTTAAAAATATGACCTAATTAATTATATAGAACAAGCAGATCTAAATTCTTTTCTCTGAATGCCAGTCAGTCTCTCCCAAATGGGTGTCATAAAAGCCTGAACAGGACCTTCTCATGGCTCAAAGAGTGTCATGCCTGATTTATGATTTCTTGATAGTACTTAACATTTTATTTGGATTTAGAGATAACTCTAGACACATCAATCAAGCAAGCTGTTTTCAAATCTTTCTTCTCAGCTGTTCCTGGTGCCAGATTGTCTAACAAATAGAGGCACAAACAGATGTGATTTGTGACTGCTGGAGACATTCTCTGCCATGCCGCAGGCCAGCTGGTAGCACAAGCCATGGTCCCTTCCTAACTCACAGACTGCAGGTCTCCCACTCCCCTTGCACGTGAACAATGTGTACGTATCACACTTACCCAGTAATAAAAGTTTCTTGTGGGAAATTAATGTACACATTTGCTTACAAGCTTGAGGGCTAAAAACGGTATTTTATGGTAATGTGTATTCGCACGGTGAGTTTGTGCAAAGTCAAACTTTCCTTAGCTGATTAAAAAAATTACAAAGCGAAGGTAATTGAAATAGAACTTTGGAAGTTCCCTTCGTGGCTCACCGGTTAATGAGTCCGACTGGGATCCATGAGGATATGAGTTTGATCCCTAGCCTTGCTCAGTGGGTCAAGGATCCGGTGTTGCTGTGAGCTGTGGTGTAGGTCACAGACATGGCTCAGATCTGACTTTGCTGTGGCTGTGGTGTAGGCTGTGGCTACAGTGCTGATTAGACCCCTAGCCTGGAAACCTCCATATGCTGTGGATGCAGCCCTAAAAAGGAAAAAAAAAAAAAGAAAAATAGAACTTTGACAAAAGAATCAACAGGGTATATAACCGACAACCCAGAGATGTGACATACACTAATATGTGTGTAAACACATGCCTATACACATAATACATATATGAGTAGGTTTGCTTTTTTTCCCCAGTTGCTTTATGCAAATGACAGAGATCACCCGTCCAATCTTGTGATGCCAAAGAAACTCAGCCCACCCACCATAGCCCTACACTACTACCGCCTCCCTCCATCCCTTGGAGAAAGGAGACAAAAAAGGGACCCTGAGAGTTGGGGTGGTAGTGATGAGTACCTCAGGAGGTGATCTGGTACATCAGGAGCAGTTTCTGGACCCCAGTGATCATCAGGAAGTTGGTAGTAGACAGTCACAGCACATGATGTAGGAGCTCTCAGGTCACCCTGGGACCTTGGAGATTTCAGGAGCACCTTGGTCACCCTGGCCATCAAGGTGATACCTATCAAGTTGTCCACCCCAACGCTTACCCACAATTGGTGGAGGGGAGAGTAGCTGAGCATGGAGGAAGGTGCTATCCTTACAGCCCACCATGTATTTCTGGCCCCCACAGATGTACTGCAGCCCTGCTGGCCATTGGCTATGTCCACCAGTGCTCAGTTTGCTCAGGGGCTAGTGTATAGTTTCATTGTCTGAAATATGGATTGGTATTCCTGGAGCTCCCTGGCCGTCTTCAGGTCCCAGCACCCCTGGCAGGAGTCCAGACTGCCAGGTCCGGATATTCTGGTCTTTGACAATGATGCTCTTGGTTCTATTAGGGTGACTTGGCAGTTCCTTAGCCATGCCTTGGCCCTGCAGTTCCCGGATCCTGATGGTGTGTTATTGGTGAAGCCATATATACATAGTTGGTTACATATGTAAAGTCATTGCAATTCTGTAAATAAAAAGGAAAATTTTTAAAAGTTGTGGGAGTTCTCTGGTGGCCTAGCAGTTAAGGATTTAGTGTTGTCATGACTGTGGCTTGGGTTCAATCCCTGGCCCTAGAATGTCCACATGTCATGAGTGTGGCCAAAAAATTTTAAAGGTCGAAATATGTCCAGGAATCTTATGCACACATAAATTCACACATGGACATCAGGAAGGAGGTAGAACAATTCTCTCCCTAAGAGAAATTAAGGGGAAATATTTGTTACAGAAATTGCAGTTGATTACTAGCCACAGTGCAAATAGAGCACATATAAATCAATAAGAAAAACATTCCAGGAGTTCCCATTGTGACTCAGTGAGTTAAGAACCCAACATAGTGTCTGTGAGAATGCAGGTTCCATCCCTGGCCTCAGTCAGTGGGTTAAGGATCTGGCGTTGCTGTAAGCTGGGTCATAGGTTGCAGCTGTGACTCAGATCCTGTGTGGCTATGGCTGTGGTGTAGGCCTTAGCTGCATCTCCGATTCAACACATAGCCCAGGAACTTCCATATGCTACAGGTGTGGCTATAAAAAAAAAAATTCCAACAGGAAATGCAATAAAATACATGAAAAATCTGAGAATTACAAAGATCTAATACCATACAAATTCTCAAACTGATCAGTATTCAAAGAAATACAAGTAATGAATTTTAATGTATACATGAAATTTCTTAGTTACCATTCTACCTTGAAGAACAAAGGAAGTCCATGAGCTTCTATGCAGCTGGTACCATAATAATAGAGTACAAGCATTGGCCTTGTGCCAGTCAGCCACTGATGACTACAAGAAGGACAATCCCTGGTATTACTAAGGTTTATCTCATAAAAGAGTTAAACCAAACCCACCACTAAGAATGGGTTCCCTATTTTTAATTAACAGATTGTAGGAGAATGTTGGTCAATGGGCAGGATTTAATATACCATGCTCCTGCCCCCAACTCTAACTTGCTTTGCTCCAGTCTATATGGTGGATGGTACCATGAAAGGACATTAGCTCAGGGCTAGAAAGTCAGACAATATAGAGGGTGAGTAGTGGATGGGAGGGTAGAAAGTTGTGATGCTGTGGCTGAGGGGTGTGTGTAGTTAGGATGTAGACTCGGTTTGTTTAGATAATGTATCAAGATAGACCATGGCTCCCTGGGAAGTCATTTTTACCCAGGGAAAATACCCTAATTTGGATTTCTATGAAAGGGCATAGGGCCTAAATAGAATAAGATATGTCATTGTTTGCTCTCAAATTGGAAATTCATACTTTCAAAGGATGATGATTGCTATCGATGACATAGTGAGACCAATATGCTCTTACACAGATGGTGGTTGTATAAATTAAGAGGAAATTTTTATCAAGAGCTTTGCAAAGACAATACCCTTTGACTCATTAATTTCATGTTCAGGACTCTATCCAACAGAGAGATTAAAAGACATGTACATCTATGTTATGCATAATAGCCCCGAAAAGTAGAAATGATCTAAAAGCCCCCAAAATAAATCTTTTGAAATTATAGAATTTCTGTAGAATATAACATTATGCAGAAATATTAAAAATTATTATTTTTATAAATTAAGACTTTTCTAGATTTTCTACACTAGCAAGTTTTAAAATGAAAGAATAAACTTTATTTATAATATGGCTTGCAACATACTCACGTATGTATGTATGTATGTAGCAGAAGGAAATACACTGAAAGGTTAAGATTTTTTTTCCAGAGGTATAATTAGAAATGATTTTTTCTTTATTCTTTTTTGACTCTCTAAACTACCCACCATAATTTGGTATCACTTTTAAGTATACATGTGCATGTATAAATTTATAAACAAACACATAATTTAAATATTTATAACCATTTTTTTGTAGCTATGTTTACAATACTCTTTAGGCAACTCTATATATTTTCATGGGCTTCTCAGTTCTATGCGTCTGAAAATCATCTTGTGAATTTCAGTTCATTTTTCTATTGAGTAAAGTATTTTTTCTTTTTAGGAAATGTACACAGCAGTTTTGTTTACTGAGGCTTTGTATAATCAAAGAATATCCACTGAAAGCTATAACGATAAAAGGCAATGAATTTGAGTATAGACTTTACTGTTGTCTGGCTGCCAATATTACAATGAAGTTTGAAGGAGATTAATTTTCATGCCATTGAAAGTCACCATTTTTTTTGTTTTCTTTTGTTTTTAAGTTCTATTAGAGTATAGTTGACTTACAAAGTTGTGTTAGTTTCAGATGTACAGAAAAGTAGACCAATTATACCTAATCCTCTGTTGATGGACATTTATGTTACTTCTATGTCTTGCGTATTGTAAATAGTGCTGCTATGAACATAGAGGTGTGTGTATCTTTTTTAATTTCATTTAATTTTTTGTCTTTTTAGAGCCACAACCATGACATATAGAAGTTCCCAAGCTAGGGGTTGAATCAGAAATGTAGCTGCTGGCCTATGCCACAGTCACAGCAATGTGGGATCCAAACCATGTCTGTGAACTACACCATAGTTCATGGCAACGCTGGATCCTTAACCCACTGAATGAGGTCAGGGATCAAACCTACATCCTCATGGATACCAGTCAGGTTTGTTACCACTGAGCCACAACAGGAACTTTTGTACCTTTTTAAGTTATAGTTTTCCATGGATATATGCCCATGCGTGGGATTTCTGGATCATATGTTTTATTTTGTTTTTGCCTAGTTACACTCACATCTAGTTTCATCATCATCAAAAGTATAAAAACTTTCGGTTCATTTATCGGTAATTTTACCCGTGAGATAGAGAGGCTTGTTTTAATCTGAGGGTCAGTGTAACTTGAAATATGGCAAGTCTGTGGTCACCCTTGGTGGTTGTACCAAGGCTCTCAGATACATGCTTTCCCTAAGATCACACAAAGCACAGGGCCATTGGCAGAGCTAAGTCTTCAGACCTGCAGGTAAAATGATAGATATTCATTCTGACTAGTTTAGTAATCATTCATAAGAAACTATGGTGTGTAACCCATGGGTGATTCTTTTTATATCCTAAGTTAGTTATCCTCCAAGCCGTGCTTTTATCATTTGCATGTGCTTTAGTGAAAAGACTACTAGACTTAGGATCAGGGGATAAGTGGATCTAAGCCATCACAAAGCCTTGCAGGCCAGGTGTGAACCATGGATATACAAACCATCCTTTGGATTTTGCACAAGAAACTCCTGCCAAATGGGTTACATTGCTTTTGCTCTGTTAACACAGCTTCCCCTCCCCATAGTAGAATCCTGAACTTATTAGACCATGCTAGCAGATAGGTAAAAGTAGGACAGTTGGCCAAGAAATAAGCAAAATGTTCTGACTTCAACTTCACCCCCTCCTGTGGCATCAGGTCCTTTCTGGAACCTATAAGATTCATTGGAAGTCCCAAGGGGGAAAGGGGTTGGGTGATGTGTTTGAATTCACAGCTGAGTATTGACGACCTCCATATCTGTATCATCTTCCTCTCTTATACCATCCCTTCCATCAGAGTCTTGCAAGCCTTAGTTGTAAGTGCCACTCATCACTGTCACTGCTTCTACTGCTCACTGTAATAATGTCACCAGGCCTGACAAAGGGACTGTCTTGTAATACTCTCTGGGCTGTCTAATTAGTCTCCACTGTGTCTGCCAAGGTACTGCTACTGGGTACCCCAGCCACCAGCAATATTGTGCCATACACCATTGTCCTATAGAGTCTTAAATCAAATCAGCACTTTGAGATTTTTGTCGGTAGGCCTTTCTCTCTCTGGCTTGGTTGTGGACATAAAACCATACGCAGATGTTTTGGTGACATGGGTATGGATCCTGGCTGTTTTACCTTGGGCAATAACTTAATCTCTCTGTTCCTCATGTCTAAAATGTAGTAGTAATAGTAGTAGTGTTAGTAGCAGTAAATAATAATAGTAACAATAATAATCTACCTTGTGTAGATGTTTCGATGAGTAAATATACCTATCCTGAAAACCCTGTCATTAAGTGAATGCCATTATTTTAAAAAATCCATTAATTTAAATGAGAAATACTCTATTCCAACTAGGCATCTCCTTAAACATTAAGGAGCATTTATATGATGGAATTCGAATTCTATTAATTTATAGTATGAGATGACATAGACCTGTGGGACTGTTTGAAGGAAGCCATTGAAAAAAACATAGGAAAGATATGACCCAGCAATCCCACTCCTGGCCATATATCTGGACAGAACTTTCATGGAAAAAGATACATGCACCCATACGTTCATTGCAGCATTATTCACAATAGCCAAGACATGGAAGCAACCTAAATGTCCATCAACTGATGAATGGATTAAGAAGATATGGTATATATACACAATGAAATACGACTCAGCCACGAAAAAGAACAAAATAATGCCATTTGCAGCAACATGGATGGAACTAAAGACTCTCATACTAAGTGAAGTAAGTCAGAAAGAGAAAGAAAAACACCATATTATATCATTTATATCTAGTATCTAATATATGGCACAAATGAACCTTTCCACAGAAAAGAAACTCATGGACTTGGAGAACAGACTTGTGGTTGCTAAGGGAGAGGGGGAGGGAGGAGGATTGACTGGGAATCTGGGGTTAATAGATGCTAACTATTTATTTGGCGTGGATAAGCAATGAGCTCCTGCTGTATAGCACAGGGAACTATATCCAGTCACTTGTGATGGAACATGATGGAGGATAATGTGAGAAAAAGAATATATTACAGAATACTATATATATTATATATAGAATATATAATATAATATAATATAATATATAATGTTATATAACATATAAAGAATATATATTTTACAAAATACTATATATTATATATAGAATATTATATATAATACAAAATACTGTATATAAAATATATGTATTTTACATAATACTATAAAACAACTATAATGGAAAAAATAAAACTCATAAAATAAAAAAAGAAGAAACATAGGAAATATTATGAGTTAAATGTTTAAATCCGCTGAAAAGATCAAAGTTTTCAACCACTTTAGAAGCATCTATTAACTGATATATTTATAATATACTAATTTATATATTAATTAGGAAGTATACTAAATAATTTGAGGGTTTTTTAGAAGGAAATTGTTGGAATAGTGTAAAGGGCTTTCTTTAAGCTAAAATGAAAAATATACACATAAAATATGAGTTATTAGTTTTTTGGGGTTTTTTTTTTGGTCTTTTTTTTTAGGGCCACTCTGCTGCATGTGGAGAGTCCCAGGCTAGGAGTCGAATCAGAGATGTGCTCTGGTGTACACCACAGCCACAGCAATGCCATATCTGAGCCATGTCTGCGACCTACACCACAGTTCACAGCAATGCTGGATCCTTAACCCACTGAGGAAGGCCAAGGATCAGAACCTGCATCCTCATGGACGCTAGTCAGATTCGTTTCTGCTGAGCCATGATGGGAACTCTTGAGTTATTAGTTTTAATGCATCAAATAATATAATGATAAAATATGTAAAGAAAAAACAAATATAAATGAAGGGAAACATAATTGTGGAAAATTTTGGCATCTCTTCTCATGAGATGTAAAGTGGTCAAAAATAAATAATATAGGAGTTCCTACTGTGACTCAGTGGTAACTAACCCGACTAGTATCCATGAGGACACAGGTTTGATCCCTGGCCACACTCAGTGGGTTAAGGAACCAGCATTGTCATGAGATTTGTTGTAGGTCACAGATGTGGCTCAGATCTGGTGTTGCTGTGGCCATGGTGTAGGCTGGCAGCTGCAGCTCTGATTCAACCCCTAGCCTGGGAATTTCCATATGCCTCAGAAGCAGCCCTAAAAAGACAAAAAACAAACAAAACAAAACAAATAAATAAATAGTGAATTTGAGAAATATGACAGGACTGTAAAATTTTAATTCTGTAGCATAAAAGGGTAGACCAACCCTTTTCATCACCCCTGGGGACATTTATTAAAATTAATCATAAAAGAATACTCAAAGAAATGTTTAATAAACTTTACAAAGAAAGTATATTCTTTCTAAATAAAATAATACTCTTCTTAATAACTCTTGGGTTAATGGCATTGGGGTATTTAGTGACAGTGATAGCCTTAATATATACAGAGTACTTACAAAATAAGCAGAGAAATCATGAATGATTCTATTTTTAAAAGGGGGTAAAAGACATGAATGTGAACTTCATGAAAATCAAGCAGATAAAATTTTGAAATATTGAATCAAAGACATAATTTTTAAAAGGTATATTTTTATCTATTTTGAAGGACATTATTTTTAATATAATGTTCAGGTATATAAATCAAAGGAAAAAGGAAAGTAAATTAGCATAGCCTTTCTTATGATCCATTTGACAACAGTACCTTAAAAATATAGATATATTTTGAAACAGAAGTTCTACTTCTAACAATTTATCCTATGGGGAGACAATTAAGTATGTGATGCTTATAACCAAGAAATTAGGCACAAGGATGTTCATGACAGCATTATTTATGAGAAGAAGAAATTGGAAATAACCTAAATTTCAGACAAAATGTTATTTATTAGTTATCATTAGTTATGGTATGCTTTTATAGGCATAAAAAATCGTGTGGCTGAGAAAGCTGACATAGAAATTTGTTTATAATACATTATTCATTTAAAAAACCTGATCATTAAGCTCCTGTAGGATATTTTCCATTTTTGTTTAACATGTGAATATAAAACCTGACTATGCCCTAAAATATCATAGTGATTTTATGTTATTTATCTGATTTTAAAATTTCTTCCATCTGCTTAACTTTATTTTCTCAGTATTCTCCAACATAGTACACAATGAAAAAAGTCATGCCTTTTATTAACAACTTACACCTTCAATTTTTAATTCATCTAGGAATTGGTTCTTCAGGTTAGCAGTGCCATCTGCTGATCATCTTGGGAGTGTTTCCTCAGAACAACAGCAATAAAATGTTTAGAACTCAGAGAAGATGGTAGTTATCAATATTAGACATTTTACAATATTTAAGAAAAAGAGGAATATATAAAGAAAAATCATGTGGAATTTCCTTAGAGTCGCTTACATATGGAACTATTAAAATAGTATGGACTCTGCCATTCTTTTATCCCTTCATTTTATTTATAGTTTTGTCATCTTTAATTGATAAATTATCATCTTTAATTGGTAATTCAATAGAAGTCACCAAAGAGAGAATATGAATTCTAGCCAAGCATAGCTGCTAGTGACAAATTGTAAAGAGCGATAGTTCCAAGGCTCAAGGTAAAGTCATAAATGGGGAAGTGAATCAGGTCAGAAGTTGGGGTAAAATACACAGGCAACAAACAAGGGAGAATTGTTTAGAGCATGATAGTAAAGAGTGTGTTGTTGGAGCTCTTTTATATGGTGGAGTGAACACCTGACACAAAGAGAGGTCTGAGAGCTGAGAGGAAACAAGAAAAAGGTGATATTATAACATGGCTTGTATTTTTCCATTTTGCCCGAAAGGATGTAATAAAAGATTTGTCCAATGTCTCCTCAATTCCAGATATATTATATTTACATAATTCCTAAAATTACCCATCCCATCGTAAAAAAGTCGTCTAGTTAACCTGAAAGTACTTCCTTTTTTGCTTTATTATTTCTTTATTATAGTTGATTTACACTGTTCTGCCAATTTCTGCTGTACAGCAAAGTGACCCAGTTATACATATCTATATCTATATATATCTATAGCCTTTTCCCACATTATCCTCCATCCTGTTCCATCACAAGTGATTGGATAGAGTGCCCTGTGTCATACAGGAGGATCTCATTACTTCTTCACGAGGAACCCATGTTCAACTAGTGCTTCATCCAAGTAACTCCAAACTACTTTTTAAATAACTGTTCTCTGACATGATTTAGGCTCCAAGTCAAAATTGCTATAATTATCTCACATAATCTTTCTTTCATATTATGAACATTGCAACAGTATTTACCCACTTGTAATATCCTTGCAACAGTCCCATATCCCTTTGATATCTGAAAGATCGTTAGTAGTGATTCTGGTATCCCAGTAGCATTTCTTCTTGGAGCACATACCTGAAGACTTAGATATGTCTTTTCCTGTGAGCCACCTCAAGCAACTTTATAGGATTTTTTTTTTGCTTCAAAAAATACGCATTATATCAAAATCAAACTTATGGTTACCAAAGGGGAAACGTGGGGAGTGGAGGGATAAACTAGGAGTTTGGGATTAACAGATACCTAGTACTATATATAAAATAGATAGGTAATAAGAATCTACTGTATAGCACAGGGAAATCTACTCAATATTCCATAATAACCTATATGGGAAAAGAATCTGAGAAATAATGGGGGTGTGTGTGTGGGTGTGTGTGTGTGTGTGTGTGTGTGTATACTGATTAACTTGGCCTTATGCTTGAAACAAACACAACATTGTAAGTCAACTACACTCCAATAAAATTTTAAAAAATACATGTTATTTTCAAAGTTACTTTTGAATTGATAATATTTTAAAATCTACCACTTAAAAATAAAATTGGGGGAATTTAGGGAAGCTAAAACAATGGCAGCAGTGCAAATTCAAATCTCCCAATGTATCCTCTTAAAAAAGTCATAACAACAAGAAGAACAAATAAAACTATACAAAACTCTCAAACTTCCAATTACATGTAAAACTAGAAAAATAAAATAAAATACCAGTGAACTATCACTCACACTCTTGACAGAGGTATCTGTGGAGAGCAAAAGCAGTTTATTAAAAACTCCATGGCTGGAATGGATAAGGAATGAGATCCTGCTGTGTAGCACTGGGAACTATATGTAGTCACTTATGGTGGAGCATGATAATGTGAGAAAAAAGAATCTATACATGTATGTGTAACTGGGTCACAATGCTGTACAGTAGAAAATTGACAGAACACTGTAAACCAGCTATAATGAAAAAAAATTTTTTTAAAAACATTATAAAATAAAAACTCCATGAAAGAGTGAAGAAGACTGGCAGTGGGCCTAGATTAATCTAGAAATTACTTCTAGATAAAGAAAACCAATCCTAAGTGTAAAAATATTGAAAAAGAGCACTGAACTCATGGAAGGGACTGAAAAATGTACAGAAGATATAAGGAGGGAACTAGACAACAGTAAGTTTGAGGGGATAGAGAGGTTAAACAGATGGGAGAAATATCTTGGAAATTTTACAGTGAATGAAAAATGGAGCAATAGAGAGAAATTTGAGTCCTAGGAGACAAAAGGGAATAAAAATATCAAAAAGCACATAATCAGTCTCCTTGCCCCCTACAGAAAAAAAAGAACTTATATTTTGCTATACTGACAGAAGAAGATGCTTTTGAATTAAAAATCTTAAAAATCTACCCCAAACAGGGATGCAGTGTTTGTAGAGATTACTATGAAAAGAAAACAAAGTTCCCACTGCAGCTCAGTGGTAACATACTGACTAATATCCTTGAGTATGTGGATTTGATCCCTGGCCTTATTTAGTGGGTTAAGGATCTGTATAGGACACAGACACGACTGGGATCTGGCATTGCTGTGGCTGTGGTGTAGGCCAGTAGCTACAGCTCCGATTTGACCCCTAGGCTGGGAACTTCCATATGCAGGGGGTGTGGCCCTAAAAAGACCAAAAGAAGAAAGAAAACCGAAGTGAAAATTAAAACAATTTTGGAGTTCCTGTTATGGCTTAGCAGGTTAAGAACCTCCCTAGGGTCCATGAGGGTGCTGGTTTGATCCCTGGCCTTGGTCAGTGGGTTATGGATCCAGCGTTGCCACAAGCTGTGGTGTAGGTGGCAGATGTGGCTAGGACCCCATGTTGCTGTGGCTGTGGTGTAGGCTGGTAGCTACAGGTCAGATTCTACTCCTAGCCTGGGAACTTCCATATGCTGCAGGTGCAGCCCTAAAAAGAAAAACAAACAAACAAAAACAGAAAAACAATTTTCTGATGAACTTTCCCTTAAACAGAAGAAAACAATGCAGAAGGACTACAGCACAATGTTCCAAACTTAAATATTCTCAAACAAGTATTTGGGAATTAAAAACAAAAAGAAAGAAAGAAAAAGGCACCTTACATCAAAAATTCAGAAGTCAAGAATAGTAAGAAATGAAATGGGAGTTAGCTGAATTTGGTGTAGGAAGCAGAAATCATGTAAGAAATAACACTAAATTATGGGGCACTTGCGAAGGAGAAGATATGAGTGAACATTTAATAAAATGCAATGAATTAAAGTAAGAAAACATTCATGGGAATGAAAAAATAGAGTTTTTAAAAGGCCAAAGAAAAGTGGTTGATGTATTCAAGTAAGGACTAATTTATGTATAATTGGAGTTTAAGAAGAAGAAACATTAAACAGAGTAGAACTAATACTTAAATGTATAATCTAAGTAAACTTTCTGGAAATAAAATCTGTATTTACATATTGAAATGATCTGTCAGGTACAAAGGAAAATCGACCTACAATGATCAATGCTATGTCATATCCTAGTAAAACTATTAGACTTTAAAGATGAAGAAAAAAATTCTTATGGTCACCAGGTTAAAAAAAATCAAAAAAGTTACAAGAACAACATAATTAGACTAGCATAAGATTTCTTAGAAAAACATATATTAAGCAAGACATCAATGAAGCAAAATTTTTAAAAAGCTCAGGAAAGGATGTACAACCAAGAATTTTACAAAGCCAAGTCGCCTTTCAAATATCGATGCTTTAAATGAGCAAGAGATCAGGGCATTTTGTATCCAGTAGCCTTTCTTAAGGAATTCATTAGAGAACGAGCATCTTCTAACCAAGATATGACTGTTAAGACAAAAAAGACTATTGGTACATGTTTCATACATCCAACTGTAGAGCTACGTAAGACCACAGTGCAATAAAAATGTGTGTGGTATCTTTGACAGGTATAAAGAACACAACTAAAATATCAGAGGAGAAGGAAGAGCAAAAGAGCAAAGGAAAATAATTTCATTAATTTTTTATACATATAGGAAACAGATGAGAATTAATAGATGTCAGAAAAAACTAATGAAGTTATGAGTGAAAGATTAAATAAGGAAACAGGACTAAGGATATTAAAAAAATGTATATCTATCTATCTATCTATATATATATATATATCTGGATAAGGGTAATCACTACAACTTTCTAAATAGGAAAAGAAAGTTTAAAAGTTAAAAGAGCAAAGGACAAATATAATGTATAGAAAAAAACTCAGAAAATATAATAATTATAAGATAAATTAGTATGATAGACTTGAGACCACAAATATCAGACCTATAATAAGATAGATCTTAAGGGTATATGAAGCTACAAACTCTGATAATAGAGTGTACCCCCTTAAGTGTTCATGGCAGTCATAAGAATTGATTGTATATTATGTCACAAAGAAAAGATCAATAAGTACCATGAATTAGAAATATTCTACATTTATCACAATGTCCCAAAATTAAAAAAAAATAATAACAAATAAATAAACATATGAACTGGCAACTTTAAAGTCTTCCATTAAACAGCTATTGCTTAATTGGTGAAAGGAAAATACAAACTGTAATTACATAATGATTGAGAACTAACGACAGGAGTTCCTGTTGTGGCTCAGCAGAAACGAATCTGAGTAGTATCCTTGCCGTGAGCTATGGGGTAGGTTGCAGACGGGCTTGGATCCTGTGTTGCTGTGGCTGTGGTGTAGACCAGCAGCTACAGTTCCAATTCGACCCCTAGCCTGGGAACCTCCATATACTGCAGGTGCGGGCTTAAAAAGATGAAAAAGAAAAAGAAAACTAACGACAATGAAAACACTACGTATCAGAATCTATTGGATATATTTAAAATACTGGTGAGAAGAAATTCAAAGCCTTAAAAACTTCTGTGAATAAAAATAAAAGGATAAGTGAATTAAATTGCCAGCTCAAAGTGCAAGAAAAAGTACAAAGCAAACCAAAACCAAAAACAAAAAAGAAAAAAAATTAAGGAAAACAACAAAGGAAACCAAAGAAATACATAATCAAATACACAGTAAAGGTGAAAGCAGGAATCGAAGTTCAACATAGAAAACAATAGATCTAACTCATAAATCCTCATTTTGAGGTGAAATAAACCAGCAGCCCAAATACCCCTAACTTAAAGAAGAAAAAGGAAAAGTTCTAAAAATAATTTTTAAAATAATACTATATATTATGAAGTGAAAACAAGTTGCAAAATTACTATGAAGTAAGAAGTAGAAAAATCATACAATTATTAAATAAACCCATGCTCATGGCAGTATCAATAAAATACACAAAATTTAATAGTCTGAGAGAAAAACACAAATACTATTATGAAGGATAAATGGGACATATTACAGAAAAGGAAGAAGTCATGTTTAAGAAACATAAAGCAAGAGACTATAATTCAAAATGATAGAAAAAAAAAAAAAAACGGAAATAAACACACCACCCGGAGGTATGGTGGCAGACTAGGAAGGAATTTAGAGACTTCCTTGGCTAAAACTAAAAGGAAATTCCAGAAGAACCACAGTAACAAGGGAAGGTAAACATTTTAAGAAGTCATCTAGAAGGTAACTCAACTGAAGATCATTATCTAAACCCCTAGGACAGGGCCGGAAGTACAGGAGATCTGGCTGTTAGCTCAGAGCCAATGTCAAAAACTCCATTTTCCTAGACATGAAAAGGTTTTCTCCTGCACCTACTCTAGTGACCAGTTGAATTTAGGACACAGACCAGGGCAGTACAAAAACACATTTCTGTGGTTCACACAGTTGCAGAACTGATATTCGTGATGGCATTTGCTGCTAGGTTAACATTTTTCTATAGCACTGATTTTAGATTGTGTATAAGTTTAGAGTCCTTGGCTGCTCATAAGGTATATCATTTACGTGAATCTTTGTAACTAAGAGCACACACCCACACCATCACCTACTTTTTATATTAACAAGAGGCCAGAGCTATTTCTTTTCTTTAAAAATTTTTTTTAATTATAGTTGATTTACAATGCTGTGCTATGGAGTTCCCATTGTGGTTCAGTGGGTCAAGAACCTGACATAGTATTCATGAGGCTTTGGGTTTGATCCCTGGCCTTGCTCAGTGGATTAAGGATAGGGTGTTGCCCCAAGCTGCGGTGTAGATCTCAGATGCAGCTTTGATCAGGTGTTTCTATGGCTGTGGTGTAGGCAGGCAGCTGCACTTCTGATTCCACCCCTAGCCCAGGAACTTCCATATGCTGCGTGTGAGTCCATTAAAAAGAAAAAAATACAATGCTGTGCCAATTTCTGCTGTTTCAGCAAAGCGACCCATATATATATATATCTGTATGTATGTATGACTGGGTCACTTTTATATATATAAAAGCACACACACACACACACACACACACACATGTTTTCTTATACTATTTTTCATCACGGTCTATCCCAAGAGACTGGATATAGTTCCCTATGCTATATAGTAGGACATCATAGATTATCCATTCTGAATGTAATAATTTGTATCTGCCAACCCCAAACTCCCCATCCATCCCTCTCCCTCCGCCTCCCCCTCGGCAAGCTTAAGGCTGTTCTCCATGTCAATGAGTCTGTTTCTCTTTTGTAGATAAGTTCATTTGTGATGTGTATTAGATTCCAGATATAAGTGATAACATAGGGTATTTGTCTTTCTATTTCTGACTTACTTCATTTAGTATGGTAATCTCTGATTGCATCCATGTTGCTCCAAATGGCATTATTTCATTCATTTTATGGCTGAGTAATATTCCGTTGTGTATATGTACTACATCTTTTTTTTATTATAGTTGATATACAATGCTCTGTCAATTTCTGCTGTGAGCAAAGTGACCCATATATATATATATACATTCTTTTTATTACATTATCCTCTATCATGTTCCATCACAAGTGACTAGATATAGTTCCCTATGCTACACAGCAGCATCTCATTGCTTTTTCACTCCAAATGCAATAGTTTGCATCTACCAACCCCAAACTCCGAGTCCATCCCTCTCCCTCCCTTTCCCCCCTTGGCAACCACAAGTCTGTTCTTCATGTCCATGAATTTGTTTTTGTTCTGTAAATAGGTTCATTTTTGCCAAATATTAGATTCTAGATATGTGGTATCATATGGTATTTGTCTTTCTCTTTCTGACTTACTTCATTTAGTATGAGAGTCTCTAATTCCATCCATACTGCTGCAAATGGCATCATTTTGTTCTTTTTATGGCTGAGTAGTATTCCATTGGGTATATATACCACATCTTAATCCATTCATCAGTCGATGGACATTTAGGTTGCTTCCATGTCTTGGCTATTGTGAATAGTGCTGCTATGAACATGCGAGTGCATGTATCTTTTTGAATTATGGTTTTGTCTGGATATATGCCCAGGAGTGGGATCGCTGGATCATATATTTCTAATAAAACAATTAAAATTATTGTTATTATTGTTATCACTATTTCTTACAAGGAGTTTTATCTCATAAGACAAGTGAAAAATCTCTGTAAACTGTGAATGTATAAATCTTAGTATTGACACCATCTATTACTACTGTTGAAGTTTAACCTTCTGCAAATGGGAGGAGGTGGATCATGCATTTTATTTGGGGGATTTAGTCCGGATCCACCAGAGTAATATCTCGGAGAACAAATAAAAGACAATGTCCAAGAGAAATACCAAGCCCCCAAATCTGAACATTCACGTTCCCCTCAAAGATCTGAAAATGAAAGGCACCTGATTTGAAGACGTTCAGAGTTAAGCCTTTGAGCCACTGGAGGGCAGCAGAGACAGAATTTTAATACCCAAACTTCATTTAACATTCATTGACCAATTGGTGGATTTATTCATTTAGCACAAAATGAGTGCTTACTATGTGCAAGGCATTTACCCTTTATTATGATCAAAGTCATACGTAAACTTTTTCATTGGTTATTTATATTGTGAAAGAATATTTGACAGCCATTTCTATTTGAATCCCTATTGCACCTAGTATGGATTGAAATCTACTTATTTTTTGCATTGTACATGAAGTCATAAAATAATAGAATTTTAAAAGCAAGACTGTCACAGATCGCTGATATTACTAATCTCTCTTTTGAACAATGCCATTATCTTTCCTGCTCTTTCCTGTGTTTAAAAATGTTTATTGGTTTTCTTTTCAGCCTGCTCATTGTCAATATTTAAGAAAATACAGGAAAATAAAATTCAACCAAAGATAAACTATTGTTAGTGTTTTGATGGAATTCATCCCAGATACACATGGATGTAAGTTTATTTAGTTTACAGATGTGATCTCGGAATCTATAGATAATAGCTCAAAATTGCACTGTAACGCTAAGGTTCCAAATCAGTATATATTTGAGATCCCAATGAAATAAAGCTTTTTTAGAAGTTCAGTACTTTTGTATGTTGTATTATGCAGACCAAAACAATTTATCCAAACATAGTTCTCATTTTTATACTAAGTGCATATTTATTTATCTAGATTAGTTCATTTTTACTTCTTACCCTGCTTTCAAAAAAAAGGAAAAGAAAGAAAACAAATTTAAATTGATTTCAGGGTTGCCCTGTATTTTGACTCATCAAAGCAGAGTTCCCATTCTGGCTCAGCGGAAATGAACCTGACTAGTATCTATAAGGACGTGGGTTTGATACCTGACCTCACTCAGTGGGTTAAGGATCTGGCATTGCCAAGAGCTGCAGTGTAGGTTGCAGATATGGCTTGGATCTGGCTCTGGCTGTGGCTGTGACTGTGGCGTAAGCCAGTAGCTGCAGCTCTGATTCCACCCCTAGCCAGGAAACCCATATGCCACGGGTGCAGCCCTAAAAAATGAAAAAAATAATACATCAAAGCGCGAATAAGCCACTCAGTCTTTTTAAAAGGAAAGGCAGGGCATCGCTGATTTCGTACCAAACATGTTACTAACAAATTGAAATTAGAACATGAAGAAGGAGAATATGCTTAAGTGTGTACATTTACCATCAAAGATTTCAATCCATGTAGTCAAGTAATGAGGCCAGGGATGGATAATTTCCCTAACTTCACACACATACCAGGATCAAGTGACCTCACCAAAATAAATGGGGGGAATGCCTGTCACTTTTCTATTTCCTCCTTCAGCAAATTGTCACCTCGACCCTATTTTACATAATGAGATTTCCAGAGTAAACAACTGTGAGGGTAGACTCGTGGTTGCCTAGGGGGAGGGGGAGGGAGTAGGGTGGTTGGGGAGCTTGGGGTTAACAGATGCAAACTATTGCCTTTGGAATGGGTTAGTGATGAGATGCTGCTGTGTAGCACTGGGAACTCTGTCTAGTCACTTATGGTGGAGCATGATAATGTGAGAAAAAAGAATGTATACATGTATACATGTATACTGGGTCACCATGCTGTACAGTAGAAAAAAAAATGTATTGGGGAAATAACTATTAAAAATTTTCTTAAAAAATAAAAAAAAACAACTGTGAGGGGTAGCCAGTCGAGGAAGAGAGGCAGACATGTTAATACCTTGCTGTGTTAGGTGCTAAAATGTGGGAAGCATGGCATACTGTGTGGTTCATAAAAGGGTTACCTTAGGAGTCAAGCTCAGGTGTAGGGCATTTGACTGTATAAGAGGCTCACCTGACCAGGCTTTGTCCCTTAGAGACCAAGGAGATATTGAGGCCAGAAACTAAACATCAAGGCAAAAAGGAGTCAGACAAGGAGAGGAGGAGAAAGAAGCACTTGGGTGGGGGAAATGCAGGCAAAGGCCTGACTTCTGTGACTGCTTAGTCATTCAGAGTGGCCAGAGAGCAAGGTTCGGCGTGACAAGGCCAAAGAGGTAAGCAAGTGTGCAACCATGAGTTTGAACTGTAGCATGTAATATAATTTTAACTTTGCAAAGTTCATTCTGGTTAGTACGTGGACAATGGATTGGAGAAGAAAATGCTAGAGGAAGAGAGTCCAGTTGTATCTATAAGATGATTGACCATTCATTTAAAATGATTGAGAACATTATCAACTCATTACAGAAACGAATGTAGAATCTAGACATAGCAGGTGCTTGATGTATCTTGAATAGTGATTGGAAATATTTGTAAATATATAGCCATACTTAGACTTCCCTAAGGAGACTGCTGGCCTATTCCTATTTCTTCTACTACAACTTCAGCAGCACTATATTAATACCACATATTTCTGTTTCTAAATCAATATCAGACTTGAGTTGTACACAGTGAAAAAGTGAGCCACTTAATCTTCCATTACTGCTGTCCCAAACTGGAAAAGTCTGATGTTTATCTGAATGTATGCTTCAATTTCATCAAGGAAGAGTATTTACTTTATCAGATTTCTTTTCTTGGAATTATTGCTTCTATCAACTTCCCTTGGAGAATTTACTTTGGTGATCTAGTCATTTGTTAAGTGTTTATCTATAAAATGAATGAGGCTGCATGGAAATTCATCATATTTATGGTTCAGATTATAAAACTAGATCTGCATATTTTAAAGGAAAATTATTGCTCAAGCTGTGTACATAGCACATGAAATACTGTTTCCTCAGGCACAATATAGCCATAAGGTCAGAGGGAAAATCAGAAGGGAACTGTCTGATAATAACAAAAATTATGCAGCTCTGTGTTTCCTGAGTAATTCATCTGCTGTTTGTTAAGAAACAAGCTAGGAGGAATGGAAACTCTTTTTCCAATTAATATTCTTTAAGAAATTTTCATGGAGGTGTTTCCAAACTACAGGGTCTGGGAATGAAATTTTTAAAGCGTGACAAAGTATTATAGAAGCAGATGGTACTGAAGGATTTTTTTAAGTGTGGAGGAAAAATCGCATCAAAACAAGACAGCGAGGCAAGGAAACATTTGAATCATCTACAGCTGATAATGTTTTAGTGTGATCATTTGCTATCTGTGATGTTCACTTGAAAGTGCTTAAACATAAATCTTTTCTTTTGAATTGCAAGTTAGTTGTAATAAACTCAGAAAAATAGAAAGGAAAAGAAATTTAGCAAACAGAATTCCTTAAGTAAATTTTAGAGATCAAAAAACACTTTTCACATGTAATTATCAAAAACACATGATATCTCCCAGACCCAGATGGCTTGAGTAAAAATACTAATGTTTTCTAAGCCAAAAGTTACAAAGTTATAAAGATGGAATATTTTGCATCAAATATATTACATTTTACTTTTTTATTTTATTTATTTATTTATTTATTTTGGTCTTTTTAGGGCCACAGCCACAGCATATTCTCAGGCTAGGGGTCAAATCTGAGCTGTAGCTGCTGGCCTATGCCACAGCAACACCAGATCCAAGCCGCCTCTGTGGCCTACACCATAGCTCACAGCAAAGCAGGATCCCTGACTCACTGAGCGAGGCTAGGGATTGAACCTGCATCCTCATGCTTATTGGTCAGGTTTTTTTCCACTGAGCCACGATGGGAACTCCTGCATTGAATATTTATAATTTACTCAAAGATAGACCATCATTTTAATCACACAAAAATATATTTGAAAAAGCCTTAAAATAATTGCAAATCTCCTGCTAAGGTAATTAGATGTTATTTTTCCTACTCATATATGCAGAAGGAGGTTGATTAATAAAGGAAAATACCACATGGATCAAGTAACGTAGGAGATTCTGAACTTCATATGGATAATTAAACAGGTGATTACTATGGGGTAGTGAGTTAATTTTTTTTTCAGATGCATGGTAGGCGGGACATGGATGGGACAGGAGATGGAAGGATTGTTGTGGATAATTTCATTTGGGGCATGTTGAGTTTGAAAGGCCCATGAAAGCCTGGATGGGTGGATGCAGGTTGTAAGAGATTAAACAAGTTGAGTTTGGAGGGAGGTCTGGACTGAAAATGGAGATTCGCATGGCATGACTACTTAGAAGTGAATGAGGTCACCCAGGACAATGTGTAGAGTATGAAAATATGCCGCCCAAACCAGAGAGATACATAAAGGACGCTTTCAAATGCTGGAAGGAGAAGGCAGGGGCCTGGAAGACTGAAAAGAGAAAGCAGATGATCACAGTGGGAGCAATTTCCATGACCTGCTGACATTATTATTTTCACTCCCCATTGACATTCATGTCAAACCTACCAATTAAGTTTGAGTACAATGGTCTTTACAAAAAGACTGTGTTCTTCCCAACCTCACAATGAATCCTTTAAAGTGATCATGTTCTAGCTAGTTTCCCATTTAGCACAAAACCAGGATGAATGGAAAAGAAAAGTATGCTGGTATAGAACATGAAATAAGGTTCCGTTTATAACTCAGGTAGCAGGTTCTTGGGGCAACTCAAAACTAAGAAGGAAGCCAAATGGCAATGTTGGCACTATGTCAGGAAAATGACGATTCTGGTCAGATTGGGTTTTGGGAGGGCTAAACTGCCCTCTGACTAGCTGCCGCTCATTTAACCTGCCCAGAGTTCCCATTAAAATATTGACAAAAGCCAGAAAATAATGACAATCCAAAATAACAAACTGAAAATTAGTATTAACAGTATGTTTTTAGAATGTGGCAGAAATCTTTAGTAATGATTGGGCCAGTGAAGGTAGATTTCTTTTTTTAATTTATTTTTAAATTTAATTTAATTTTCCCTTTTTTAGGGCTGCACCAGTGGCATATGGAAGTTCCTAGGCTAGGGGTCTAATCGGAGCTACAGCTGCTGGCCTATGCCACAGCCACAGCAACGTGGGATCTGAGCGGTGTCTGTGACTTACACCAGAGCTCATGGCAAGGCCAGGGATCAAACTGGCATCCTCATGGATACTAGCTGGATTTGTTTCTGCTGCACCACAACAGGAACTGCCCTTTTTTTTTTTTTTTTTTTTTTGCTTTTTAGGGCTGCATCCGTGGCATATGGAGGTTCCCAGGCTATGGGTCCAATTGGATCTGTAGCTGCTGGCCTACACCACAGCCACAGCATTGTAGGATCTGGGCCAAGTTTGAGACCTACACCACAGTTCATGGCAATGCCGGATCCTTAACCCACTGAGCGAGGCCAGGGATCGAACCTCCTTGTTCCTAGTCAGATTTGTTTCTGCTGTGCCATGATGGGAACTCCAGGAACTCCCTTTCTTTAAAAAAAAATTATTTGTGTTTTATACGTTGTTCCCTTCATGAAACAACTCTGTTCCTTTCTGGGTATAGTTTTGCAACTCTAGGAGTTACTTGAGGTTTCAACTTCTTCATTAGTAAAACCTATTTATTGGGATTTGTTTGGATGAAATGAGCTAACGCAGGCTAATTGCTTACCAGAGTGCTTGGTGCAAAGCAATTAATGGTCAGTAGTCCCTAAATGGATCCTCTCCTAGGCTGCCCCCAAATACTGATTAAAACAGAAAAGAATGAGCATTCAAAATAGCAAATACTGATTATGGATGTTGACAGCGTGTTGCCAGAATCTGGGAGGAATTTTCGTTAATCGCTAACCTGAATGAAATTTCATTTATCAAATAAGCGTGTTTTTTTTTTTCTTCTCTTTCTTCAACTCATGAAACAAAGCTATTTATTATTATCATTTATAAATATATTCACCATTCACCCTAACTTAATATATGCCACGTACTGTGTGGGCTCTAGGGATCCTTACCCATTACTCATCCTCAAGGCATCTGGATTCTATGGAAATTTTATGCAAAACTCTGAATTGTTCTGAGAGAGGATCCATAACTTTCATAGGCTTCTCCCTCCCCCAATAGACTGAGAAACAGTATCTAGTAGAACCATCTCATGTTATAGAGAGCCCAGAAATGCTATCACCACATCATGTCATGGTCACTTGCATTAGTCACCCGTAGCTTCTATGCCTTCAGATATGAGCTCTCAGACTGGTGAGAATTCTAATTTGAAGGAAATAAACATACATAATTTTATTTTTTGCTAAAATTTGCTGTCTTACTCCTAATTTTGAAAGATGACCTTATCCAATCCTTTAACATTTCCTGATATTTCTCGTTCTTGCCACTTTTATATCCGTCCCTTCCTCTAAAACCTAGCATCTTAAATCTAGGGTTTAGCTATCACACTAAAGTGCCGCTTTGCTTGGTTATTTGCAAATGGTCTTGGAATTTGGATATGTCACATTCTGATGTTTCATAAAATTCAGGAGTTCCTAAAACTGAAGCCACTGCTTTAAAATGTGTATGAAAAGTTAATGGGGACCAAATGTTCTCCCTCCACCCTATTATAAGAACTTTATCACTCAAAGTATAAAAGTACTAAAAAATTTTAGAAATTAGTCATTTATGTAGAAATGGAAAAAAAAACACTTGCAGACCAGAAAGAGTATGAAAAATTATTAACCCTAAATTTAAGGCTATAAATTAAAAAATACAGGGTGGTCAGCGAAACAAAATTGTTATATTCAGAACTCTTGTGGAAATGACCCCACAACAATTGTTCATGAACCTGGTGTTTCCAATTCTTATTCTAATAGGCACTTTTCAGACAGTGATTTTTTTTTTTTTTTACAAACTACCACCAATGTTCTATTTTTATTTCGAGCATCTTGACATTTGCTTTTCCCTTCCAGATGAACTTACTTGATAAGTGGATCATTGGAAAACTGTCAGACTATAATAGGTGTTGTGCTGTATTTAAGAGGCACTAGTTGTACATACTCAAGTTCAACAAAATGTTCTTAAGTTTACAGAAACTTGTCACTTGGGTAAGAATATCAGGAAGACCTACCAGTATGTTAGGAAATCATTTGCATCACGAACAGAATCTGCATGTGTTTTTCTTACTTTTCAGAATGGTCAGAGTCAAATCTGAGAATGTTTATTATTTACCTAAAAGCAGAAATGTGGGTTACTAGTTTGCTTTGACATAGTTGGTTAGGACTGATTATTTGCCCTTGAAAAATAATAAACATGCAAAAACTGAGCATTACTTTTTAAATATCACCAGAAAAACTATATGTAAATAATGCTGATAGGATTTTTACACTAAAGGACAGACATGATGCTAAATGAAAGAAGCCGAGCACAAAAGACCACATATTGTATCATCCCATTTATATGAAATGTCAGAATAGGAAAATTATAGAGACAGAAAGTAAATAAGTGATTGCCTAGGATTGGGAGAGCCAGGGTGATGGTGCACTCCTACCCATGGTTCAAGATTTCTATTTGGAATGATGAAAATATTCTAAGATTGGATTATGATGATGGTTGCACAGCCCTATAAATATAATAAAAACCATTGAATTTGACACTTTAAATAGATGAGCTTTATAATAAGTAAATTATATCTCAATAAAGCCATTAAAAACAAATAATCATTCAATATTGGATTTTCTTTGGAGGGATGTTCTTGAACATTAGACCCTTTCACCTTAAAAAAGACTCAGAGTCACTTTGAATTTCTTATTATATGATATTATTCACTTTTTGTTAATTTCTCAAAGATCATGGAATTTTTATCTATCTGTATAATTATATTGATAATATAGATGAAAACTTCCTTCAAGTTGGTTCTTTGGAACTAAATTTATTTCTTGGTCTTTTCCCCAAATTGAATTTATTTAATGAATTCTCTACTCTTAATAGTTGACTTCCTGTACTCTAATTTTTTGCTGTAGAAGTGTGGTCCAGGGATCAGCAATATTGGTATCATCTGAGAGTGTAGTAGAAATGCAGAATCGTAGGGCCAATCCCACACCTACTGAAACAAACCAGCCTTTTAACAGAATCAGAGGCACAAAGAAATGATTCATATGCACGTGAAAGCGCCAGTGCAGCGGTTCTCAAAGTAAGGCTTTGAGAACAGCATCAGCTTCAGCTGGGAATTCATTAGACATGGACATTCTCAGGCCACCATCCCGCCCACCTGAATCAGAAACTCCAGCAATCTACATTTTATCAAACTCTCCTGGTGATTCTGATCACCTTGAAGTTTCCTAAGCAACAGAGTCACTTTGTTGCACAATATGGTCACCTGGGGAAATTTTTAAATCTTGATGCCCAGGCTGCAACTCAGATATGTTAAATCAGAATCTTCGTGGGTAGGATCTAGATATCAGTATTTTAAAATGTGTCTTAGATGATTCCGAGGTGCACTCAAATTTGAAAATCAGTATTCTAAAGGAAAGAGACTATGAAAATTCATTTTGAATGTTCAAACTGGCTGTAGTTCTCAGAATGACTTTAAGTTATGGAATGACATTATGTTTTATCAGGAAGTTATCATCCTCTGGCATTTGGGTTTATCTGATAAAGTTTCCTCATTCATCATTCATCTCACGCTCCGTATTTTTTCTTCACTTAATCTAATATAAATCCTCTAATCCACTACACATATAGGAAACATTACAAAGTGAAAATTAAAGGAAGTTACCTGGTAGTCTAGTGATTAGGACTCTGTGCTTTCATCCCCACGGGCCAGGGTTCAAACCCTGCTTTGGGAACTGAGATCCCACATCAAGCCATGTTCCATGCTGCAGCAAACAAATAAATAAGCAAAAAAAAAAAAAAAAAAAAGTTAAGCCCTAACTTTTTTACTCCTTGGGAAACTAGAAAGGGAACCAAAGGGAAAATATCTGTTTTTCCTAAAGAAAGAGGTAATTATGTGCATGAGGGGATGGTAGGCAGGGCCTGCCCACTTCTACAAGGTAGGAAAGAGGTGAGTAGGAGTTATATTCGATTAAATTCCAGAATGGGCACTTGCTAATTTTGGTTCTGAAAAACCAACCAACAAAGACCAAGGGGCCAAGGCTCAGCTCAGAGAGGTGAGGATTCATGTGTTTCTGTAAAGAAGGGGATCACTTCAGTGGAAAATGAGTGAACATGTAATTAAGAGAAGTCCAGTTTTGGAGAGACCATGAACACCAGGTCTTCCTGGTCATAGGGAGGGTTTTGGATGAGAGCTAGAATTCCCAGAGAGTGTAGGAGAGCAATGGGGCCCAGCTCTGGCGGTTTAAAGAACTCCATATTAATTAGGGGGATGGGAGAGTCAGACGTTATAACTTTTTGGCTTAACTAGTAAATCTATTGCACACTCCATTGCTTTTGTGTTCTCCCAAATCTTTGCCAGGAATGCACCTTGCTGTGCCTGTCAAGTGCTGCCTGGGAGTATATATTTGTCCCTCACAGGCAGTGTCAGTTTGGGGACTCTACTCCAATTTTATAAGAAATTGGTAAAAACAACTTCATCACTTTCAGATACAGATAAGAACTATGTTTTTGGCACATGTATTTTCTATAAACTAACACAAACTAATTGGAAAGCTGACAAGAGAGGAAGAACCCTAGATATTGATCCATAAAACATAATCTACAGACATAAAATGTACGAAACACACGTAATTCTCCTTTAAATTAGAATGGAGAGCTAGAGCAGGTGTCCTTGTAGTGTCCTAATCTTGCCACAGTTATTTGGGTAGGGAATTTAGTTCCTCTAAGGACTCTGTTGGTCCTTTAAAGCAAGAAATAAAGCTCATGAGAAAAACCACATGCTAGTGAAGACTGGTTGATTTTTGAAATAGTGTTGCCGGGTGAAGAGATCCCCTTGGTGATGGAGAGAGTAGCAGGTAAGCACGTTGAACCTTCCTGAATATTCACTAATACCAAGAATATACTTGCTGCTGAGAAAGTTTTGGCCGAGAGCAACAAGGACAGGGATTCCTAAGAGAGGCTAATCAGACACTCTTCAATTTTTTTCTGCACAACCTAAGCTGTCCAAGGTTCCTAAAGATTGTATTAATTTTCTATCTGTAAAGGTAGTCTGGAAAGAGGAGAGGAATGGAATTAAGATGTTTATAGCAAAAAGGGTAGACTGATGAATCAATGACAAAGATTCGGGACTAAGCCTTGATGGAAGCTGGAGTTATGGAGATGAGAATTCATCCTGAGGCTGGAGAAAGAGCACGCTGGAGCAGGCACAGGTCCTGAATAAAGCCTGGAGAGTCTCCTGAGATAGATACCCTCTAGTCCCCCCAAATTTAGTTTGGGTGACTTTTGATAGTTTGTAATTTTCAAGGAATTAGTCCAACTCATATAGGTTGTTGAATTTGTGTGATACAGTTATTTGCAGTATTCTTTTGTTGTCCTTATAATGTGTAGGGTCTGTAGTGATAGCTCCCCTTTCAGCCAGATGTTGTTAATTTGCATGTCCCCACCCCCACCCTGATCTCTCTGGTTAGAGTTTTAATCTAAGAACCACTCTTTGGTTTCATTAATTTTTCTCATTGTTTTTCTGTTTTCCACTTCATTTATTTCTTTTCCTTTATTTAGAGAGTGTACTCCCCTAATAATGCATTCATTATTTCCTTCTTTTTTGTGTCTTGGGTCTAATTTGTTCTTTACTAGTTGCTTAATATGAGGTTAGAAGATCAACTTGAGACCTTCCTTCTTTTTAAATATAAGTATTTAATACTATAAGTTTCTCTCTAAGCACTGCTTTAGCTGAGTTCCATAAATTACATTTTCATTTTCATTCAGTTAAAAATATTTTCCAATTTCCCTTGAGATTTTTTATTTGGCCCATGGGTTGTTTAATTTCCAAATGTTTAGGGGTTTTCCAGGTGTTTCTCTGTTATTGATATCTAGTTTAATTCCATTATAGTGCGTGCATACTTCATATGATTTCAATTCTTATAAATTTATTAGGCTCATTTTATGGCTCAGGATATGACCTATCTTGGTGAATGTTCTATGAACACTTGAAAAGGATACATATTCTGTTATTATTGTATGGAGTGTTCTATAAATGGCAGTTAGTGTTCATTCTTCTATATCCTTATTGATTTTCTGTCAAGTTCTTCTATTAATTATTCACTATAGATATCTCCAAATGTATTTGTTAATTTGTCTACTACTTCTTTCAGTTCTGTCAGGTTTTGCTTCATGTAGTTTGATGTCTGTTCTTAGGAGCATGTGCATTAAGGACTGTTATGTCTTCTTGGATAGTATGTCTTCCTGGATAAGCCACCCCTTTATCAGTATTTTATGTCCTTTTTTATCTATGAGAATATTTCTTTATTCTAAAATCTATTCTCTTTGTGATAATATAGCCACTATAGTATTCTTTTGATTGGTGATTCCATGGTATATTTCTTACCTTCCTTTTGCTTTTGTCAATCTACTATATTTACATTTAAAGTGGGTTTTCAGTATTCAACTTGTAATTGAGTCCTTTTGAAACTCTAACCTGAAAGTCTCCATTTTTTATTGAAATGTATAAGACTTAAAACCACATGGATTCCATTACATCACTTTCTTTATGTTATGGTTGTGATATATATTCATATACTCACATTAAAAACTCCATTAGACAATGCTATGATTTTTTTCTTTCTTTTTTTAAATTACTCAATGCATTTATTACATTTATAGTTGTACAATGATCATCACAATCCAGTTTTATAGGATTTCCATCCCACAACCCCAGTGCATTCCGCACCCCCCCAAATTGTCTCCTTTGGAGACCATAAGTTTTCCAAAGTCTGTGAGTCAATATCTGTTCTGCAAAGAAGTTCATTCTCTCCTTTTTTTAATTTTTTTTATTTTCCCACTGTACAGCAAGGGGGTCAGGTTATCCTTACATGTATACATTACAATTACATTTTTCCCCCACCCTTTGTTCTGTTGCAACATGAGTATCTAGACAAAGTTCTCAATGCTATTCAGCAGGATCTCCTCGTAAATCTATTCTAAGTTGTGTCTGATAAGCCCAAGCTCCCGATCCCTCCCACTCCCTCCCCCTCCCATCAGGCAGCCACAGGTCTCTTCTCCAAGTCCATGATTTTCTTTTCTAAGGAGATGTTCATTTGTGCTGGATATTAGATTCCAGTTATAAGTGATAGCATATGGTATTTGTCTTTGTCTTTCTGGCTCATTTCACTCAGTATGAGATTCTCTAGTTCCATCCATGTTGCTGCAAATGGCATTATGTCATTCTTTTTATGGCTGAGTAGTATTCCATTGTGTATATATACCACCTCTTCCGAATCCAATCCTCTGTCGATGGACATTTGGGTTGTTTCCATGTCTTGGCTATTGTGAATAGTGCTGCAATGAACATGCGGGTGCAGGTGTCTCTTTTAAGTAGAGTTTTGTCCGGATAGATGCCCAAGAGTGGGACTGCGAGGTCATATGGAAGTTCTATGTATAGATTTCTAAGGTATCTCCAAACTGTTCTCCATAGTGGCTGTACCAGTTTACATTCCCACCAACAGTGTAGGAGGGTTCCCTTTTCTCCACACCCCCTCCAGCACTTGTTATTTGTGGACTTATTAATGAGGGCCATTCTGACTGGTGTGAGGTGATATCTCATGGTAGTTTTGATTTGCATTTCTCTTATAACCAGTGATGATGAGCATTTTTTCATGTGTTTGTTGGCCATCTGTATATCTTCTTTGGAGAAATGTCTATTCAGGTCTTTTGCCCATTTTTCCATTGATTGATTGGCTTTTTTGCTGTTGGGTTGTATAAATTGCTTATATAGTCTGGAGATTAAGCCCTTGCCCGTTGCATCGTTTGAAACTATTTTCTCCCATTCTGTAAGTTGTCTTTTTGTTTTCTTTTGGGTTTCCTTTGCTGTGCAAAAGCTTTTCAGTTTGATGAGGTCCCATGGGTTTATTTTTGCTCTAATTTCTATTGCTTTGGGAGACTGACCTGAGAAAATATTCATGATGTTGATGTCAGAGAGTGTTTTGCCTATGTTTTCTTCTAGGAGTTTGATGGTGTCCTGTCGTATATTGAAGTCTTTCAGCCATTTTGAGTTTATTTTTGTGCATGATGTGAGGGTGTGTTCTATTTTCATTGCTTTGCATGCAGCTGTCCAGGTTTCCCAGCAATGCTTGCTGAATAGACTTTCTTTTTCCCATTTTATGTTCTTGCCTCCCTTGTCAAAGATTAATTGACCATAGGTGTCAGGGTTTATTTCCGGATTCTCTATTCTGTTCCATTGGCCTGTCTGTCTGTTTTGATCCCAGTACCACACTGTTTTGATGACTGTGGCTTTGTAGTATTTCTTGAAGTCTGGGAGAGTTATGCCTCCTGCTTGGTTTTTGTTTCTCAGGATTGCTTTGGCGATTCTGGGTCTTTTGTGGTTCCATCTAAATGTTTGGATTGTTTGTTCTAGTTCTGTGATAAATGTCATGGGTAATTTGATAGGGATTGCATTGAATCTGTAGATTGCTTTGGGTAGTATGGCCATTTTTACAATATTGATTTTTCCAATCCATGAACATGGAATATCTTTCCATTTCTTTACATCTTCTTTGATTTCTTTGATTAAAGTTTTATAGTTCTCGGCATATAGGTCCTTTACCTCCTTGGTCAGGTGTATTCCGAGGTATTTGATTTTGTGAGGTGCAATTTTAAAAGGTATTATATTTTTGTATTCCTTTTCTAATATTTCATTGCTCTTATACAGAAATGCAACTGACTTCTGAATGTTAATCTTATAGCCTGCTACTTTGCTGAATTTATTAATCAGTTCAAGTAGTTTTGGGGTTGAGTCCTTAGGGTTTTCTATGTATAGTATCATGTCATCTGCATACAGTGACAGTTTGATCTCTTCTCTTCCTATATGGATGCCTTTTATTTCTTTTGTTTGTCTAGTTGCTGTGGCTAGGACTTCCAAAACTATGTTGAAGAGCAGTGGTGAGAGTGGGCATCCCTGTCTTGTTCCTGATTTGAGTGCATTCTCTCCTTTTTTAGATTCCACATGTCAATGAAAGCATTTGATGTTGGTGTCTCATTGTATGGCCGACTTCACTTAGCATGATAATTTCTAGGTCCATCCATGTGGCTAAAAATGCTGGTATTTTGTTCCTTTTAATGGCTGAGTAATATTCCATTGTGTATATGTACCACGTCTTCTTGATCCACTCCTCTGTCAATGGACATTTAGGTTGTTTCCATGAATCAAACTTGCATCCTCATGAATGCTAGTCAGATTTGTTTCAGCTGAGCCACAATAGGAACTCTGATAGTTCCTTTCTTTCAGCACTTGAATGAAGTTATTTAACCACTTTGGTCTCCATGGTTTTTGATGAGAATCCATAGTCATTCAAATTGTTGTCTCTGACTGCTATATGTATAATTTTTATATATATATATAATATATATATTAATCTTTCATTTTGAGAGTTTGATTACAGTGTACCTGGACATTTTTTGAGTCTATCCTGTGAGTATTCTCAGAACTTCTCAAATCTGTGCATTTATATTTTTCACTGAATTTAAGAAGTGTTCACCTATTATTTCTTTTATATATATATATGTATATATAGCATCAATCTATTTTTTTCTCTCTTCTTGGACTCTAATGAAACAAAGTTAGAACTTTGATATTGTCCCACAGTTGCCAGAGACCTTAGTGTTTTTCTCTCCCCCAATCTTTTTTTGACTCTTTAGAGTCAATAGAAATTAGATACTTTCTTTTTTTAGTTTATTTTATTACTCAATGAACTTATTACATTTATAATTGTACAATGAACATCACAATCCAATTTTATAGGATACTTTCTATTTATCTATTTTCATGTTCATATTTCCTTTGCTCATCCTCACTGAGCCCATCCATTAGTTTTTTTTTTAAATTTGTTATTGCATTTTTCTCTTTTTAAATTTCTATTCAGTTTGTTTTTAGAGTTTATCTCCTCAAAACTCCTTTTTAATACATTTTTAGAGTGTTCAATTTTGCCTTAGTAACATGCTTACAATAGCTGCTTTATTATCTTTGTCTGATAATTCAAATATCTAGACCATCTTAGGGCCTGTATTTGTTGATTTTTCTCTTCCTGGTAAAAAGCCATAGGATTTTTCTTTTTTCCTTAGAATTAATTTTAATTAAATCCAGGACATTCTGAATATATATATATATATTTTTTTCTTGGTGGGGACACATCCACAGCATATGGAAGTGAATCAGAGCTATGTGACAGCCACAGCAACCTATACCACAGCTTATGGCAATGCTGAATCCTGACCCGCTGAACAAGGCCAGGGATCAAGACTGAATCCTGATGGATACTAGTCGGATTCATTTCCATTGAGCCACAACGGCAACTCCCAGACATTCTGAATGTTATATTGTGAGATTCTAGGTCTCGTTAAAATACTCTGGAGATGTCCATTTGTTGGTCTTTTGTTTTATTTAGTTTCAATAGCAAGTAAACCCAGTTAGGTTTAGACCACACATTCTGTCTCTCCTCCTGCAGGTGGAAAGTCTCATGTAAATTCAATTGTCAAAGCCCCTTTTCTGTTCTGATTAGGCCTGCTCCATGTAAATACCTCGTAGGGGTTAGTCTGGGATGTGGATACTGGTTTATATTGCAGTTCATGTCTCAAAGCTGTGGTTCTTTGTGTTTGTCCCTTGCATTTGCAGCTCATGACTGAGGATTTGTGGAGTTCACACATAGAACTAGAGATTCTCTTTCTCTGAATCTTTCTTCCCTAGAATTTCCTCTCTACCCCTTCTCTCTTGTAGTCCCTTTTCTTGGTTTTTAGGTAGAAAGCCAGAGTTTCTTTCAAGTTGTGCAGGCCATGTTACTGAGATGGCCATCAGGATGAGGTAGCAAGAGAAAAGAGAAAAAAATAGTGGTGATTCTTTCCAAACTCTTTGAATCATGGGGACCCTTTTATTTGTTCTTTGAGTCAAGGACATGAGCTTTCTCTTTGGGCTTTAGGTGCCCATGTTGCTGCAGCCATGGCAAATTACCTTAAAATGCTGTGGCTTAATACAACAAACATTCTATATCTGCATATTCTATGGCTCAAGATTCCAGGTGTTGCCAGGCTGTTTTTTTCTGGCACAGAGTATTTTACAAAGTTACAGCCATCATGTTGCCCAGGGCTTCAGTCATCTTAAGGTTTGACATTGGGAAGGTCTGCTTCCAAGTTGATTCATATGGCTGTTGACAGGCTCCAGAAGTTCCACTTCAAAGCTCCCTACAAGGCTTTTGACAGGCTGCAGTGTCTTGCTGGCTGTTGGCCAGAGACATCAGTTTCTTGGCCTGTGGGCCTCTCCATAGGGCATCTCATGACATGGCCACTGGCTTTCCTCTGAACAAGAGAGGCAAGAATGAGCAAAATGGGAAACAGATTCTTCTGTAATCTAATCTTAAAAGTGACATCCAAAAATTTTGCCATATTTTATTGGTTGGAAGTGAGTCATTTAGGTCAACCCATATTCGAGGGGGAAAGAACTACAAAAGACAAGAATATCAGGAAGCAGGGATCATTAGGGACCATTAGGGACCATTTCAATGGTTGCCTACAACACTTTCTTAAATGAAACGCCTGGTGTGCATGATTTTTATAAATTGAACAATAATTATATTATTTTGTATTAGTTTCAGGTGTACAGCATAGTTATTCATAGAGTATATGCCATATGAAGTTATTAAGAAATATTGGCTATATTCCTGTGCTGTGTATTACATCCTGTAACTTATTTACTTTATACCTATTTGTACTTAATCCCCTTCAGCTATCTTGCTCTTCCCTCTACCCCTCTCCTCTTTGATAACCACTAGTTTGCTTTCTGTATCTGTGAGTCTGCTTCTGTTTTGTTATATTCATTTGTTTAATTTTTTAGATTCTATGTTTGAACTCCACAAGTCCTCAGTCATGAGCTGCCATGTTTATGAAAACATTCAATATTTGTCTTTTTCTGTCTGAATTATTTCACTAAGCATAATACCCTCCAGTTTCATCCATTTGTTGCAAATGGCAAAATTTCATTATTTTGCATGGCTGAGATAATATATTTGTATGTGTGTGTATATATATATATATCATCCTTTACATTTGTCTATTGATGGATACTTACGTTACTTCCATATCTTGGCTATTGTAAACAATATTGCTTTGAACATTGGGGTGCATATGTTTTTCTGAATTAGTGTTTTCATTTTCTTTAGATACATACCCAGGTGTGGAATTTCTAGATCATATGGTAGTTTCTATTAACTTTTTTGAGGAAGCTCCATAATGTTTTCCATAGTGGCTGTGCCAATTTATATTCCCACTGACAGTGTTCAAGGGTTCTCTTTTCTCCACATCTTTACCAACACTTGTTATTTCTGGTCATTTTGACGATAGTCATTCTGACCAGTATGAGGTGATATCTCATTGTGGCTTTGATTTTCATTTCACTGATAATTAGTGATGTCGAGCATCTTTTCATATGCTGGTTGGCCATCTGTATGTCTTCTTTGGAAAAATGCCTATTCAGGTCTTTGCCCATTTTTCAATCAGATTGTTTTTGGATATGGAGTTGTATGAGTTCTTAATATATTTTGAATATTAACTCCTTATCAGATATATCATTTGCCAATATCTTCTTTTATTTGCTAGGTTACTTTTTTGTTTTGTTGATGGTTTCCCTCACTGTGCAAAAGTTTTTAAATTTGCTTAAGTCTCATTTGTTTATTTTTGCTTTTGTTTTTCTTCCCTGAGGAAACACATCCCAAAAAATGTTGCTAAGACCTGTGTCACTGTGTACTGCCTATGTTTTCTTCTAGGAGTATTATGGTTTCAGGTCTGGAAATATACTCTGTAAAATCATGCTTATCGGCATGATCTTTAAGAGTATATTATATCTTCAGGCCTTTTCCATGTAACATGGAAGAATATAAAATGCTGTCACATGTTTTGTTCTCTTTCTTTCCTGGCAAACATAGATGCCATCTGGGTTCAATAGAAATTAAGGATATTGAAAAATGCAAGGCAGATCTAGAAAGAGCCAAGGATATGGAAAATAAATGTGGGTATGTTTGGGGCATCATGTTAATGCTAGGATGGTTTTCTAGCCTGAATGTTATTAGGCAAATTAAGTATAAGAAACATCTGGCTGGAGGAAAACAATGCACAATTAGCAGGGTAAACAGAAATTAGTGGAGTAGGTTGCTTCATTTTAAACTGTACAAGTTTGCAAACTTCGTAAGTCTGAGGTCAAATCCCATTCCATAAGGGATAAATTAAGCTACTGTAAATTGGTTCTTTATCGAGTAGTGAAATAAGAGAGAAGTTCTTTTCTTTTTTTTTAGACTACATCCATTTAAGATGAATATATTAAAGCTCTTGAGGAATTAGAATCTTCCTGTATGAAGCTGGCAAGTTGACGAGCAGGTAGGAGATTCCTAAAAGTGACAGATTTGCTTTTAATACTCCAAAGAGGTGCACAATAATATTTTTCATGCCATATGATCTTTGGTCATATGATCTCAGTGCTCCCCTATCAAGAGGTAGAGTCTGTTTCTTCACCCCCTTGAGTCCAGATAGGCTTTATATCTGCTTTGACTGTTAGAATAAGGCAGAAGTGACATCACCTCATCTCCAGTTATCTCTCTTAACAGATTTAGCTGCTTCTGCTTCCTTTCCCTGGGGGCTGTGAACTACAAGATAAAAAGTTTGGACTATTCTGTTGGTAAGAGAACCACATGCAGATGCATAAAGCTTCATACAAGTGCTTGAAGAAGCCATCTTGGTCATGCCGCTGGATTGAGCCTGTAGGTGACTCCAGCCACAGGTTCTGTGTGATTGAAATTACATGAGAACCCAGTGAGACCCACTCAACTGAGTTCAGTTAACTCATAGAATCGTGAACGAGAATAATAAATTATAATTTTAGGAGTTCCCATCGTGGCTCAGTGGTTAACAAATCCGACTAGGAACCAGGAGGTTGCCGGTTCGATCCCTGGCCTTGCTCAGTGGTTAAGGATCCAGCGTTGGCATGAGCTATGGTGTAGGTGGAAGACATGACTTGGATCTGGCATTGCTGTGGCTGTGGTGTAGACCAGCAGCTGTAGCTCTGATTGGACCCCTAGCCTGGGAAACTTCATATGCCACAGGTGCGGCCCTGAAAAGACAAAAGACAAAAAACAAAATTTTAAGTCATTAAGTTATGTTCACACCCAACAATAGATCATTGGAAAACATTCTTTACATATAGCCAGAATTTGAAAATCACTTCTATATTAGACATAGACATTTGGGAGGTTTATAATATTATAGTATTCAAGCATAGGCTATCACTGACAAAAAAGACAAAAAAAAATTGTATAGAGATTGTAACTGGGTTCAGTCATTATACCATCCAGATGCTCTCAACACCATATTACTCTCTCAAGGCTGCATCCTTAAAAACAATTTCCACTGTGGGAATGGTGGGCAGAACATACATTGCAAAGACAGGAGAGTGGGTAAGGAGCCTCCTACTGCCCCAATCCAGCTCCAAGAATAATCATCAGTCACCTCTTCCAACGATCTGAATACAGAGGTATACTCTATAGCTTAACTGTTTATATTCTGAATCTTAAATAGAATGAATAAAATAATTCACTATTGGTCTACTTAAACATTATTACATATTTGTGTTTTCTTATGTTTTTCTATGTTCATAACACCTGTTTGTTTTTGGCCTCCCCCTCCCAATTTAATAGAATGTACTGGTATTTTTATAGCAATTTTTTGGAACGTATAAGCATAATGATTATGTAATTTTTCTTCTTATGCATTTAATATGCTTTATCTAGCCATTCTTATATGTTAAGACTGGTTCCAGTATTCCCAACACTCTGCTTTTGTAGTTTGTACTGTAAATTCTAGTCCTGTACATAAATGTATGTGCTCATCTCTGATTATCTCCTTAGAGAGGATTCCTAACTAAAGGATATGATCATTATCATACCTTACTTTAAAAAAAAATCATATTATTGAATTAGGCTGCCAAGGATTAACCATGCAGAACAGTTCCACTTTCATCCAACTTTATAAATGGCAGATACATTCCATGTGGAGGACCAGCATCAATTAATTAGTAGTAGTGACCTGGTACTCCTTGAAAGGACTGCAAGACCACATCTGGGTCCAGCAGCAAAGAAAGCTAAGACAAATTAGTGGTGTTTAACCTCAAGGAGGGATGGAAGAATGCAAGCACATGTGTTTTGTGTCTGCTATTCCAGTTTTAGCCAATTCTGGGGTTGAATATAAATTCATTAATATTTGCCAACATGTAATGTAAAAAAATAGTCTTGGTTTTCTTATCATGTATATTTCCATTATAAATGCAATTCTATAGTTCTTCATATGCTTGGTGTCCACCTGAATTTATTCTTCTGTGAACCCCTTTTCCATTATGCTTTGTCTGCATTTTCAATTGTCTTGCTAACAGACTTAAGAGAGTGCTTTATATATAAGAATGATAACATTGTTTTCTGCCATTTTCCAATTTATTATTGTCCTTTTAACTTGTTTACAGTACTTTATGATGATAAAAGTGTTAATTGCTATAGGGTCAAATAAGCTAATATTTCTCTTTGTGATTTCCTCCTTTGTTTACATGCTTAAAACATTCTTCCACACCCTACAGTCTTATGAATGTTCATCTATATATTCTTATGGTTTCTTTATGATTTAATTTGTATGTCTCCCTTTAATCTATCAGAAATCTAATATCCTCCTAGTCCATTTCAAAGAGAGACAAACTAGAAAAGGGGACAAAGAGACGGAGTAAGGAAATATCAAGCAAATTGAAAACAATGATATTGATGATGATGATGACATTGAGGACGATAATTATCGTTAGAACGAAGCTGAGGTTTCATCCATAGTAAAATTTAAGGTAAGTATAGGAAATGAGTAAAGGCTGATTTTGTGTTGTTGGAAGTTACGCAGTTGTCTTCTTAATGAGTAGAACTTTGTTCACAGAGAATATGTAACTATTACAAACATTTATGCATAAAACTTAAATATATCACAAAAATATAAAGCAAACACTGAAAGTACAAGTAAAAATTGTCAAAGACAGTGACCATACCAGATTTTAACATACTTTCAGTCTTGAACAGATGGAATAGATTAAAATGACTGTGGATATAGAGTATTTGAATAATGTATACAATAAAATTGATTTATAAGATAGAAGAATTTATATCACAACCAAAAAATGCTTATTTTTGTTCAAAATCTATGGTATGTTTTAATGGATGTTATATATTAGGTCATAAGAAATTCCAATAAGAATAAAAAATGTACACTCCTATCCTCTGACCTCAATGAAATAAACTTGAAAACTAATTTCAGCATAGTTTAACAAAATGTACAAACAAGTAAAAATAACAACATAAAATAAACTTCCCACTTCAATAATTTCTGGGCCAAAGAGGAAATAAAAGTCTAATTATACATTGTTTAGAAAACAATAATGACACTACATGTGAGATTTAGCTAAAGTTACAGTCAGTGGAAATTTTATCTGCAAAAGCTCTACTTAAAAAACAGAAAAATGAAGATAAACAAAGCACTGAAGTCAAGGAACTACAAAAAACTGTTCATGATAAAAACATAAATTAATATATCAGAAAACAAAGAATCCAGTGTCAGCACTCTAAAAGGCCCAACAAAATAGATAAAATGTTTAGGAGAGTAATCAAAAGAAAAAAAACAGGGAGTTCCCATAGTGACTCAGCAGAAACTAATCTGACTAGTAACCATGAGGTTGTGGATTCGATCCCTGGCCTTGCTCAGTGGGTTAAGGATTCAGCATTGCTGTGAGCCATGTTGCATTGCTGTGAGCTGTGGTGTAGGTTGCAGACACAGCTCAGATCCCATTGCTGTGGCTGTGGCATAGGCCGGCAGATTTGACCCATAGCCTGGGAACTTACCAGTATATAACATTAGAAAGAAACTAAATAACACCATACATATGGTTGAGAATACAATAATTTAAATGTTTGCTGCTTAAATTTTTATGTTAATAATTTTTAAACCTACATTTAAGGACAATTTCCTAAGAAAAAGTTACATTATTAAGACTTCCTAAGAAGAAATACAAAACTTTCAATGAATAAATAACTTTGGGAGAATAATGAAGGAAAATAAAAATGTTACTCAAATGTAAAGTAATGGTACTAGTTCTGAGTAAGATGGAGCAAGTACACCCTGATGACAACTATAAAATCTATAGCATACATGGACCCACTATTTGAAGACTCAGAAAAATGGACAGTAGTGGGTGACTTGGGGAGGAAGAACAGAATTTAAAATACCTCTGAACCAGCAGTAAGTTTCCCATTTTCTTCCCCTCCAGGATCCCCTGGGCTCAGTGCAACAGTCTGAAACCCAAAAGGAGGCATCAATGCAGAAGAGAGCGCTCCAGAAGAGGCATTCAAGTTTGGGATTAGAAAGAGAAATTGTGTATTTGTTTTTCCTCTCCCTGTTTTGATAACGTCTTGGCAGCAGCAGTGATGGCATAGGCTGCAAAGAAACAAAAATCTGTAGGAGCCAAAACTTGGAGGGAGAACCACCCTCTCTTCTTGGTGGATTTGTAAATTCAAGAGGTCAAGGCATTGTCTTCCTGCCATTTGGTCCAAATGCAAACACTGTCACAGAAGTGACCAGCAGGAGAGTGAAGCAACCAGTCTCAATTTTAGGGGCAAAGGACTGAAAGAAGATCCCCCAGAAAACTGTGGTATAATGAAGAGATCATGGGGAGCAAATAGCTTGGGAACTTCTGAGATGCCTATATATATATATATATATCCACAGCCACAGACACAACAATACGTGATCCAAGCCATGTCTGTGACCTACACTACAGCTCCCCACAACGTCAGCTCCTTAACCCACTGAGCAAGGCCAGGGATGGAACCCACATCCTCATGGATCCTAGTCGGGTTCATTAACCACTGAGCCATGAAGGGAACTCCCTGCCCATGCATATATTTGATCTTAATTAGTAACTGACTATAAGAAAGAACACCAGCCAGGTCCCAGATTAACCCTGGGGGCTCACACACAGGAAAAATCCTAATAGCCTTGCCAAAACTTTGAAATCTGAACTAACATTGGAGCCAACTCCCATAGAAGACTGATTGTGACCAGAACCTCCCCTGCCAGCTAGAACAAAAATATCAATACTTTCCATAGGACTTAAAGAAGACACAGAATTTCACACAAACACGCAATACCACTGGATGGGATGCAGAGCCACTAGAGCTCATACATTTCTATCATGAATGAGCAATGGTACCTGTACCACTCTGGAAAAACATTTTGGCAGGATTAAATGAGATAAAACACATACAATGGAGTACACTTAACCATTTAAAATATCTTATCTAGTGTTATAACCAGATTGACAACATTTATTTACATTTACTGCTTTTTAATTGCTAGGATTTTCCATCACGAACTCCATCTTTGGATAATGCTACTTAAAGAAATATACAGGGTGGCATATTTTCCCCAGTCTCTTAAATGGGAGAACATCTTGGTTAAATTCACAACCAAAAGATATTCTTGTACAGTCACAAGCTGGCATCTTTCTCCTGTCACTCCTGCCTGTCACTGTGATTCACTCACACGATGTGATAGATTTGAAAACAAAATAAGACACTATTCCCAACATGCATGGAAACTGACGTGTTATCCTTTCTCTGCTACAGTGTCCTGGACTTGATTCTTGACATCTCAGAAGGACCTTTGCCAGCACCATTCTCTGCTTTCTTCCTCCATTTCCCTTCCATCTCTCTCTGCACACAAATTCATTCTCTCTCTTTCTCTCTCTCTCTCTCTTTTTTTTTTTTTTGCTTTTTAGGACTGCACCTGTGGCATATTGAGGTTCCCAGGCAAGGGGTTGAATCAGAGCTGTAGCCCCTGGCCTACGCCACAGCCACAGCAATGCCAGATCCAAGCCATGTCTGCGACCTACACCACAGCTCATGGCAACTCTGGATCCTTCACCCACTGAGCAAGGCCAGGGATTGAACCCACAACCTCATGGTTCCTAGTGGGATTCGTTTCCACTGTGCCACAACAGGAACTCCACAATTCCCTCTCTTTTTACAGCATCTACTTTAATGTAATTTTGTTGAAGTGAAGCATGGGATGAAGCTTGGTGTCCGTTATACAAGTCCCCATGGATAGACAGACACTGAGGACCATTTTTTTTGTTGATCAGGGTGCAGTAGTGAAATAAATTATAATGCATCCCCCATCCCTTATATCACCGACACTTTTTTTGTTTTCATGGAAGTCTTTATGTCATGAGATGAATCTCAGGTAGTTTTTTCTCATTCTGGCTTCATTCTGTCATTTCAGTATATTCTCAATCTTAGTTTTTGCCATAGTGAAAGTTCATCATTTTGTGTGTCTTGTGTGTCCGTTGTTTATATTGTTGGTAGGTCAGGGTTTCTGAACCTTGCTCCTGACATGTTGGGCTGAATGACCCTTGGTTGTGGGGGCTGTCCAGTACCTTGTGGGAGGTTTAGTTGCATTCCCAGCCTCTGTGTTAAATATCAGTAGCCCTATTTGCCCCACAGATATCTCCCAACACTGCCCAATGCTTCCTGGTGGTGGGGCTGGGGAAGTGGGTGAGGTGCAGCATCCTACCTCATGGAGAACCACTGCTTTAGACTAGAGAGTCTAACACATTAGCAAGCCCAGGGGAGCAGGGCCAAGCTTGGAGCAGCAGTCTTAATAACATGCAGGCAAGAATTCTCTAGCCTCCACTCCTTACCACAAGGACCATGAACATTGGCCTGACTTCAGCCCTTTGGAAATACACAGAGCCAGAGTATGTTGGCCTGAAGCTCTCACTCCTAGGACACATGTCAGAATTATCCAGAGAGCTTTAGATGCACCTAGACCCACAGCTGAGACCTCAAAATAGTGTTTTCATCAATCCTTTGAAAATAAGGCATTTACTACAACTGTCGATAGATGGTGTTATTTAATGTGACCCTGAATAAGTACATGCATTACTACATGACACATTTAGTTTTAAAGGACATTTGGATAACTCTGTTTTAGTATAACTCAGTGCTTTTTGTGCCAAAAAGAGACAATGACTCCAAGGAGGGTTGGCAATGAAAAATATGGAAAAGAAGAATTTAATCTAATGGCCACAGCTGCTCAGTTGTAAACTCCTGCCAGAGTCAGCCACTACTGTGTACGTATATGTAATATAGAAGGCATCGGGTGAATTTACTATCTCAAACTTAAAGACCAGAAATCCTTACAGAAACTGATTTAGGGGTACCCGCTGTGGTGCAGTGGGTTAAGAAGCTGATTGCAGCAGCTTGGATCACAGCAGACGTGTGGGTGTGGGCTCGGACCCCATCCCAGCATGGTAGGTTAAAGGATCTGGCAATGCCACAGCTGCGGCTCGGATTCAATCCCTGGCCCAGAAACTTTCATATGCTGCAGGTATAGCCATTAAAAAAAAGAAAGAAACTAATTTATAACTTGTTCTTACAGGAACCTCCCTAATTTGGGGCAGGCTAAGCTTCCCAGGGTTTTTGTCCCTACTTTGCTTTTTTTTTGGGGGGGGGGGGTTGCACCTGCGGCCTATGGAAGTTCCCAGGCTAGGGGTCGAATCGGAGCTACAGCTGATGGCCACAGCCACAGCCGCAGCCACACAGGATCCTTGCTGCTTCTGGGACCTACACCACAGCTCACAGCAACACCAGATCCCCAACCCACTGAGGAAGGCCAGGGATTGAACCTGCATCCTCATGGATAGTAGTCGGGTTTGTTTCTCCTACGCCACAAAGGGAACTCCCCTCTACTTTGCTTTTTGAACTTAGTTGTCTTCTAATTTTATGTGATTCAACACCAAATATTTCTAGCTTTCTACTTTCTGGGAGTATGGTGGGATTTCACTTCCTTACCTTTGGAGTTAGACATGGCCATGCATCTTTCTTTGGCTAGTGAAATGGAGCAGAAATGATGTGTGTCATTTTAGGGGGGCAGTGAACAATTCTCTATGTCCTCTTTTCTCTGCCATAGCATTTATGAAAGAATACATTTTGAGAGGAGAGCCTCCATGGCTACAGATTTGAGTTTATTAGGTAGGATCAGGTTCAGCTGAATGTGACAGGAAGACAATATAAAAACAAATTAGATAGGCCATCTGAGATGAGTATGATGGTTCTGCTCTGTGAAGTCAGCAGGAACCCGGGCTCTTTCCTGGTTACTACTCACCCATTGCTATAATGTCACCATTATTCCTATGATCCAAAGGGGCTGCTAGAGATATGCTACCATATTCACATTCCTGGTAGAAAGATGGAATAAGGGGTAAAAGGAAAAGACAACAGGCAAAAGAAGCAGCTGTCTTTTGAGGAGGTTTTCTAGAAGCTGCCACACAAAACCAAGATTTATATATCATTGCCCAGAACCCAGCACATGGCAGCATCCATCTGAAAGGGAGGCTGGGACATGTAATCTTTATTTCGGGTACCTGTGTGCCTAGCTAAAACTCAGGAGCTCTATTGCTGTTCAGGAAGGGCAGACCAGGAGTTCCTGTTGTGACTCAGTGGCAACGAACCTGACTAGTAGGGCACAGGTTCGATCCCTGGCCTCGCTCAGTGGGTTAAGGATCTGGCGTTGCTGTGAGCTGTGGTGTAGATTGCAGATTAGCTCATATCCGGCATTGCTGTGGCTGACAGTTGTGGCTCTGAATTGACCCCTAGCCTGGGAACTTCCATATGCCTCAGGCTCAGTGCTAAAAAACCAAAAAAAAAAAAAAAAAAAGCGGGGGGACCAGATGTGGTAGGTAGGTGACTAGGAATCTCTGCTACAGTGAGCCTATGACCTAAGTTAGAACAGTTATAATGGCCCATCTCCTCAACCACAGTGCTGTGTTAAGGGATGGGTTTATAACCCATGCCTGCTCCAGTGGAGTCTTTTTTTAAGGTGGTGGCAGTGGTTGCTTTTGTTGGGTTTTTAAACGTGAGCTCGTGGAGAAGAGTCTTTCCTTCTCAAGTCATAAATCTGAAGACAGAATCTAAATTCAACATGAAAAGAAAAGCAGAAGTTAGAGAAAAATGGAAGACTTAGGTAGTTCTTGATTTCCTTTTCCAAGCTTTTTTTTGAGATCAGTCTACTCCACGCCCTTTCTCCAGTTACTTACTGAGCCAAGAAATCCCTCCCTGTTAACAACCAGGAGAAGTTGGGTGCCTATTGCTTGCAACCAAAAAGTCCTAAAGCAATCATCTACCTCCCTGGTTTTGTGGGGATCCTGTGAGTTTGTACACATAGGAGTTGCCATGGTGCCTGGCACATAAGGGTCCTGAAATGTTGGCTCTTAATGATGTATTTGACATAACACGGAGTAGAGGAAATTTGGACAGACTTTCTCTTTTCGAAAAGTCGCAGCTCACATGAGCTCTTGCTTATTCTCTGGAAAGATTGAGAACTTTCTTTTGTTTGCTCCCTCTTCTCCATCCTTGCAATTGTCCTAACTGCTCTGAAATTGTTTGCAAGTCTGTGTTCTCTTCTGATAGCTCTTGAACTTCTGTAAGGCTGGAACTGAGTCTTACTCAGCTTTAAATCTTTAGTATCTCACATTCTGGCACAGTAGATGGTCAAGAAATATTGCTAGAAAAATAAGGATTTGAAGAGTATTTATGATGAAGTGTGGCAAAAATAGCAACCAGCATTTGCAGAGTACATGCTGTATTCAAAGCACTCTCCTA